>NC_031997.1:8646103-8702080 GCF_001879085.1 Nicotiana attenuata | reverse complement strand
CTTGATCCAAATGATAGATTGAACAATTCCATAGCCTACCAATGATAAGATCCCTAGTCAACCCTTTTGAGCCTTAGACCTTTTTCTTTCAAGAACCATGATTCAAGCCTATACCCGTTCTAAAAGATACCCTCTCTTGGCACCCAAATCTTTCCTTTAGCACATGACAAAAGTATACGTTTGGGGGGAGAGACGAGGATTGTAACAAAGTGGTAAAAAGGCACAAAAGTGAAGAAAAGGAAAGACAATGAAAAAGAAAGAAAAGCAAAAAGACAAAAAGAAAGTTCAATGTGAAAAAGAATGAAAAGGGATTCAAGAAAAGCAATGAAAAAGAAAGAAAGGTGTGGAAAGTTGAAAAAGGAGAAAAGGTTTGAAATGCATAAGTAAGATTGACAATATGTCTCTCTAACCCCTTAGAAAGAAGTGAAATGACTCAAAGAGTCAAGTGAATTGTGCCAAATGAATCAAAAGAAGTGCTTAAGGGAAGATGGAACCCACTTGAACAAAAACATTCCTACCCTAAACCAAAAGTCTTCGCAATGACTCCACAAAAGCCCTATATGATCTTGAGTTGAATGAAGCCTACATTAGTGGATACTTACATAAGGGGAAAGCATATGGTACCTAGAGCCGGACTTGTGACCTTTTCTTGAGAGAGATGAGTGAATTTCCATTAACCTCGTTTTGTGTGCCATTATTCAAAAGGTGAGGTTTACTTAGGGAGAGTTGAGGATGTGTGAGTTTGGGTTCCACAATGACCAAAGTAATTGAAAGAGTTCTTTGATATGTTGAGTCAACTCTTGATGCTCTTGTGTCGCACTTGATCCATGGTTTTTCAAAGGTTAAATGTTGTTAATGATTCATTTGTATTGAGGGCAATTGTTAGTCCCAATTGAGGCTAGTTGAGGTTACTTTAGGATAGCTGAAAATTCTTGGATTTTACCTCAAGGGGTGGGTCTTATTATGTTTGCTTGAGGACAAGCAAAAGCTTAAGTTTGGGGGAGTTGATAACTAGGGATTTTGACGTTTTTCATGCTCCTTTTTGCTTACGCTTTGATAATAAATTCTTACAAAATAGTCCCAAAAGGCTCATAAGTTGTGCTTGATTGCAGGTTTGATCAACAAAGTGATGAGATGTCAAAGATTGGCTCAAAAGGAGTGAAACCTGCACAAGTATCAAAGACAAAGACAACTCAGGACAAACTAGCCTAGTGCGGCCGCAGTCCATTCTATGCGGTCCGCACTAGGGAGATTCAGAGACTGGTTTTCAAGGCATCAAAGCAATGCGGCCGCAGTAGATATTATGCGGCCCGCACTGAAGACACCGCGGCCGCACCACCATTCTGTGCGGTCCGCGGAATAGAAGATCAGAGAGATGTAATTTGCCAAGGTTTAAGCCAGCGCGGTCCGCGGTCATGTTTGTGCGGACCATATTAGAAACCTCTGCGGCCGCGGTCCATTCTGCGCGGTCCGCGTAGCCTGAGTTCATAGAGACAACATTTCAAGTCCAAGAGCCTAGTGCGGCCGCACACCATTTTTGTGCGATCCGCACTGACCCCGCAGGGGTATTTTTGTCCAGTTTTTCCAGCTTAGTATAAATAGAACGTTTTTCCATTTGTAGGGTAACCAGTTATTATCAGACATTAGCTGCGCTCGCGAGAAGCTATTTTGTAGCCATTTTGGGCACTTTAACATAGTTTTAGCAATTGAATCATTATCTTTACTTCAGTAATTTAATATTATGTCTTTCTCTTCATCTATTTCTTTGATTTTATCTTCAAGCATGAGTAACTAAACCCATTGGCTAGGGTTGTGGCTCAACCCTAGTGTGGGTAATTGATGGGTGTTGTAATTTAAGGTTAGATTGATTATGGGTGTTTGTTATTTGGGTCAATTTTATGGTTTAATTTATGAATTAGTGGTTGCAAACACTAGTTTGTGCTAAGTTGACTTGGGTTCTTCTTGAGAAAGAGAGCCTAAGTCTCCAAAATTGACTCAACAAAGAATTGGGATGGACTCAAGAGATTTGATAGTCCCAATTAAAGGGTTAAACCTTGAGAGAGTAATTACCTGACTTGAACCCTAGTTGCTTGGGCAAATATGCACACCCAATTGGTTTCGAGAGAGTCAATTGGGCAAAACCATTCTTTCTACCGAGAGGTGTAGAGTGGGTAGTATTGAGCAACGGTTATAACATATTTCCCCAATCATGTCAATCGTACCTTAGCTGCAATTACCCGTCAATTAGCCACCTAGGTGAAGGTCACTACCCTAGTGCCTTTTTAACCCATTAGATACAACTTGTAGCAATTCTCGTTTAGCATAATCTAGCTGCATTTATAATTAGTAGTTGATAATAGTAGAATATAAAGAAAACCCCAAAAATTATGAGAAGATCAATTAAGAACACACACGCGTTCCTAAACTAGATAGATACTCGGCTCCAATCCTAGATTTCTATGGATTCGATCCCGACCCACAAATCGGGTAAAAGCTATTACGACTCTCTCTCGCTACTTTTTAGTGGTGCGGAGTTGGCAACGATCAATGGTGTATTGCATAACATGGTTAGGGAGGGCATTGAGGGTGGTTTGAACTAGAGTAGCTCTTCCCGCAAGTGAGAGAAAATGGATTTTTCAACTAGTCAGCCTTTTATTGAGGTTGTCAAGGATGTATGTGTAATCAGTTGGCTTAGGTTTGTTAGTCAATATTGGAAAGCCCAGGTATTTTTCAAAGCTATCACTGACTTTGATGTTAAGGATGGTAAAAATGATTTTTTTTTTATTAATAGAGCAATTCTTTGAAAAGATTATTTTAGATTTGGTGTGATTTATTTTTTGCCCTTATAATGAGCTAAAGTAATCAAGACATCGCTTGATTGTATTGGAAGATTTCTCATTGGCTGTTGCCATTAGGATTAGATCATCCGCAAAAAACAAATGGGAGAGGATGGCCCTTGTTGGGCTAAGCTTGATAGGGTCCCAAAGAGTTAAATCAATTTTGTGACTTATAAGGATGGATAGTAGCTCAATGCTAAGGATAAAAATGTACAGGGACATATGGTCACCTTGTCTTATCCCCCTTGATGGCTTCAAGAACTCTGTTTGAAATCCATTCACAAGGTGCTAATGTTGATACCCAATTTTTCCCTCATATTTTCCAATTATATATATATATATANTATATATATATATATATATATATATATATATATATATATATATATATATATATATATAAACTTTCAAAATAGTGCACATGCATCATCATTTGATTTACAAGCATGCACAAGTATTTTTATAATTTCCCATAATTTTTAAAGGCTTTAAATCAATTTATTTATGCTTTTTTATTATATAAATATTCAATAATTATCCTTCATATTATTTTTATGATGATTTTAATCATCTAAATTTATCATTTATACCAACATAATGTTTAAATATTTTCAGTGCATTTTATAATTACATTTGCATTTTTAAGGCTAAATTGCGTATTTTGCATTAATAGCCCATATGTACTTATAATTATATTATTTATGGAAAAAAAACCTTATATATATTTATAGTGTCACATAATTGTTTTAAATCATTTTTATGGACAAATGATGTTTTTGTTATTTATTTATTATCTTTTATAAATTATTGTATTTAATAAATTGGGCATTTAAAATCTGGCCCCAATTTTTCAATTAATTTCGAACCCAAACATACCCAATTATCCCAAGCCCAATACCCCTGGCCCAATTACCATTACCCATTTAGTAACCCGACCCAACCCTGCCTAATACCCCCAAACCCTAACCCTCATTTCCCAAATCCGCCACCTCTATTTCCCTTCTCTAATGAACTCTAACCCCGCCGCCTCACTAAAATCCCCCCAAATCCCGTTCCTAATGGGATTCTTTCCCCATTCACTTACTATTTTGGTATTTTTCCTTTATTTGGCATTATTCTACAGAATAACTTAGGTACTCGCCTACACATGGCAAGTACCCCACTTTGATTCTGTCCAAATCAATGTTAACTTCTAGACGACTTTGAGTCCAAACGCATTATTTTGTAACGTGTAAGCCCGATTGGTTCGTATCTTGCTTAACCCTAAAGGTTAGGGTTTCAGATTCTCTTTAATTCGAACCTAAACTGGTTCGAGTTTTGATTTGGAGTATTATTTCGTCTATATTCATTTTCTTATGCGTGAATCTGCCGATTTGTGTTGATTTCTTTTACTTGCTCTAAAAATAGGGTTTCAGATCTTCTCTAATTGAACCAAATATTGTTCGATTCTGTGTTTCTT
Source organism: Nicotiana attenuata (assembly GCF_001879085.1). Taxonomy (NCBI): domain Eukaryota; kingdom Viridiplantae; phylum Streptophyta; class Magnoliopsida; order Solanales; family Solanaceae; genus Nicotiana; species Nicotiana attenuata. The sequence goes on along the minus strand of NC_031997.1, from coordinate 8,697,784 downwards.
TTGAAAAGTTTCCTCTCCATGTTCATCTTTACGCATTGTGTGATTATTGTGTCCTTATTTCTCTACCGATTTTGTGCGATTTACCTAAAACTAGGGTTTCGAATTTACCTTTCCTTACGGGCTCGATCCTGCACAATTCAGACCAGCTAGTATCTGTTTAATTTACTTAATGCACTCACAAGCCTTCGCATCGCTGCCCTAGCTTCGTGTTAAGGGCACAACTGATTTGGATGCCTGAATTAGTTATTTTCCATATTATGTGTTTAGTTTTCTGCACTATTTAAACACCTCCCCACTTCCCTTTAAAGGGGACCAGAGGTTCTGAGTTCGAAAATCTTTCACTACTATATAAAAAGCTGTATGCTCCTACTCTTTGAATAATCTTGTTCCGTGTTTTGATTCCTGGCTGGCCTAAAGCCAAGGCCAGAAATCTCTAAACTCTTGCTTCTGTTTGGTGATATTCACTACACTGTTGGATCCCTTTCTACCCTATTTCATTTCAACTAGTGAGTTATTAGACCCTTTGCCATTTCATTCTGATTTCTGTTAATGTGTTACTTCAATTAATCCATGATGTCTTAATCTTATTACATTGTGGTTTGAAACATACTTAAGTTTATGTTGAGTTTATTAATCAGATTTTGCTTAGAACTCTTTGTTATTGATGACTATCTTTTAAAGTCAAGTTTGTTATTAACCTATTTGTGCACATGCTCTCATACTTGTTCCTGTGAACTAGTTAACCATGTATAAATGCATTGATGGATTTATAAGTCTGTTTGTTGAACCTGTTATAACGTGACCTGTTTGATCTTGTTTCCATCCTATTTTGACACCTCTAATAACTATTTTAACTAGCTTTTAGCATGTCCTAATCTATCGCTAATTAATGTAATTCCTCCCTATGACACTAGTGTTTGTACTTAGTCTAATACGGACTCCCTGTTATCACTATGAATCTACTTATGAACTTGCCTTGTTAGTATATGACTGAGTTTAATTCCTAAACTCGATTAGGTATGCTTAGGTTCAAACATGTCTACTACTTGTTTGTATATGTTCAGTATGTGATTCTGTCCTTAAGTGGATTCCCTAACCTATTCTACTCCCTCCTAATCCTTTACTATCTGATCCCTTTGAATCCTAATTCTTAGCCGGCTGAATGCCAAGGCTATTTAGGTTCTATCCTCTGACCTCCCTAGTGTAGGCACTGCTCCGGGTCCATGTGAGACCTTTGTGAATTCTGACACACTAGGAGTTGGTCCCTAGTCTTACCTTGAACTGCTTCTGATCAATCTCTCAAGTGTGAGCACTGCCCAGGGTTCTTGAAGCCCTTGGGAACTGTGATACACTAGGGATGTGGGTTTTGTATGCTCAACATTGATATATGAGTGAATCACTCCACAACTGGTTAGGTTGTATGAATATGGGTTTCGGAGCTATTGTGAATTGAAGGCCTGGCCTCTCCAGGTGTATTTGGGCCTGATGTAGGCTCCCTATAGTTTACTCACTTTGTAATTCATTGCATTAATTTTTGGTCTGTAATAATTATTTTTTAATAACAATTCTGGGGTGCTAGTGAAATTGGGAAGGGTTTCTTATTTTTTGGAACAAAAATTGGGTAGAAATCCTGCCTATAGGTCCAACGGTGTGCTATTATATGTGATGTGTTAAAAATCATGCCTATAGGTACCATATTATGTTTTATCATCCTATATAAGGGCAACCATGCCTATATACTTAATACTTGGTTCTGTTATGTTTTGCTTTGCTAGAAACCATGCCTATAGGAAATGGTGTGATCCAATATGTGTGCAAAATGCCCGTTTACATACTGTTCTGTTCAAATTGTAGAGATCGTGCCTATAGGATCTTAAACTGGATCAAATTATAGAGATCATGCCTATAGGATCTAAAACTGGATCCAATTGTAGAGATCATGCCTATAGGATCTTAAACTGGACCAAATTGTAGAATGCACGTTACAGGCCTGAATTTGTTTAATTGTCAGTTCTGCCCGAGTTTCCAAATACTGTGATGTTACCCTCACTAGAAAACATGCCAATTGGATTCAAACAAATAATTCTGGATCTGTTTCCGTGACCTGCCACTGTCTACTATCGCATAAGACACCTAGATACCGTGCTAATTGGCTTAATCGTATTATGCTAAAATCAGTAGGCAAACCTATATAGGTTCTACTTATTGCATCACGAAACTATTTTGTACAAGATTGTTTATTTGTTCATTCAATATCACATAGATATTCTGCTTATAGGATTCTAAAATAAATAAAATCTGTCAATGTTAACCAATTTGGCGTGCATTTGATGTCAAAATGCGGAGGCTAACTTGAGCCTATACTTGTTTCTATTTGAAAGTCCTAACTATTTTGTCTATCGCTTAGTATTTTTCCATTTTGAGCAGCCTAAGTTAAAGTCTAGAACCACCCTGAAATAGAGGTCCAAATGCCTCCTGGACTATAGGCATGAGACGGGTAGTGCACGCATAGGACACGACTTAAAATTGACTAGTGCGCTTTAAGTAAACAACTTAAAGATAGTAATTGGGTTGCAGGAGATGATAGTCTGTACCCGCTGTATAATATGAATAAAACCCATCTCGAGGGAGTTACGAAGTATTATTTATGTTGCGCGGGGTGATCCTTTAGGCTAAAAAACTTAGGACCCCCATCCACTTTGTCTTTCAATTGTTTATTCACATTTAGTAATTCCTTGTTTCTTAATTTTGATTACATAGTCTAATTCATATAATTGAGTTCGGCCGGAACCCACTGTTGTGGACCTCGAAGAGTGCCTAACACCTTCTCTTCGAGGTAATTTCAAGCCCTTACCCGATCTTTGGTGACACAAACTAGTCAAACAAAGTTATTTGCAAACAGGTGCCCTAACGCACCTTAATCAGTTAGGTGGCGACTCTCTCTTTTAAAACCCTTCCTTAAAAGAGTTTTCACGTGTCGAAACCCGATTTCGCGAGAAAAAGGGGCACGACAGCATGGCGACTCTGTTGGGGATATTTCTTAGGCTCTTACCATAAATGAACTTGATCTTTGTGAATTAGTCTTCTCTGATAAGTGTGGCTTTATTATTTTGCTGTTACTTGGAAATCCCGCTCCTATTTTCCCTTTTTATTACTACATGCACATCCTCTTCCCTGTTTCCCTTTTATATGAACTCATATGCAACTCCTGTTTAATTTGATTATAACGTGTTTTTCACCATATTTCTTAATCATGTTCACTTGCTCCAAACTTTTAATTTTGCTATATCATATCTCTCCCCAACCCTTACCCCTTTATTTGCTTTATTACAATTTTTTCGTTATGCGAACTAACTTCTTTCTTATTTTCCTTTCTTTTATGTCTTTACGTTCCATTCAATACTGCATTTACTGCTTTCAACGTGAAAATACTTAACAACATGTTATTTTGTATTTGCATAAAGCATGCTCAACATCATATTTCACTCGTGCGTATTAATACCATAGCGGCACTTGATGAGTGTCTGCGCTCTTCCTAAAATCACCCTTTAAATTTGGAAAGGCTTATTTGCGGTAAAACTAGTCGATCAGCAGTGCAATAGACGGTTCCGTGACTTTCCCTCTCAAGTAGTCCGCTTGAGGGTACCAGTCTAGACTCTTCTAGAAACCCCATTCTAAAATCAACTATGCATGCATCACTTCTAAACCTAGTATGAGTTAGAACGCTGCCCGCGCAAAAACTCACTAAGACAAACCTTGTCCAAAGTCTGCCGGGATTTCCATAATCCCAATGGACACAATCACGATATGTGCATCATTTGGAGAAAAACATGCCAATATGTTGATCATTAACGTGAAAATAGCTGAATCTGGAGGGGGAAAAGGCTAACTTTATCTGTTTTGCATAAATGAGGCCCGAGGTCCCCAGGTTTGGCATGATTCGGAATGTCCCACCTTTGCTACTGGACTGGTGGGAAAATCTTGCACCAAGTGGCAAAAACCATGTGAAAAGAGTTCTTGGTAATTTACCTTATTTGCTAGACATTCAATCGAATAATGTATTGATCGAGGATGCTACTATGTTCTGGGATGAAAAGAGGGTTGTTTTCTTTTCAGGGATATAGAAATTACTGCCCTTCTAGAGGATAGCCCTGGTCTATTGGTACCTGAAAATCGCACCTCTCGAGGGTTTCTGAAAATGATGGGTTTTAGAAAGAATGATGAGTTGGTCTGCCTGAAGAAATCTTATATACCCTTCGACTTCCTCTACGAACGTTATGGGCACAGCAAATCCTACCGCCTTTACCATGATGAGTTTGCCATTACTTCGTTGGGTTGGACCCACCGTCGGGTTTTTGTGTTCATTATCTGTTTTCTAGGGTTGCTGGTATTCCCAATGCAAGGACAAAGGATTCACACCCGTTTAGCCATGGTTACCAAGACCCTAATGGAAGGAATTGAGGACAGACCTACACTATTGTCCCAATGATCGTAGCACAGATATATCGAGCTTTGGACCGCTGCAAGAAAGGATATAGGCATTTTGAGGGTCGTAATTTGCTACTACAAGTATGGCTGTTGGAACATCTTCAAAGGGGACAATACCATTAAGAATTTCCGCGACGACCGTGGAATGATCACATAGTTTTCACCACCCAAAAAGGATGACTTTTGTCCCGGACAAGTTTGCACAACCAGGAAATGCTGTGGGATGGGTGCGCTTCTTTAGCAATTTGAGGGATGACAAGATCCATCAGATGTTCGAGTGGTTCCCTACTAACGAGTTTATCATTAGGTCAAGAGACGTTCCTCATTTAGTGCTGATTGGGTTGAAGGGTATCTATCCTTATGCTCCTATCAGGGTCATGAGACAAGCTGGGAGGAAACAAGTCATACCCCGAGTCTCCAAGATGGTTCACTACAAAGCATATTTCCAAGGTGATACTATTCCATTCAAGTACGAGGCACAACACATGTGGCATCTAAAGGTAATGGTGGAAAAGGATACCATCGAGCCAGATTGATACCATGCTGGCCATGTGCACTTTTATCCATCATGGTTGGTCGACGACATTGAAGGAGAAGTCAAGCCAGTGATTGATTTGGGAAATAGGGTCATAGACGACGATGCCGAGGCCCATGTTAAATATAGGAGGTTACACAAAAGGATTTTTGAATCTGAAACCAGATATTTGGAACAGCACAAAGCGGACATGGAAACAATCAATGAATGGAGAGAAATCGCTACTAAATCAGCAGAGAGGTTAGAGTATTTAGAGCAGGGATTGATGGGGCTGTAAGGGAAGATGAGAAACAGGGTCACAAGCTGTCAAAACATGGATGGAAATGAAGGAGGTCTCCTAGCAAGGGCATATCTGCTGCTGGACATGCACGACTTGGGGAACTTGATCGATGGACCAAAGAAGGCCAAGCATGGAAAAAGGTCCTTCTGGGACCAAATAGATTAGAAATTATATTTTACTTTCTTTCTAGACTCTTTTGGGCTTTAGTTGTAATAAGGCACATGTCATTAGTGACTCTTTATCATTATTGTCATTTCAGTAGAGATTCGGTTTATTTTTCATTCTAATGAAATGACGCAATTATTGGCATCAATTTTCTCCAAATCTATATGTCTCTTAGGCCTACCTCGGGCACAATGAGGTCCCCAAATTAGGACGCAAATTTGTAATTCTGCAATATGTGTTCAAATACCGCAAACAACCTTTTAATACTCCTACTAACTTGTTTACCTGTTGTTTTCTTCTTTTTTTATTTGTTTATTCCCATCCCCTAAGGTTGGTTCGTGCATACTGGCATCATCAGCATACCATACCAGATCAAGAGGTCCTCCACCTCCTCCTCCTCCGAACGATCCTAAAAGCAAAGGAAAAGCCAGAATGGATGATACAAGCAATATCAGGAAAGACAACGCTACGCATGAAGAGAATGTCGAAACTTCAGATGGACGAAGCACTTCCAGCACAAGATGATTTGGTTTTACTACTGGAACAAAAGATATTGGAGTTACAAAGGGAACTTGAGCAAGTCTGAAACTTGGCAAACCTCTCCCTTACCCTGAACGTCCCCGACATCAACCAACAAAACACCAAAAACCCAGCACCTCCCCAAAATACACCCAACCAGCATCCACAAAATCCTCTCGCACGTCACCAATATGCCACACTGCCTCAAAATCCCAATCCTCCACCAGTACCGACTCCTCCACAACAACATCATCAGCCAACCCAGTATCCATAAACTACTACCTATCACACTTCTCAAAACGCATCACAACCTATCCCCGATCCTCAAAATTCAACCAACGGCCACCACTATACCCAAATTCCCGGAGTCAATCAAAGCAACCCCATATATGTGGAAACCTTACCCTACACTCCTCAACAAACCTTATACATACCAAAGTCTACCAAGAAGGACCTGCTCATCAAGAATATGCCGTAGTAGCTTAAGAAGCTCACAAGTCGAGTCCAAGGCGTTGAAGGGGGTAAAGTCATTGAGGGCTTCAACTATGAAGATTTGTGTATTCAGCCAAACATAGAACTGCTGGAGGGTTACAAACCTCCCAAGTTCGAAATGTTTGACGGGATAGGTGACCCAAAGGTACATCTAAGGACATACTACGACAAGCTCGTAGGAGTTGGTAAGGATGAAAGAATGCCCATGAAGTTGTTTATGAGGAGCCTCACTGGAGATGCCCTATCTCGGTACATCAGTCAAAATCAAAAGTAGTGGGTTAGTTGGGTAAGCATGGCATCAGATTTTATGGATCGGTTCATGTTTAATACGGAGATTGCACCAGATGTCTTCTATATCTAGAATCTCAAGAAGAAGATAACAGAGACTTTCCGCGAGTATGCTACTCGGTGGAGATCGAAAGCTGCGAAAGTGAGGCCGGCATTGGCAGAAGAGCAGATGAACAAGTTCTTTGTCTGGGCCCAGGATCCACAATACTGTGAGAGGTTAATGGTCAATGAAAATCATAAATTTTCCGACATCATCAAATAAGGAGAAGAATAGAAGAAGGAATCAAGAGCGGAATGGTAACTAATTTTGAGGCATTAGAGGCTACGAACAAAGCTTTGCAGTCAGGGGGTATATCCAAAAAGAAAGAAGTAGGGGCCATGATGGTGGCCCAAGGTCCAAAATCTCCTTTTACATATCAAACACCTCCACCTACATATCAGCCTTTGCCTCCCAGAATCCGCAAATCGCCACCGCCTACCATACTTATAACACACAACCTGCATATTACCACTCATCACCACCAACCCGCCAAAACATCTAGAAACCCAGACCAAATTTCGAGCGCAGATCACCCAGACAATACACTCCTATTGTTGAACCCATTGATCAACTTTATGAAAGACTGAAGGTTGCCGGTTATGTCACCCCCATTCCCGCTGTTACTATGGAAAACTCTTCTTGGTGGGTTAATTCGAACAAGACATGTGCCTATCACTCGGGCATGAAGGGACACACAATTGATGAATGTCGCACTTTGAAGGATAAGATCTAGATGCTGATTGACACCAATGTTATACAAGCAAAATAGGCTACACCTAATGTCCGTAACAATCCTCTCCTAGATCATAGGGGCGAGGGGGTAATGTGATAGAAATTGATGAAGAATGTTATCCGGAAGGATCAATTGAACTCATTCATGAAGGGGATGAAACCACAGTACCTCCAGTCACTCTCACACCCATTATAGTGCAAATTCAGTCACCAATTGAGGTTGAAATAGCCACGCCAACCCCGTTTGAGGTTAAAGCAACAACGGATTCAGCCGCACCAGCTCCGTTTGAGGTGGAGGTGACCACACCCTTCATTGTGACGGTAGCACCCACACAATCTTTTAATTCCAATGTTATACCATGGGACTATGCTGCAAAGGCGAGTAGAAAAGGAAAAGGGAAAATGGAAGAAATAGGTGTCGCACAAGGCATGATCAGGACTGGTAGGGTTTACACACCTAAACGTTCGGGAGGAACAAGTAAAGAAGCCGCTCCCAAGCAGCCTATCATTGAAACAGGCCCGGATGATCTTTGGAGAAAGGTGCAAGCAAGAGAATACTCTGTAGTTGATCATTGGAAAAAAATCCCTGCTCAAATATCCATTCAATCTCTACTACAGAATTCTGAGACGCATAGGAATGCATTAATGAAAGTATTGAACGAGGATTACGTACCCAACAATATCACTAGTGGAGAGATGGCCAACATGGTACTGCAAGTATTGGAGAGCCACAAGATCACCTTTTACGAAGTCGAACTACCACCTGAAGGATTGAGTCACAACAGGGCACTGCACATCACGGTACAATTTGAGGACAAATTCATAGCCAGTCCTAATAGATGGGGGTTTGAGCCTCAACATTTGCCCGTTGACTACTTTGAAGAGGTTGGGTAAAGGCTTGCACGAGATACGAGTAGGAACTATGAATGTGAAAGCATTCAATGGGTCCCAAAGGGCCACGATCGGGGAAATTAACCTATGCTTGCAGATGGGTCCAACGTGGTTTGATGTTGAGTTTCAAGTATTGGACATATCCGCCACATACAATCTGTTGTTGGGACGATTTTGGATACATGCTGCTGGAGCCGTAGCTTCTACACTACACCAAGCCGTGAAGTCCGAATGGAATCATCAGGAAATGATCATTCATGGAGACGGGAGTAACCCCATTTACACCAATCAAACCGTTCTGGTCGTCGAGAATAGAAGGAAGTTGGGTGGAGAGACGTACCATCGCATCGAGTGCATCAATGCAATCGAGAAAGACAAGTGGTGGAGTAATAAGATTGAAAGCATACTATTATGGATAGGGTATGGACCTGATAAAGGTCTCGGCAAGAATCTCCAGGGTATCACTAAACCAATACAACCAAAACGTCACGGCACAACCTTTGGACTTGGATACCAGTACACCTGGCAAGAGTACGATGATTGGTCGCCGCCATGGCGTGGTCCCTATTACCCTCTTGAACAGCCAACACAACATCTGTATCAAACATTTCAACAGTTTGACATGATATGGGGGTCTGAAGAAGATGGGGCTTTAGATAGCGTAAGGAATCTGTTTCTAGACGATGAATGCATGGACTGCAATGCAATAGCTGAGGAGGAGGAGGACGTAGACCTTACAATCTAGGCCGTGGGAAAGGGAGTTGTTCTCAAGAATTGGACTGCTCCACCATCCCGGGCCCGTCGAGTTCCTGGGTAGCCTGGCAATTAGCATGATCTATTTTTAAAAGCAATTTTAAGCATTTAAGATATTTTCAATATTTTGTTTAGATGCATTTTATTTTGGAATAATTGCTCGAGTTAGCGGGTCGTACTTGTTTTAGTGTTCTCAAGATTTATTTAATGCATGGCTATTATCTTTTACATTTTCTCTCTACAACATTAGTATTACTTATCCGGATGAACCAACGACTGTGACATGTAATGAGACAACGTGACATAAGGATAGTGACTTGGAAGAGATAGATGAAGAGGACGTGATACCTGAGGAAATTTTCAGAAAAGTTGAGATTTTTGAGAATAAGCCCAAGTCCAACCTGGACGAAACTGAGATAGTCAACTTGGGAGATTCCGAAACAGCCAAAGAAACTCGCATAAGTATCCACTTGTCAGCATCAGAAAAAGAAGAATACACCCGTTTCTTGAAGGAGTATGAGGACATTTTCGCATGCTCTTATGATGATATGACTGGTTTGAGGACGTCTATAGTGGCTCATAAACTACCTACCAATCCGATGTGTCCGCCTGTAAAATAGAAACTCAGAAAGTTCAAGCCTGATGTGAGTCTGAAAATCAAAGAGGAAGTCACCAAGCAGATCAAAGCTAAGGTTCTCAGAGTGGTTAAATACCCTACTTGGTTGGCCAACATCGTGCCAGTTCTGAAGAAGGATGGGAAGGTCAGAGTATGCGTCGCTATCGAGATTTAAACAAGGCAAGTCCCAAAGATGATTTCCCGTTACCCAATATACATATACTGATTGACAACTGTCCTAAGTATGAACTCCAATCCTTCATGGATTGCTTCGTGGGATACCATCAAATCTGGAAGGATGAGGAAGATGCTGAGAAAATAGCCTTTATCACTCCGTAGGGGATGTATTGTTATAAAATGATGCCGTTTGGCCTGAAGAATGCTGGAGCCACTTATATGAGGACCATGACGACTATTTTTCATGACATGATTCACAAAGCAATATAGGAGTACGTGGATGATGTCATCATCAAATCCAGAAAAAGCGCCAATCATATAGCGGATTTAAGGAAATTCTTTAATCGGCTTCGAAGGTACAATCTGAAACTAAATCCTGCAAAGTGTGCCTTTAGAGTCCCTGCTGGAAAATTTCTAGGTTTCATCGTCATTTGCCAGGGGATTGAATTGGATCCTTTAAATGTCAAAGCCATACAAGATTTTCCACCTCCGAAGAGCAAGAAAGATGTGATGAGCTTCATAGGGCGTCTCAATTACATCAGCCGATTCATAGCACAATCGATCGTGATCTGTGAGCCAATTTTCAAAATGTTGAAGAAAGATGCTACAACATAATGGACTGAAGAATGTCAGAAAGCCTTTGAAAGAATCAAGGAATACTTATCCACACCACCAGTCTTGGTCCCACCAGAACTTGGTTGACCTTTGCTACTCTATTGTCCGTACTAGATGGAGCTTTCAGTTGTGTTTTGGGACAACATGAAGAGAGGGAAAGAAAAGAACAGGCCATATATTACTTGAGTAAGAAGTTCACACCCTACGAAGCATGGTATTCTCTGCTAGAACGCACTTGATGTGCTCTAACGTGGATAGCTCAGAAATTAAGGCACTACTTCTGTGCCTACACTAGATATCTCATATCAATGATGGGTCCCCTGAAATATATCTTTCAGAAACCAATGCCTACAGGGAAACTAGCAAAATGGCAGATATTGTTGAGTGAGTTTGATATTGTCTATGTTACTTAGAAGGTGGTCAAGGGACAGGCTTTAGCAGATCACCTCGCAGAAAATCCTGTGGGAGGGTAATACGAACCGTTGAAAACATATTTTCCCGATGAAAAAGTGTCGTTTATAGGAGAAGAAATTACCGAAGCCTACGACGATTGGGCAATATTTTTTGACGGAGTTGCAAATTTCAAAAGAGTGGTTATTGGAGCAGTTTTGGTATCAAAGACAGGTCAACATTATCCGGTATCCGCAAAGCTCAGGTTTCCATTCACCAACAATATGGAAGAGTATGAGGCTTGCATCATGGGGCTCAATTTGTCCATCGACATGAATATACAGGAGTTGTTGGTAATTGGTGATTCGGATCTACTAGTACATCAGGTTCTAGAAGAGTGGGCTACCAAGAATACCAAAATATTGCCATATCTGTATCACGTACAAGAGTTGATGAAAAGATTCACAAAGATAGAATTCAAACATGTTCCGACAATCTAGAATGAGTTCACAGATGCACCAGCCACTTTGTCCTCCATGATACAGCACCCGGACAAGAATTTCATCGACCCTATTCCAGTAAGAATCCATAATCAGCCAGCTTATTGCTCTCATGTTGAAGAAGAAACGTATGAGAATCCGTAGTTCCATGATATCAAGGAATACTTGGCAAAAGGAGAATACCCGAAGCATGCAAATCATACTTGGAAACGCACGCTTTGGAGATTGTCTAATCATTTCTTCCAAAGTGGAGGAATTCTGTATAGAAGGACTCTAGACCTAGGGTTATTACGGTGTGTTGACGCCAAAGAAGCTTCCGAACTGCTTGAGGAGATACACGATGGAATCTGCGGGTCGCACATGAATGGTTTCATTCTAGCCAAGAAGATATTAAGAGCAGGATACTTTTGGATGACTATGGAAACAGACTGCATCAGGTATGTCCAAAAGTGTCACCAGTGTCAGGTACATGCAGATATGATACGGGTACCACCAAATGAACTCAATGCAACAAGTGCACATTGGCCTTTCGCCGCTTGGGGAATGGATGTCATCAATCCGATCGAGCTTGCCGCTTCAAACGGGCACAGGTTCATTTTAGTGGCCATAGACTACTTCACAAAATGGGTTGAGGTTGCATCTTACAAGGTCATAACCAAGAAAGTCGTTATAGATTTTGTCAGGGATCGTATTGTTTGCCGATTCGGGGTACCAGAATCCATCATTACCGACAATGCCGCCAACCTCAACAGCGATTTATTGAAAGCTATGTGTGAAACCTTCAAGATCAAGCATAAGAATTCCACAGCATACAGACCTCAAATGAATGGAGTCGTGGAAGCAGCCAACAAAAACATCAAGAAAATTTTGAGGAAAATGGTAAACAACCACAAGCAATGGCACGAGAAATGGACGGAGTAATTTGGCCAATGCCTATCAATTCAGAAGTTGTCAAGAGATACTATGTTTAAGATTGTTTGCATTCCTTCATTTGATGCAATTGAACTACGCTTGGCCCGATTCCCGTTTAAGAGGGGATACGTAGGCAGCCCTGTGGGTTCGGTCACATCTCAATAAAATTTTCATTTTCCCACAGCCAAAAACTGGAGCAGAAGTTTGAGGAGGACCCTCAAAATTCTGGAGCAAGTCCAGCCGGAGTCAGCATATGCAAGACAGTCAGAGAATCGGTTAAGTAACTGGGGCAGAATTTTGAGAAGGGTTCTCAAAATTCAGAAGCAAATCTAACAAACTTCGCCGCATGCAGAATGACCGAAGAATCACTTACTAAACTGGGGCAGAATTTTGAGGAGGACCCTCAAAATTCTAATGCAAAGAAGTCGCAATGTCTCCAAAGTGTCGTGGTCATTGGTTCATTTACTTTACTCGATATTGTAAACTACTATGTTTTAAAATAACTATGTTTATCAAATGCATGCATACTTTTTGAGAAATTTATTTCTATGGCAGCCAGATGTTACCCAAGGTAACTCGAACAGGATTTCCAGAGCAAAGCAAAGCAAAACAAGCAAGTGAAGGCATGAACCAACCTTCCCCGCAAAACTCACGATTTTTCTATGGATGTAGGCACAATGAACATGACAGGAGCATTCGCAAGTATACATGTACCTAAATCACTATCTTCATAATGACAAGGCTGCCAAACGCAAATATGTCTCCAGATAATAAAATACTCTGCCACTACTTATTATTTGGTCACTACATGAGGCTTAGTCGTGCCTCCTCAATTGCATAAGGCTAAGCAATTACTGCATGAGACTAAGCATGTCTCCTCTTCTTGCATGAGGCTAAGTCCTGCCTCCTCAATTGCATAAGGCCAAGCACTGCCTTCCACTGCATGATACTAAGCACTGTCTCCCCATTTTGCATGAGGCTAAGCCCTGCCTCCTCAATTGCATAAGGCTAAGCACTGCCTTCCACTGCATGAGACTAAGCATTGTCTCCTCTTCTTGCATGAGGCTAAGCCCCGCGTCCTCAATTGCATAAGGCTAAACACTGCCTTCCATTGAATGAGACTGAGCATTGTCTCCTCTTCTTGCATGAGGCTAAGCCCTGCCCCCCTAATTGAATAAGGCTAAGCACTGCCTTCCATTGCATGAGACTAAGCATTGCCTCCTCTTCTTGCATGAGGCTAAGCCCTGCCTCCTTAATTGCATAAGGCTAAGCACTGCCTTCCACTGTTTGAGGCTTATGCCGTGCCTCCCCAACTGCATAAGTCTAAGCTCCGCCTTTCCTTTCTAATGCCAAATGCTACGCTACCTGAAACCTATTGCCTTTTCCGGGACTAAGCTCAGTCCCGATCCTATGCCTAAGCTCTGTCTTGTTTCTCTTATATGATCCATCACCATGTCTCTCCATATCATGGGCTGAAATATCGCCATCTATCCGAAGGTGCCATAGTCCAAAGGCATCATGCTCATAGCCTGAAGACACCATGTCATGGCCTGGGGATCTCTCAATATTGCACATTATTATTCAAAGGAGTCATGGTTCAGAGGCACCATTCTCATGTCCCAAGAACATCATTTCATGGCCTACGAATCCCTTGTCTCACGATTCATGGCCCAAGACATCATGGTCTAAGGACATCATCCTCACCGTCCGAAGACAATCTTCATAGTCCAAAGGGAATTTGCATCATATTTAAATTCCAACAATAGCCTACACACACACACACACACACACACATACATACATACATACATATATATATATATATATATATATATATATATATATATATATATATATATATATATATATATATATATATATATATATTGTGTGCATCGGGGGTAATCCATGAAATAACCGTTCTTCAAACAGGAGCAACCTTCACTCCGGTTTACGCTCACATCATTCACACCCTGCTGTTATTTCAAACGTAACTCACTCCTATCAATTACTCGCTTTACTCTATGACCGTTCAGATATCTGCCTTACGATACATCCATAACATCTCAAATTCACATTCGTTACTTCGCACAAATTCATCCGATACTATCCTACTCAAAAGAACCCTTTCCGAAAAACACGACCATCCCTATAACAACGCCATCAATTTCGTTCACTGTTGGATCTAGAACTACACATGGCGTGATTCCTGTAAAACCAGGGATATATAGGCAGCTCAGAGACAATGGCGCGGCCTATATTTTTCAAGACACCCCATTCGGTCAAAATCGGTCATCATTTCATTACCCGACAACTCTTTCATCCTTCCCCGGTAAAGAGGGCTGCTGTTGATACCTAATTTTTCCCTCATATATATATATATATATATATATATATATANATATATATATACACACTTTCAAAATAGTGCACACGCATCATCATTTGATTCACAAGCATGCACAAGTAGTTTTCATAATTTTCCATAATTTTTAAAGGCTTTAAATCAATTTATTTCTGCATGTTTATTATATAAATATCCAATAATTATCCTTCATATTATTTTTATGATGATTTAATCATCTAAGTTTATCATTTATACCAACATAATGCTTAAATATTTTCAGTGCATTTTTATAATTACATTTGCATTTTGAAGGCTAAATTGCATATTTTGCAATAATAGCCTATATGTACTTATGATTATATTATTTAAGCAAACAATAACCTTTTATATTTTTATAGTGTTACATAAATTGTTTTAAATCATTTTTATGGACAAATGTTATTTTTGTTATTTATTATTTTTTTATAAATTATTATATTTAATAAAATGTGTATTTAAAATCTGGCCCCAGTTTTTCAATTAATTTCAGACCCAAACATACCCAATTATCCCAAGCCCAATACCCCTGGCCCAATTACCCTTACCCATTTCATAACCTGTCCCAACCCTGCCTAAATCCAGTCGTTGATCAGAAATGACCAACGGCTAATAAACGATCCCTCCCTTTCCTTATATCTCCACCCCCCAAACCCTAACCCTCATTTCCCAAATTCGCTGTCTCTATTTCCCTCCTCTGATGAACCTTTACCCCGCCGCCTCACTAAAATCCCCCCAAATCCTGTTCCTGATGGGATTCTTTCCCTATTCACTTACCATTTTGGTGTTTTTCCTTTATTTGGCGTTATTCTACAGAATAACTTAGGTACTTGTCTAAACATGGCAAGTACCCACTTTGATTCTGTCCAAATCAACGTTTACCTCTTGAATCTGGACGAAATTGAGTCTAAACGCGTTATTTTGTAACGTGTAAGCCCGATTTGTGCGTATGTTGCTCAACCCTAAAGGTTAGGGTTTCATATTCTCTTTAGTTCAAACCTAAACTGGTTGGAGTTTTGATTTTGAGTATTATTTCGTCTATATTTATTCTATTATGCATGAAACTGCCTATTTCCGTTGATTTCTTTTACTTGCCCTAAAAATAGGGTTTGAGATCTTCTCTAATTGAACCAAATATGGTTCGATTCTCTGCTTCTTTTGAATAGTTTCTTGTCCATGTTCATCTTTATGCATTGTGTGATTATTGTGTCCTTATTTCTATGCCAATTTTGTGTGATTTAACTAAAACTAGAGTTCGAATTTACCTTTCTTTACTGATTTGGATGCCTGAATTAATTATTTTCCATATTATGTGTTTAGTTTTTTGCACTATTTAAACCCCTCCCTATTCCCCTTTAAGGGGGACCACAGGTTATGAGTTCGAAAATCTTTAACTACTACAACAAAAGTTGTATGCTCCTACTCTTTGAATAATCTTGTTCCGTGTTTTGATTCCTCGTCGGCTGAAAGCCAAGGCCAGAAATCTCCAAACTCTTGCTTCTGTTTGGTGATATTCACTACACTGTTGGATCCCTTTCTATCATATTTCATCTCAACTGGTGAGTTATTAGACCCTTTGCCGTTTCATTCTGATTTATGTTAATGTGTTACTTCAATTAATCCATGATGTCTTAATCTTATTACATTGTGGTTTGAAACATACGTAAGTTTATGTTGAGTTTATTAATTAGATTTTGCTTAGAACTCTATGTTATTGATGACTATCTTTTAAAGTCAAGTTTGTTATAAACCTGTTTGTGCACATGCTCTCATACTTGTTCTTGTGAACTAGTTAACCATGTATAAATGCATTGACGAATTTATAAGTCTGTTTGTTGAATGTGTTATAATGTGACCTGTTTGATCTTGTTTCCATCCTATTTTGACACCTCTAATAACTGTCTTAACTAGTTTTTTTGCATGTCCTAATCTATCGCTAATTAATGTAATTCCTCCCTACGACACTAGTGTTTGTACTTAGTCTAATACGGACTCCCTGTTACCACTATGAATCTGCTTATGAACTTGCCTTGTTAGTATGTGACTGAGTTTAATTCCTAAAACTTGATTAGGTATGCTTAGGTTTAAACATGTCTACGAACTTGTTTGTATATGTTTAGTATGTGATTCTGTCCTTAAGTGGATTCCCTAACGCATTATACTCCCTCCTACTCCTTTACTATCTGAGCCCTTTGAATCCTCATTCTTAGCCGGCTGAAAGCCAAGGCTATTTAGGTTCTGTCCTCCGACCTCCCTAGTGTAAGCACTGCTCAGGGCCCATGTGAGACCCTTGTGAATTCTGACACACTAGGACTTGGTCCCTAGTCTTCCCTCGAACTGCTTCTGATCAATCTCTCTCGTGTGAGCACTGCCCTAGGTTCTTGAAGCCCTTGGGGACTCTCACACACTAGGGATGTGGGTTCTGTATGCTCAGCATTGATATATGGGTGAATACCTCCACAACTGGTTAGGTTGTATGAATATGGGTTTTGGAGCTATTGTGAGTTGAAGGCCTGGCCTGTCCAAGTGTTGTCACAAGCCCCGTTCACCCTCCATGAACATGTCGTGATGGCACCTAGTTCCTACAACTAGGTAAGCCTAACAGTGCGGAAATAACAATTTAACTAGAGGAATAATCAATTAAAACTGAACACATGAAAAATAACAACTGAATATAAGGCCGCCTGGCCTATACAACTCTAAAGATATGCGGAAGTCTACAACTAAATCCCAAAACCCGGAAACTCACGGGAAACACAGGCTATTAGAATTACCATAAGCACTCTAATCTCCAAAATATCTACATCAAAAGTATGATAGGATAACAGCTCTACAACTAGAATAAGGAAGAAGACTCTTCGGTCTGCGGACGCTGCAGATATACCTCGAAGTCTCCATGTATCTCCCCGCCTCAAGGATAATGCGCCTGAGAAGAGGTACCTGGATCTGCACATGAAAAACATGCGCAGGAAGGGAATGAGTACACCACAGCGGTACTCAGTAAGTGCCAAGCCTAACCTCGGTTGGGTAGTGACGAGGAAGGTCAGGGCCCTACTGAGGTAAAATAGAATATTAATTAACAGTATGAAAATCTGACAGAAATAATGAGTACAGCACTGAGATAAGACAGGCTAACGAAATAATAACAACTACACAGAGAACGAAATGAACACAGAATGACTACAGCTCAATTCCAGGAATAACAATGAGGGTCTCCCAGGATAGCGTCCTGTAGCCCTTTTCTCAACTGTCCAGTGGATCTCCCGGGATACCGTCCCGTAGTCCAACTCATGTGCCACACCGAAGGATCTCCCGGGATACCGTCCCGTAGTCCAACCATCAATATGCAGGGGGGGATCTATCGGGAATCTAACCCGCAGTCCCAAAGTAAAAGTGCAGGGGGGATCTACCGGGAATCGAGCCCGTAGTCCCAAAATAAACAGACGGGGGGGGGGGGGGGGGGGGGGCTACCGGAATCCCACATCCGTAGTCCCAATGTAAATGCGCAACCATTGCCAGAAATATACTAAGGAATGAAGTGCGAAATACAAACACAGGTAGAACTAGCCTAGCATGCTCCACGTAGAACAGTCAAAAACAACTTAAGCAATTAGGCAATCAAGTCAACTAAACATGCTTTTTCCTAATCTAGCACATGTTATAATTTCAGGTAGAATAAGACAAGTAAGAAAGAAAACTAAATCCCAATAACTTAAGTAAAAATCGGAATTTTCATCAATTGGCTCAAGTACGCGCTCGTCACCTCACGTACAAGGCACTCAAATATCAAGTAACAATCCTAAGGGGAAAGGTCCCGCACACAAGGTTAGACAAGCCACTTACCTCGAACCGGCTCAATATCAACTAGAAGCCACGCTCTTGCCATGAGTATCCGACTCCAAATGGCTCAAATCTATTCAATTCAATTACACATCGTAAATAACATTGCAAACACCTGGTTTTGCTAATAAATTCAAAGCTACGGCGTAAAATTAGGTAAAATGACCAAAATGCCCTTCAGGACAACGCCCCGGAATCAAATAATTTTCACATTTTCAGAACCCTCGTACTCTCACGAGTCTAACCATATAAAAATCTCCCAAAATGCTCACTCAAAACTCAATAATTTAGCCAATGAAGTTTTACCCCAAATTATCCAATTTTTTGATCCTAAATTCGAATTCCAATGATGCATTTAACTATATAATGATGAAATATAGCTAGAAGGGATAAATAAAACGTTACCCAATAATCTTCTTTTCAAAACCCACTCAAAATCGCCCTCTCCCGAGCTCTCAATTGATTCTTGTAACTTATGAACTCAAACCCTCGAAATTTCTATTTCTGCCCAGGGATTTCCGCTTCTGCGGACAAGGGACCGCTTCTGCGGTCCCGCTTCTGCGGACCACGAGCCGCTTCTGCGGTTATTCATTAAAGTCAGATTTCCGCTTCTGCGGTCTTAAACCGCACCTGCGGTTGCCGCTTATGCGGATTCGTTACCGCTTCTACGGTTTCATGAGGGGGAAGACCAATCTCATTTCTGCGATGAGGGAGCCACTTATGCAGCTTCGCTTCTATGGTCCCCAAGCCGCAGAAGCAAAAATACCAGAAGGAACAAAATACCAGCTGTTGCAAACTTAGAAATTTCCTCCGTTAACCACCCGGAATCATCCCGAGGCTCCCGGGACCTCAACCAAAAGCACCAATACCACCTAATATCTTATTCAAACTTGTACCAATCTTGAAAACACCTAAAACAACGCCGGAAACCCGAATTAATCAAAGATTTAAGCCTAAGAACTTCAATTTCCAACAAAACACGCTTTCGATCAAAAACCTAGCCGAACCTCGTCCGAATGACCTAAAATTTTGCACACACATCGCAAATGACATGACGGAACTACTGCAACTTCCGGAATCCCATTCCGACCCTCGGATCAAAAATAACTATCGGACCGGAAGCTTCAAAAATACAAACTTTGACATTTCAAGCCTAAATGAGCTACGGACTTCCAAAATACATTCCGAACACGCTCCCAACCCCGAAATCACCTAACGAAGCTAATGGAACCATCGGATTTCTATTCTGAGGTCGTCTTCACACTGTTCCGACTTCGGACCATTTTTCAACACTTAAGCTCTCATTTAGGGACTAAGTGTCCCAAAACACTCCGAATCCTAACACCGAACGTCCAGGCAAACCAAAGTAGCAGAAATGAACTTAGAGGAAGCAGCTAAGGAGGGATCGGGGCATAAATTCCAAAAACGACCGGCCGGGTCGTTACAGGTGTATTTGGGTCTATTGTAGGCTCCATATAGTTTACTCACTTTGTAATTCATTGCATTAATTTCTGATCTGTAATAATTATTTTGTAATAACAATTCTGGGGTGTTAGTGAAATTGGGAAGGGTTTCTTATTTTTTGCAATAAAAGTTGGGTAGAAATCCTGCCTATATGTCCAACAGTGTGCTATTATATGTGATGTGTTAGAAGTCATGCCTATAGGTACCTTATTATGTTTAATCATCCTATAAGGGAAACCATGCCTATTGACTTAATGCTTGGTTCTGTTATGTTTTGTTTTGCTAAAACCATGCCTATAGGAAATGGTGTGATCCAATATGTGTGCAAAAATGCCCGTTTACATAATGTTCTGTTCAAATTGTAGAGATCATGCCTATAGGATCTAAAACTGGATCAAACTGTAGAGATCATGCCTATAGGATCTAAAACTGGACCAAATTGTAGAATGCATGATACAGGCCTGAATTTGTTTAATTATCAGTTCTGCCCGAGTTTCCAAATACTATGTTGTTACCCTCACTAGAAAACATGCCTATAGGATTCAAACAAATAATTCTGGATCTGTTTCTATGACCTGACACTGTTTACTATCGCATTAAACACCTAGATACCATGCTAATAGGTTTAATCATATTATGCTAAAATCAGTAGGCAAACTTATGTAGGTTCTACTTATCTCATTACGAAATTGATTTTGTACAGGACTGTTTATTTGTTCATTATATATCACATAGATATCCTGCCTATAGGATTCTGAAATTAATAAAATCTGTCAATGTTAACCAATTTGGCGTGCATTTGATGTCTAAATGCGGAGCCTAACTTGAGCCTATACTTGTTTCTATTTGAAAGTCCTAACTGTTTTGTCTGTCGCTTAGTATTTTTCCATTTTGAGCCGCCTAAGTTAAAGTCTAGAACCACCTTGAAATAGAGGTCCAAATGCCTCCTGGACCATAGGCATGGGACGGGTAGTGCACGCGTTGGACACGACTTAGAATTGACTAGTGCGCTTTAAGTAAACAACTTAAAGATAGTAATTGGGTAGGAGGAGATGATAGTCCATGCCCGCGGAATAATATGAGTAACACCCCATCTCGCGGGAGTTACGAAGTATTAATTATGTTGCACGGGGTGATCCTTTAGGCTAAAAAACTTAGGACACCCCTCCCCTTTGTCTTTCAATTGTTTATTCACGTTTAGTAATTCCTTGTTTCTTATCTTTGATCACATAGACTAATTCATATGATTGAGTTTGGCCGGGACCCACAGTTGTGGACCTCGATGAGTGCCTAACACCTTCTTCTCGAGGTAATTTTGATCCCTTACCCGATCATTGGTGACGCAAACTGGTCAAACAAAGTTATTTGCAAACAGGTGCCCTAACGCACCTTAATCCTAGGTGGCGACTCTCTCTTTTAAAACCCTTCCTTAAAAGAGTTGTCACTTGTCTGTTGATACCCAATTTTTCCCTGTATATTTTTAATATGCAAGATACTTTCAAAATAGCATATGTACGCATATATAAGCATGTCCAAATGTTTTATTATTTTTCCTTAATTTTTAATGATTTTTAAACCAATTTATTCCCCTATTTTTATTCATAAAAACAAAACCCAATAATAATTCCAAAAATTATCATTTTGGTGATTCATTTATTGGATTCTCATATTAATACTAAAATATAGCTAATATATTTTTTGCATATTTTTACAAATTTATTTAATATTTTTAAAGCTAAATTGCATATAATTGCAATATTAGCCCCTTTTAAGATTTAATTGCATTTATATTTATAAAAAATTAAGTCCAGTATTTTCAAATTGATAATTATATGTTATTAATCAATTTAGTGCCTTTAATTTACTTTTATAAATTATTTATTATTTTTTATAAAATAAATGAGGGAAAATGGCTATTTAAATGATAGCCCATTTGCATTTCAAATTTAGCCGGATTTGGACCTCTAATTAAACCCAATTCCTAAACCCAATTACCCAACCCAATTACCTAATCATCCCGACCCACGACCAATTTAAATAACCCGCCCGGACTCTCCTTTTAATCCTAGACGTTGATCACTTAGATCAACGGCTCATATTTGCCCCTTCCTTTTTTAACCCGACCTAACCCCTAAACCTAATCATTTCCCTTCTGCAGCCGCCCTTGAATTCCCCCATTCTCCCAATTCTCTCAAGCTCCCTTAGAAGCCCTAGACGCCTCCCTCCACTTTCACCCTAAAACCACCGGAATCCATGACTTCCAAGGCCATTGAAGTCCTATACCGGCCTTCCATAACTCCTACACGCCTGGTTACTATGGTTCCAAGGCCTGACCATGAGAAAGCTTGGCCCGGACTTTTTTTGATTCGTGTTCTATGGCCGTCTCCAACCTCACTCCGGCAAGCCATGGTCATTCGAGCCTGATCTCGACTTCTCCGGCTCAGATCAATTCCAAGCCTTTCTCCTCACCTGGGTTCTTCTGAAATCCTAACCCTTCGAGGTTTTTCCGATTCTTTTAGATCCGTTGTATATAAGTGTTTTCTCTAAGCTTCTAAGCATTTTCTCAAAGTTCTTTCAAAACTACACCTTCAGAACCTTCATCTTTTTCCAATTTGGGGTTTCGTTAAGTTATCCTTTAAAGTTTCTCTGATCTTTAGCATGTTCTACCGTGTTTCGCATGTGTGTCTTTTACTGTGTTTCTTATAAGTTCCTTCTACTGTATTTCCTATGTGTTTCTTCTACTGTATTTCTTATGTGTTCTTCTACTGTGTTTCTTATGATTGTTCTTCTACTGGAAAATGCATGTTAAAAGTCTCAATTCCTTTCTGAGATTTCTGAACTTATTTCGTTAGTATTTTTGCCTTGATTACTTGTCTTTTCATCTCTACACTCGATTGATGGCAAAACCCTAAAATTTGGGGTTTCATCCGAGTATTAAGACTATTCGCTATGTGATTTGCTTATTCTTCATCTTTGAACTTGTTTGATTTCAAAACCCTAAGTTCTTTGGACTTATT
The DNA here is from genome assembly GCF_001879085.1 of Nicotiana attenuata. NCBI lineage: Eukaryota > Viridiplantae > Streptophyta > Magnoliopsida > Solanales > Solanaceae > Nicotiana > Nicotiana attenuata. The sequence goes on along the minus strand of NC_031997.1, from coordinate 8,674,687 downwards.
CGAGTTTCTCAGGATCGTTTCATCTACTGCTCGACTGAGTTTCGAAATCTTTGTTTCAACCTTTGTTTCTTTATATTATTCTGATTTCCTGCTAAACTCTTCTAGGGTCTTTCTACTGGACCCTCTGCATGCTATTTGATACTCTCCCCCTTCCTTGTCACTAAGATGACTACCATGTTCCTATAGTTCACTACTTACCAATTTTTGTGATTGCATGACGCTTTTTTTTGTCCTAAATTCAGCCTCGCATGCCTAATACTTGTGTACTCTTTATATATGTCGAGCTTCCCCTCTAAAATGACTTTTAATTTTTTTTGACTGATTTTAGACCTCTTTTGTGTAAATCTGATTGATTCTTTCCTTGTTGTGCTAATTTCTCTGTTACTTGGTTTGATACAAAAACTTTCCTTAGCCTTTCTGACTCGGTTTACTCGTGAACCAGTGATTTCAAATCCCTGATTCCTTGATTTACTATGTACTGATTTATTTTATTGGGCATCTTACCTTATTTGTTTAACCGTGTATTTTAAAGATTCTTCCCTTAATTAAACTCCTATGTATTTACCCCCAATTTTCTACTTTGCACAAGATGTTTACTTGATCTCCTTCCTTAAATAATTTCTGTTCATTATCGTTTAAGTTTGAACTCCTTAATTAAAGAAAGTCCATATACTGATTGATTTTAATTGGTACATAGTTCCATAATTATTACTAAACTATGATTCTTGCCTTATTTCTGCACCTGTTTTCAAACACTAAATGCCCTGCACTCTCATTAACACAACACACATGAACACTCTCAGTTTTCTGAACTCACACTCACATTCAAAAGCATTCTCTCTTGTTACTTGTGTTGTGGCCTGTTTTCCAAGTACTGCTACTGTTGTATTTTGCTTCTTTGAAACTGGTATGTCCTGATTAAGGTTTTCAGCAATCACAACAATATGTTATTTACTACCTTTACCAGCATGTCTGCCTTCTGCTTATGTGTAGTTCAATACTTACTTTAGCATGCCGTAATTTCCTTCTGCCTATTCTAAATCTATTGTGAATCCCAAACCCCCACTCCCTATGTGTTTATGCTATGGTTTGAGGTATGACGGTACTGCAATTTATTGTCCATGACTCAAACTTGATCCCCTGGGATCCTAGCCTCTAATATGATGTGTTCTGGCAGACTTATAGGCATTCCAGCATCCTCCATTGCTGGGTATGCCTAAAGCTTGCCCTAGCCTAAGCAATAGGCTCTTTGCAATTCCCCTATTCCCTGAACCCCTTTTGTGTACCTGTTTGTGGCTGTTTCCCTCTCCTTTATTCCTTAGAATTATGTTCTTCACTTGCACTCTCTCTTAGATTTTAAGTTCTGCCCCCCCCTCTTGTGAGCCTTGCCTTGGGACCCTTTGAGCTCCCTCTGAACTTGGACACTTGAGGGCTGGCCCTTCCTCACTGCACTTGTCCCTATTCTGGTGATATAATTTGGGTGTGAGCATTGCCCGGAGCCCCATTGGGGCTCTTAGGGAAATTTGACACACTCAGATTGGAGAAAGGCTTTGGATCAGTGGTCTTTGAGTTGGTCTATCTCATATTTCAGACAGGAAGTTTGAATCATGCACTCCTTTGGTTGTATTTTTTTAATTTTTTTTTCTGATGTAATTTTTTATTCATTCTGGTTTGTAATAAGTTGTAATAAATGCTTGGGGCTGGCTAGTGAAAAGGGTGGGTAACTATGCATGCAAAGGGTAAAAATCATGTCTATAGGTCTATTACAATTTTGCATATTCAGATACATATAGAGATCATGTCTATAGGTCTATCATAATTTTGCATATTTTAAATACATATAGAGATCATGTCTATAGGTCTATTATAATTTTGCATATTTCAAATACATATAGAAATCAGGACTATAGGACTACTATATTCCTGCATATCCAACTTCATATAGAAACCATGTCTATAGATATCTTAAATTCTGCATATTCAAATAGAAATCATGCCTATAGGTCTATTCTGAATTCTGCATAGCCAACTTCGTATATAAATTATGCCTATAGGATTGTTCACTTCTGCATATTCAAATTCTTCATCTAGATACCATGTTCATAGATTTAAAAAACGAGCCTTATGCATTTAGATACTATGTCTATACAGTTTCTGCATTTTTTTTACTATGTCTATAAAGTTTAAAATCAACAACGTATTGAAAGCATGCCTATAGGAATTTCTAATCGAATCTGATTTCCCTCACTCAGTGTTAGATATAAAACCAATAATAATGGATACTGTCAGTTGCAGAATTTATAATCTATTCGTTAAATCCTGCCTCTCTTTAAATAATCTGATTCCCTCACTTAGCAAGTTTAACAAGTATGCATTCAAACAATTTATTTCAAGCCTTACTATTTTCTAAATTCAGTAGATATCATGCCTATAGGACCCCGTCTTAACACTTAGGCAAGCCATAGGGTAATAACTATAAACTGAATCTGTTCTATTAATTACAACCAGCAGGCAGGCTTGATTCGGGCTTCTTATATGAATTATGTAATAAATCAGTCTGCCTCAACCTTTAAGATCTCTCATATTTGGTATTTAATCAGACTTTAACCAGTATGTGAAAGTCATGCTGATTACGTGCTTTTCTGTTCAAGGAGGTGTGATTGAGCCTCTGTTTGTTTACTTACATGCTTCCCCCCCTAAAATGTGCAATGTGTGTTTTGTATGTCGCCTTAGATTTTTGACCTTTTGAAACCTCCAATAAGCCCAATATCCCTCCCCTGTTAGGATTAGTAGTCCTAAGTGCCTCCGGGACTGATAGGATTGGGACGGGTAATAGCATGCAATAAGTAATCGAGACCATTTCGCGCTTTAATACCTTGACGGGGTGGGAAGGGTAGATATGGATATGATGACCACGCGATAATATCACGTGTAGCCCCTCATTGAGGAGTGATTACCGGGAATTGTGTGGGGTGATCCATATAATTAATAAACCTAGGACCCCTCTCCCTTTATTCTTTATTTCTTTCTTTTCAGCATTTTAACTCTTTATTTTTAAAATCAGCTTTTCTAATTACTCTTTCAAACCTTGTTTACTTTCAAACCTTTATGTGATGAAATCCCCTCCTATTTGAGCCTTATTTGCTTATATGTTGATTGTACTGAAATTCACAATAATTGTCCGGCCGGGAACCACGCTAGTGGATTCTGAGGGGTGCCTAACACCTTCCCCTTAGAATAATTTCAAGCCCTTACCCTATCTCTGGTTATTCAAATCGAACTCTTCTGGTGTCCTAATGCACCCTAATCATTAGGTGGCGACTCTTCAAAATTGCAAAACCCCTTTCCCAAAAGGAACGAGTTGTCCCTACCAAATGTCAAAAATCCGATTTCGCGAGTAAAAGTGGGCGCAACAGCATGGCGACTCTGCTGGGGATTTTTAGGCTTTTATCATTTCAGACTATTATTGTGAATTTATGCTTCTTTACACGCAATTATTTGTTTATTTCTTTTAAGCATTCAATTTCCTTTTCGATTGCAAAACTGACTTGTCTCTTTGTTTCTTTCCTTTACTGCTTTCCTTCATTTCCTCTTTAAATTATGAAACAGTTGTATTTACTGTTTTCTTAAACGTGCAAATACGTGACAACATGCCTTTAATTGTTGCATAATCATGCTCAACATCATATTCCACTCGTGCCAAACAAATCCTATAGCAACGCTTATAATGAGTGGTTGCGCTCTTCCGATATTATCACCCCCTAAATCCGAAAAAGGCATATTTGCGGTAAAACCAGTCGATCATCGGTGTAGTCGACGGTTCCGTGCCTTTCCCCCTTGAGTTTTCTGCTCAAGGGTACCAGTCTAAAACCCCATAGAAACCTTACTCTGTTTAACTGTGCATGCATCATGGTCAAACCTAGCCGAGTCAGTTATCTTGTCCGCATAATGACTCTTTAAGATAGCCTTGTCCAAAGTCCCCTGGGTTTCCCTAAAAACCCAAACGGACATTATCACGTTCTATGCATTTATTTGGAGAACTGAATGCTTTCATGCTAATTGTTGATATTAAATAGTCGAGTCTGGTGGGGGTAGGGTCTAACCCTTTTGTTTTGCAGAAAATGAGGCACGAAGTCCCCAGATTCGGCATGGTCACCAACATCCGCCCAAGGTTGCTAAGCTGGTGGAAAGGTTTACACTCTAGTTCTCAAGAGAGTCACCGACTGCCAGAACTCAGAGGGAAACGAAGGAGAACACCTGGCAAAGGCATTTTTACTGGTGAAACTACGCGAGCTGGAGGATTTGATCAACGAGAGCATTCAACCTGGGGAAGGTCCCTCTGGGACCAAATAGATAAGAGTTTTTCTTCTTTTTATGAAATGTAATAAGGCCAATGGCCACTAGCAACTTTTATTTCCTGTCGATTTGGGATTCGTCTACCTTTTATCAATAAAAGGAGGCATTTAGCATTCCAAGTTCTCCAAATCAATTTGCCGTTAGGCCTACCCAAATTAGGACACGATTTACATTCTCGCATTATGTGTTTAAATATTGCAACATCTTTTTATGATCCTCACTGACTTGTTACCCTTTTTTTTTTTTACTTTTTGTTTATTTATTCCCCTCCCCAAAGGTTAGTTCATGAACTCTGGCAACATCATCCTATTTCACAAGATCCAAGGGCCCTCCACCCACTCCTCCTCTCAGTCCCGTCAAAAGGGAAGATGGAAGATTTAAACAACGCCAGAAAGGAAAACTCAACTGAACGAGTAGAGGCCACTCACGGTCATGGTACTTTGGTTCCAAGGAGAATGCATCCCAACTGGAACCAAAGCTGCTTAAATTTCAGGAAGTACTTGATCAGGTCCGGAATCTGGCGAATCTGTCATTTTCCCTCACTACTCCAGATATCAACTTCCCAAATGCTCAGAACCCTACACCTCTACAAAACATCCAGAAGCAACAAAACCATCCCGCTCCTCACCACCACTACAACACCTGCCATACTTCCAATACCCCACTGCTCATCCCAGAACCACAAAACTCCACAAATGACCACTGCCACACCCACCATAACACCCCCATCTACGTGGAGATTGCGGCGCACTCCACCCAACCCATCTTAAGCACACCCGAGTCTGATGATAAAGATTTGCTTATCAAGAACCTGGCTGAAGAACTTAAGAAATTGACTAGCAGAATTCAAGACGTTGAAGGAAGTAAGGGAATTGAAGGGCTCAACTACGAAGATCTTTGCATACAGCCCGATGTTGAACTGCCCGAGGGGTACAAACCTCCTAAGTTCGAGATGTTTGATGGTACAGGGGATCCGAGGGTCCATTTGAGAACATACTGTGACAAGCTGGTTGAAGTAGGAAAAGACGAAAAAATCCGCATGAAGCTTTTTTTGAGGAGCTTGAAGGGAGATGCTTTATCTTGGTACAATTGCCAAGATCCAAAGAAGTGGTGGAACTGGGTAAGCATGGCATCCGACTTTGTGGACAGGTTCAGGTTCAACACGGAGAATGCGCCGGATGTGTTCTATATTCAAAATATAAAGAAGAAGCCCATAGAAACATTAGCGAGTATGCTACTCGCTGGAGGTCCGAAGCTGCTAAGGTTAGACCTGCCTTAGAAGAAGAACAAATGAACAAATTCTTCATTCAGGATCAAGACCCACAGTATTATGAAAGGCTAACGATGATCGAAGGCCACAAATTTTCTGACATTATCAAGCTGGGAGAAAGGATCGAAGAGGGCATCAAAAGCAGTATGGTTACGAACTTCGAGGCCTTGCAAGCTACAAATAAGGCCTTACAGTCAGGAGGTGTGTCCAAGAAAAGGGTAGGAGCCGTAATGGTTGCACAAAGAACCAAATCTCCCATCAAATACCAAACCTACCCAATGCCTCCACTCACATATCAGCCTACTCCAAACTACCAAGCACCCTCACCCTCTTACCAAACTCCGCCACCCACTTATCAATCACCTCCACCTCCCACATATCAGCCTACTTCACCCAAACATTCCCAACCCGCACATGTTTACCAAGCCTACAATACTCAACCAGCCCACTATCAATCCCCACCTGCATGCCAAAACTTCCCTAGACCTTGGCCAAACTTTGACCGAAGACCTCCAAAATAATATACGACTATTGCCGAACCTATCGACCAGTTGTATGAAAGACTTAAAGCTGCTGGTTATGTCACCCCTAATTGCAACCCCTGAGAACCCTTCTCAGTGGGTTAATCCAAATAAATCCTGTGCATACCATTCTAGCATGAAAGGACACACCATTGACAAATGCCGCTCTCTGAAAGATAAGATCCAGAATCTAATTGATCACAAGATTATTGTGGCAAAGGAACCTGCTCCAGATATCCGCAATAACCCTCTGCCAGACCACAAGGGAGGAGGTGTTCACATGATTGAAATAGAGAATGATTGGGATCCCAAGAGATCGATCGGTTTGATCACAGAAGGTGACGACCCAAAGAAACTGATAGTCACCCTTAATCCGATCGCAGTCCAGATTCAACCCTCTGGGGATGTCGAAGTAAATATGTCCATACCGCTGGAGTTTGAAGCATCACCATCTGCAAAGACTCCAGCGCCAATTGAGGTTGAATTCGTGTCTCCAGCAAAGGCACCTACACCATTCGAGGTTGCAGTTTTACCGCCCAAGGTGCAGGCGCCGTTAGAAGTAAAGATAGCCACGCCAATTCCAGTGGCGATGTCAGCCATAACACCGTTCCACACAAAGGCTATACCATGGGACTACACAGCCGAGGCAAGAAGGAAAGGCAAGGCTATGTTCGGGGAAGCTATTGCGGCACAGGGTATCATGAGAACTGGTAGAGTTTATACCCCGGAACATCTGGCTGAGTCGAGCAAGCAGGCTTCTAGCCGGCCAACCATCACCGAGACCGGGCCAGATGATCTCTGGAGAAAGATACAGGCCAAGGAATACCTCGGTCATTGATCAGCTGAACAAAACACAGGCGCAAATTTCTATCCTTGCTTTGCTACAAAATTCCGATGCACACAAGAATGCCTTGTTAAGGGTGCTGAGTGAAGCATATGTGCCAAGCAACATCACCGACGGAGAGATGGCTAACATGGTGGGACAGGTATTGGAAAGTCACAAGATCACTTTTCATGAAGATGAGCTGCCACTAGAAGGGTTGAGTCACAACAAGGCATTGCACTCAGGATAGAAATTTGTCCGTTGGTAACACTCAGGACATTGGGAAAGGGGCTGCATGAAATCAAGGACGGGGCCATCAACGTAAAAGCTTTCGACGGCTCCCAAAGGTCCACCATTGGAAAAATTAGTCTGTGTTTACAAATGGGGCCTACTTGGTTCGATGTGAATTTTCAAGTGATAGACGTGCCGGCATCTTATAATCTGCTGTTAGGACGACCCTGGATTCATACTGCTGGGGCCGTAGCATCAATGCTACATCAGGCAGTGAAGTTTGAGTGGAATACCAGGAGGTGATCATTCACGACGATGGTAGCAACCCTATATATAGTCGCCAGACCATCCCGATAGTCGGAGGCAGAAGAAAGATAGGTGGGGAGACCTATCACCACATCGAGTGAGTCAACGCCGTTGACAAGGACAAATGGTGGGACAAAAAAATTGAGAACATATTGAATTGGAGTGGGTACGAACCGGGTAAAGGGCTTGGCAAGAACCTATAAGGAATCGATAAGCCCATAAAGCTCAAGAAGCATGGCACCACCTTCGGTCTGGGATATGAGTACACCTGGGAGGAATTCAACAACTGGTCGCCACCATGGCGCGGTCCTTACTATCCACTGGAGCAGCCAATACCACACTTGGAACAGAGTTTCCAACCGGCCGATGTTATCTATGGGTCAGAAGAAGAGGAAGCACTGGCAGCAGTGAAGAATTTGTTCCTGAAAGATGATGATATGGATTGTTACGTCGTTCTCAAGGAGGAGGGGGAGTAAGGCCCTTCCATACAAGCTGTGAGTGGAGGAGCATGCCTCAATAACTGGACAATCAGAACCACTAGAGCCCGATGAGCCTCGGGGTAGCAAGGCTGAACAAGCATCATGCACTATCTTTTAACTTTACTAGTTTTTCTTTCGCATTTTAAATTTCCACAATAATATCTTCAATGTTCAAAACAGTTATGGAATTTATCAAAATATTTCATTTTTTTCTTATAAATCAACACTCTTATTATTTTCTCTCATTACTCTACTTATACAGCATTACTTTTACTTATCTTGATGAACCGATGACTGTGACATGCAATGAGACAACGCAAGAGGAAGATGACATACCGGAGGAGATTGTTAAGGAAGTTGAGAATTTTGAAAATAGACCAAAGTCCAACCTGGACGAGACAGAAATTGTTAATCTGGGGGGTGAAGGAAATGTCAAGGAAACGTGAATCAGTGTTCACTTATCGTCATTAGAAAAGAAGGAATACACAAAGTTTCTAAGAGAATATGAGGACATATTCGCCTGGTCATATAACGACATGACGGGCCTGAGCACGTCTATTGTGGCTCACAAACTGGCAACTGACCCGACATGTCCACCGGTAAAGCAGAAGCTCAGAAAGTTCAAACCTAATATGAGTCTGAAAATCAAGGAAGAAGTCACTAAGCAGGTCAAAGCTAAAGTTCTCAGGGTCGTTAAGAATCCGACATGGTTAACTAACATTGTGCCAGTACCAAAGAAGGACGGGAAGGTTAGAGTCTGTGTCGACTACCGGGATCTCAACCGGGCCAGTCCGAAAGACGACTTCCCCTTGCCAAATATACACATCCTGATCGACAATTGCGCCAAGCATGAATTGCAATCATTTGTGGATTGTTTCGCCGGTTACCACCAGATTTGGATGGATGAAGAAGATGCTGAGAAAACGGCTTTCATTACGCCGTGGGGAATGTACTGCTACAAGATGATGCCGTTTGGTTTAAAGAATGCAGGGGACACCTACATGAGGGCTATGACCATCATTTTTCATGATATGATACACATGGAGAACGAGGTGTACGTAGATGATGTTATCATCAAGTCCAAGAAGGCCACCGATCACATGGAAGATTTGAGAAAGTTTTTCAATAGGTTGCGAAGGTACAACTTGAAACTGAATCCCGCGAAGTGCGCATTTGGGGTACCCACTGGAAAATTGCTGGGGTTTATTGTGAGTCACCGAGGAATAGAACTGGATCCATCAAAGGTCAAAGCCATTCAAGAACTACCACCAGCAAAGAACAAGAAGGACGTGATGAGTTTCTTGGGGAGACTCAACTATATCAGCCGGTTCATAGCACAATCTACGGTTATCTGTGAGCCGACCTTCAAGATGTTAAAGAAGGATGCCGCTACCAAGTGGACCGATGACTGCCAGAAAGCTTTCGACAGCATCAAGGAGTACGTGCCAACACCACCAGTTTTGGTCCAGCCCGAGCCGGGTAGACCCTTACTACTCTACATTACAGTATTAGATGGTGCCTTCGGTTGCGTCCTGGGGCAGCATGATGAAACGGGGAGGAAAGAGCAGGCCATTTACTATCTCAGCAAGAAGTTCACTCCATACGAGGCCTGGTACTCTCTGTTAGAGCGTACCTATTGCGCTCTGACTTGGGTGGCCTAGAAGTTGAGGCACTACTTTTGTGCCTACACTATATATATTATATCAAGGATGGATCCACTAAAGTACATCTTTCAGAAGCCCATGCCCACTAACAAGCTAGCCAAGTGGTCATTGTCTACGTGACTCAGAAAGCAATCAAGGGACAGGCACTAGCAGATCACCTTGCTGAAAACCCCGTAGATGGAGAATATGAACCTTTGAAAACATATTTTCCCGATGAAGAGGTATCATTCGTAGGAGAAGACATTGCAGAATCCTATGATGGCTAGAGGATGTTTTTCGACAGAGCAGCAAATTTCAAAGGAGTTGGCATAGGAGCAGTCCTAGTATCAGAAACCGGTCAGCATTATCAGGTGTCTGCCAAACTCAGGTTCCCATGCACCAACAATATGGCCGAGTACGAAGCCTGCATTTTAGGGTTCAAGATGGCTATTAACATGAATGTACAGGAGTTGCTAGTAATTGGAGATTCAGACTTACTCATACATCAGGTCCGAGAAGAATGGGCGACCAAGAACTCCAAGATACTCCTTTTTCTGCATCACGTGCAGGAGTTGAGAAAGAGGTTCACAAAGACAGAATTCCGACATGTTCCCAGAATCCAGAATGAATTCGCCGATGTATTGGCTACCCTATCATCCATGATACAGCATCCAGACAAAAACTCCATTGATCCCATTCCAGTAAAATCCATGATCAGCCAGCTTACTGTGCCAACCTTGAAGAAGAGGCAGACGGAAAGCATTGGTTTCGTGATATCAAGGAATATTTAGCAAAGGGAGAATACCCAGGGCTTGCAAATCCTATTCAGAAGCGCACACTTCGGAGGTTATCCAACAACTTCTTTCACAGCGGAGGAATCCTATATAGGAGGACTCCCGATTTTGGATTATTAAGGTGTGTCGATGCAAAGGAAGCATCCAAGCTACTGGAAGAAATCCACGCTGGGAAGTGTGGTCCACATATAAACGACTTTGTCTTAGCCAAGAACATACTATAGGCTGGTTACGTTTGGATGACTATGGAAACGGACTGCATCCAGTATGTCCGAAAATGCCACCGCTGTCAGATACATGTAGACATGATAAAGGTACCTCCAAACAAGCATAATGCAACAAGCTCACCATGGTCGTTCGTCGCTTGGGGGATGAATGTTATTGGACCAATTGAGCCCGCTGCTTCCAACGAACATAGATTTATCCTGGTAGCAATCAACTATTTCACCAAATGGGTCGAAGCAGCATCTTACAGAGCAGTAACCAAGAAAGTCGTGGCACACTTTGTCCGCGACCGTATCGTTTGTCGATTCGGGATTCCAGAGTCAATCATTACTGATAATGGCTCCAATCTCAACAGTGACTTGATGAAAGCTATGTGTGAAACTTTCAAGATCAGACACAAGAATCCCACAGCCTACATGCCTCAGATTAATGGAGCCGTAGAAGCCGCCAATAAGAATATCAAGAAGATATTGAGGAAAATGATAGAGAATCATAAGTAGTGGCACGAGAAGTTATCATTTGCTCTATTGGGGTATCGCACCACAGTCCGCACATCAACTGGGGCAACCCCCTATATGCTGATTTATGGTACAGAAGCCGTCATTACGCCGAAGTAGAAATTCGTTCCTTAAGGATCATACAGGAAGCTGAGCCCGACGATGCGGAATGGGTGAAGAGTCATTACGAGCAGCTAGCTCTTATAGATAGGAAAAGAATGAACACGGTATGTCATGGTCAACTCTACCAGAACAGAATGTCCAGAGCCTTCGACAAAAGAGTCAAACCGAGACAATTCACACCAGGGCAGCTGGTATTAAAGAATACTTTTCCGCATCAAGATGAAGCCAAAGGGAAATTCTCTCCCAACTGGCAAGGTCCGTACATGGTTCACTGGGTTCTGACAGGAGGAGCTCTTATACTTGCAGAAATGGACGGAGAAGTCTGGCCGAAACCGATTAATTCAGATGCAGTCAAGTGCTGTTATGTGTAATCTTTATGCTTTCCTATATGATGTAATTGAACTGCGTCTGACCTGATTCCCGTTTAAGAGGGGATACGTAGGCAACCTTATGGGTTCGGTCACAATTCAATAGAAATTTCATTTCCCCCGCAATTGGAAACTGGGGCAAAATTTTGAGGAGGACCCTCAAGATTTCGAAGTAATTTTAGTCAATCATCGCAAGCAGCCGTCAGAAGCATCAACTCATTAAACCCTCAAATTTCCGTAGCAAGAGAGATCGCAATGTCTTGACACGTCACAATCGTCGGTTCAACTAAAAGTTTTTCTCAAATATGTACTTATGTCTTATTTTTACAAATTCATGCATGTTTATTATCGAAATCGCTTTGTTCAGCGACGCTACCCCCCCAATGATACATACCGTATCACCAGATCAGAGACGAACATTTCAAGCAAGGCCAGCGGGGATACGAACTAACCTCCCCTCTACAAAACTCACGATTTTTCTTTGGATGCAGACAATTGGATTGCGAAAGCATCCGACGTACTATGCGCCCACGAGACAAACGTTGTTAAGGAATACAACTCTCAGAATTGTTGCATTTACCAGCATTTGCTATTCACGCACGCCGGCGACATTCCCTATATCGCAATGCCCCCAGCACTCTATTACCATTTGCCATTTTACTTTATTTCTGCATTGCATAAGGCTACCATTCTGCCTTCCGAGACGAAAAGCTGTCTCCATCTGCATTGTCTGCATTGTATAAGGCTACCATTCTGCCTTCCGAGACTTAGCACTGTCTCCATCTGCATTGTCTGCATTGCATAAGGCTACCATTCTGCCTTCCAAGACTAAACGCTATCTCCATCTGCATCTGCATGGCTGAAATATCGCCACTTTATTTATGCTTGCATGGCTGAAAGATCGCCAGCTTATTTACATTCTGCATGGCTGAAAGATCGTCGCTTTATTTACGCTTGCATGGCTGAAAGATTGCCACCTTATTTATATTCTGCATGGCTGAAAGATCGCCGCTTTATTTTACGTTCTGCATGGCTAAAAGATCGCCGCTTTATTTACGCTTGCATTTACATTCTGCATGGCTGAAAGATCGCCGTTTTATTTATGCTTGCATGGCTGAAAGATCGCCACCTTATTTACATTCTGCATGGCTGAAAGATTGCTGCTTTATTTTACATTCCGCATGGCTGAAAGATCGCCGCTTTATTTACGCATCTCATGGGCTGAAAGATCGCCAAATACTGCATTTCATGGGCTGAAAGATCGCCAAATTATCAAAGGGCGTCATTGTTCGGAGGCACCATTTCCATAGCCCGAGAACGCCATGCCATGGCCTGAGGATTCCTTTAATCTTTTGCATATCATTATTCAAAGGCATCATGGTTCGGAGGCATCATTCTCATAGCCCGAGAGCATCATTTCATGGCCTGCAAATCCTTTATTATACACATCATGGCCCAGGACATCATGATCTAAGGACGTCATCCTAACCGTCCAAAGACAACATTCATGGTCCGACAGGAATTTGCATCATGTTTAAATTTATGCATAATATATGCTTGTATTTGCTTATTTGCAGGTAAACCGGCGAGCAACGGACATCTCGGCAGGAGCGATCCCGCTCCAGTTCCCGCAGCCTATCAGATTTCAACCATTCACCCCGTCCTAAATATCGCATCCGTTCTTGAGAGGTCTCCATCGGCATATTCCGCCGACGGATCCTGAACTACATATGGCCTGATTCCTATAAGACCAAGGATATGTAGGCAGCTCAAAAGCCAGAGCACGGCCAAACCTCTTCAAACTGTTTTGCCAGGTCAAAATTGGCCATCATATCTTTACCCGACAACTCTTTCATCCTTCCCGGGTAAAGAGGGCCAGCTGTTGATACCCAATTTTTCCCTGTATATTTTTAATATGCAAAATACTTACAAAAGAGCATATGTACGCATATATAAGCATGTCCAAATGTTTTATTATTTTTCCTTAGTTTTTAAAGATTTTAAAACCAATTTATTTCCCTATTTTTATTCATAAAAAAACCCAATAATAATTCCCAAAATTAAAAACCCAAACCCAAGGAGGGAATAGTTGTATTTTAGAGAGAGAGAGAGAGAGAGAGAGGCTCTGGCGATTTTTTTCCTAGAGAGAGAAACACGAGCGATCAGCTGCCATGGCCAATTTGGCCGGCGGTCAGCCTTCTTCTCCGGCTGGTCAACCTCCCCCCACCATCACCCAGCCTCCCACAACTTCAAACGACAACCAACAGCCATTAGATTACTCAAAAATACTGAAACCTAGTACTATGAACAATGCCATACATGAATGTCAATCATCAGTTTATCCAATTCCATTGAGACGCACAGCAATGGTGAATGGATTACCGGTTGTTAAATTTATGGTAGCAGAAGTTGATAGAATGAATGTGATCAAGGGACTTCAATATGCAGTAGTTGCAAAATTTGCGTATGGATAGCCAGAATTGAATGAGATTCGTCGCATTGTTCCTTTACAATGTGGAATAAAAGGAGAATGTAGCATTGGTTATCTAAGAGATAGACATGTTCTTATACGCATGACATTATGGCAAGACTTTATGGATTTTACGTCCAAGGGAACTCAATATGTGATGGATAAGCATGGACAAGAATATCAGTTAAGACCTCTCATATACGATGTAAAGTTTAAAGCTGGAGAAGAGACCCCTATGGCCATGGCATGGATTTCATTCCCAGGTTTGTTACCTACATATTTTGTGAAGGAATGTTTATTCTCACTTGCCTCAGCTGTGGGGAAGCCTATTCATCTGGATTTAGCAACGATTAACAAGACAAGACCTAGCTGTGCAAGGGTCAAAGTCCTAGTGGATTTGTTAGCAGACCATCCTAAGAAGGTTAGGATGGATATTGTCATTGAAACAACTGGAGAAATAAGGGTTGAATGGGTCAACATTAAGTATGATATGTTACCTAAATATTGTAAGGAGTGTAAGTTGCAGGGACATGATTTATTTGAGTACTGGAGAGTGCACCCAGAGCTATATGTGGAGAAAGAAAGCAATAATCAAACAGGTGCAGGCAATGATCAAAATAATGCTAATACTCAGCCTCTAATGATCTTGTCAAGTGGAAAAGTGGTGGGCACTGTGCATGGTAATTCAAAGGAACAGTGGAAAGAAGTTAAAGACAATAGGACAAGGAAGGTGGATAATCAATGTGTAGATCAAACCAATACTGGCAAGGAAATAGTTCCAGTTCAGCAGAGTGAATTGCAGCAACTTAATATTAACAAGGCTGGGAATGCAGTACAAAAAACCGGAACTGAAGGAAATAATGAAAAACAGATTATAGCTGTGGATAATGGATCAAATAAGCAAGTGCAGGTGGCCAATAAATTTGCAGTGTTAGAAGTTGTTGATGAGGAAGAGGAACCTAGTAATCAATTGGCACTACTAAATGCAACAGGTAGTCCTAAAGGTCTAGCTGCAGGAGACACAAATGAAACTCAATCAAAGACAGGAAATTTGAATCCTACAGCTCCAGCCTTCAATCCAAATTCATCAGGTATTGGCTCTACAAATGGAAAGGAAGCACAACTCCTAAAGGAAAGGGCAAGTCAGCAACTAAACCTAGGGAGCCAACTGCACAGTGGGTAGAATGAACTTTCAATGCCATGACAGGTGATAAGGTAGTGGAAATTAATACATCATGTCAGGACATTCCTTCACAGGATACTATGGTGGAGTTGGGGTTGGCTAAATCTCCTGAACTCCAAACAACTAGAACAAAAATTCCTTCTATAAGGGAGAGAGTTCAAATGAGTGGAGGCAGACATTGGGCAGATCAAAGAGAAGCAGATTCAGGAGAAGAAATTGTTCCAGATGGAGCATCAATTGATGAGGAGCCAATTGTGCAAGAGCAAGAAGAGGAAGAGCAAAGAGTAAATGGACATCCCATTGAAAAAATGGATAACACAGCTGGAATCAAACTAATTGAAGGCAAAGAGCAGACAAATGTGCAAGAAGCAGTCAAGAAGATAGTGCATGAAGCTGTTGATCCAAGAGGTACAGGGGAATCTAAGGATGGACAAAAACTAAAAGAAACTAAGGAAAAGACACCAACAAAGATAAAAGAGCAGATGCAAGTGGCTCCTGCAGCATTGGAACAACTGAAGATATTAAAGAGAGGGGAAGTTCTACCAGAAATTCAAGAGACAGGTAATAGGTCCGTCATGGGGGAATTTGAAGCATGTGAAGTCCATGAAGATAATGATATGAACAGGGATATGGACCAAGAATCAACAGCCCAGAACTTTGCAAAAATAGCAAGACAAGGTGACTTGTCACCAAGATATATGGAGAAAGCCAAATCAGCAACAAGGGGCAAAAAGAAACAGCAGAAAGACACCAGTATTGCCCCTACCATTGGTGTTCAAACAAGGAGAACTCTGACTAAATACAATAACCAGTGATGGATGCACTCATATGGAATATCAAGTCAGTCAACACACAACAGGCCTTTGAAAGGTTAATCAAATTACATAGACAGAATCACTATGAATTCATAGGATTAATGGAACCTAAGCAGCAAGCAAAGAAATTAGACAGGTACAGGAGAAGGATTGGTTTTCCGCAGGCCATCTCAAATGTATCAAATAAAATTTGGGTCTTTATAGACGAAGTATTTGAGGTTTCTATTGTATACAATATGGTACAACAGTTGACTCTAAGATTATTTCACACTGAATCACATGTGGAGCTAATGCTAACTCTAGTGTATGCCAAGTGTGATCCTATTGAAAGAATAGAACTGTGGGACTCAATGTATGCTATGGCAAGTGACATGTCTATACCTTGGTTAGTAGGGGGTGATTTCAATGTCATATGGGATGAGGAAGAAAAATTTGATGGTTTACCTGTGTCTCTAAATGAGATAGATGACTTCAGACACTGTGTAAATACTTGTAAGCTGACAGCTCTTGGGTTTAAAGGTAGCATTTTTACATGGTGGAATGGGAGAGGTGAAGAAGACTGCATATTCAAGAGACTGGATAGATGCTTGGAAAATGATGAATTCCAATAAACTTTCCCTGGGATTGAAATAAATCATCTGTCCAAAATAGGATCAGATCATAGTCCTATGCAATTGCATTGTGATATTGAGACTCCTCCTGTGAAGAAATCTTTTAGATACCTGAACTTCTGGGTTGAAAATGATTCTTTTAAAGAGATAGTCAAGCAAAACTGGAATGCAGATTTTCATGCTAATCCTTTCACTTTGTTCAACCACAAGCTAAAGAAGGTAAAAAAGGCACTGTCAGTGTGGAGTAGGGCAACATTTGGAGATATTTTTCAAAAGATTGCCAGTTTAGAAGAGGTTGTGAGGGTGCATGAACTTGAATTTGAAGCTAATCCCACATATATGAACAGAGAGAGGTTAAAAAGAGTGCAGGCAGATCTTTTCAAAGTTCTGGCATTAGAAGAAAAATACTGGAGGCAAAAATCTGGAATAAAATGGTTCAAGGAGGGTGACAGGAACAAAAAGTTTTTTCATGCTCAAGTTAGAGGTAGAAGAAAGTGGTTACAACTAAATAGAATTCAAAATAGTGAGGGAAACTGGATTGAGCAGGAGGAAGAAATGGCTGAGGAAGCTGTAAAGTTCTATGAAGATCAGTTTAAAGAAACTACTGTTCCAACCTCATTTGACATTATCAATCATGTTCCAACATTACTTGATGAAGAGCAGAATTCTATACTCATAATGCAGCCAACAAAAGATGAGGTGAAAAGAGCAGTCTTTGGCCTAAATGGAGATAGTGTAGGGGGTCCTGACGGATTCACAGGTAAATTTTATCAGTCCTGCTAGGATATTGTTGGAGCTGTATGACATGGTAAGAGCCTTTTTCAATGGCCATGAATTGCCTAAATGTGTAACACATACTAATCTAGTTTTGTTACCAAAGAAGAAGGAAGTGGTTACTTTCTCTGATCTGAGACCTATAAGCCTTAGCAATTTCAGTAACAAGGTGGTCTCAAGGGTAATTCATGAAATATTGGTACAGCTTTTGCCTAATCTAATCTCAGAGGAACAAGCAGGGTTTGTTAAAGGAAGGAGCATTGTGGAAAACATTTTGTTAACTCAGGAAATAATAACAGATATTAGGCTTAGAATCAAGGCAGGACCAAATGTGGTTATGAAACTAGACATGACTAAGGCCTATGACAGATTATCCTGGATTTTCTTGACAAAGGTACTTAGAAAAATGGGATTTTCAGAGAGGTTTATAGGTATGGTGTTTGGAATAGTATCAAATAACTGGTACTCAGTTCTGATCAATGGGCAACCACATGGTTTCTTCAAATCATCAAGGGGAGTGAAGCAAGGAGATCCCCTATCTCCCACCTTGTTTATCCTAGCTGCAGAAGCATTATCTAGGGGTCTAAATTCATTGCATCTTAACCCATACGTCTGTGGATATGGAATGCCAAAATGGAGTCCAAAGATTAACCATTTAGCATATGCAGATGACACAATCATCTTTTCATCATCTGATGCTACATCACTCCAGTTTATCATGGAAGTACTGGCTGCATATGAATCTACATCAGGTCAGCAAGTGAATAAATCTAAATCCGAAATCAATCTGCATCATTTAGTTGATATTGAGGTGGCTCAAAAGGTGGAAAGGATTACTGGGATTACAAGACAGGAATTTCCAATTATGTACCTAGGCTGCCCTATTTTTTATGCAAGAAGGAAGCTGGATTACTATCAAGGGTTGATAACTAAGATAATGGACAAACTACAATCATGGCAAGGGAAGCTATTGTCCATTGGAGGTAGGGCAGTATTAATCTCTAATGTTTTGCAAAGTATGCCAATGCATCTATTATCTGCTGTTAACCCCCCAAATTCTGTGATCAATAAACTCCATAAGATTTTTGCTCAGTTCTTTTGGAGCAGTTCTATAGGGGGTAATAGCAGGCATTGGGCATCCTGGAATACCTTGTGCATGCCAGTTGAAGAGGGAGGGATTGGATTTAGATCCCTTCATGATGTATCTAGGGCTTTATTGTCTAAACTGTGGTGGAATTATAGAACCAAACCAAGCCTTTGGAGTTCCTTTATGAGTGAGAAGTACTGCAAGAAACTAAACTCAGTTATTGTACCATGGAGAGAGGGTTCACACATATGGAGGAAAATGATTGAATGCAGGAATCTCATTGAGCATCAAATAGGTTGGCAACCTAAGATGGGATCATCTATATTTTGGTTTGACAATTGGACAGGCTTAGGGGCCCTATATTTCAATGTTCCACAAAACTTTGGAGTTGATGAAACAGTGCATAATGTTTTGATGTGGTAGAGAATGGGGAGTGGAATGTGCATAGACTGTTGGAGATTCTACCAGAGGACATTGCAGGGCATATTATGGAAAATATCAAGCCACCTATAGCTCAAAGCATGTTGGATGTGCCATACTGGATGCTGGAGCCAAGAGGATATTTCAGTGTGAAGACTGCTTAGGGATATTTGAGAAGAAGAGATGAACCAAAGGCTGCTTTCAAGATGATATGGGTGAAGGGATTGCCATTTAATATTGCTTTTTTTATGTGGAAAGTTTGGAAAGGGAAACTACCTCTAGATGACTTTATGAGAAGAATAGGGTAGTTATTAGCATCAAAATGCTGGTGTTGCTCAGAACCAAAAGAAGAAAATATGCAACACTTATTCTTCTACTCAGATACAGCAAGAACAGTGTGGAGTTACTTCCTTAGAAGGGTTGGAATAGAGTGCAGGGCCTAACTATGCATCAGGCAATTATCAAGCGTTGGACTGCAGATGTGTGTCAAAGAGTAAAACCAATCATGCAAGCTCTTCCTGCATGTATAGTTTGGGAGTTGTGGAAAAGAAGGAATAGCATGAAGTATGGAGATGCAGTAACTACAGGTAGAGTAATATACCAAGTTTCAGATACAATACAAGCTCTAGTGAAGGTGAGAAAGCCAGGTATAGGTAATGTGCCTCACAGATGGCATGACTTATTGACCATGATGGAAAACTACAGACCAAGGCTGAAAGTTGACAGGGTGATATGGGAATTCCCAAGTGCAGGAGGTCTGAAAGTTAACACTGATGGTGCATCAAGGGGGAATCCAGGGAGAAGTGCAATTGGCTATTGTATAAGAGATTATAAGGGTAATATTGTGCTTGCAGTAGGGAGAGAAATTCAGGAGACCACAAATACAGTAGCAGATACAGTGGCTATAGTAGAAGCACTGAAATTCTGTAGATCTCAACAGTATACTCAGGTGTGCATACAGACAGATTCAATGCTAATGAAGAAAACTATTACTGAAGAATGGAAGCCACCATGGTGTATAGCTGAGGAAGTAGAGGAAATTAAGCAGCTAATACAAGGTACTAATTATGTGGTGTCTCATATCTATAGAGAGGGCAATAGGTTGGCTGATCACCTAGCCAATTATGCACTTGATACAGGAGACATAGAATGCCATGATTTCTGGGAGTTGGACTCAATGGGCAGGAGGATAGTGAATGTAGACAAGCTGCAATGCCCATATATAAGGATTAGCCAAGATTTGAGGAGAAAGGAGAAAGGAGGGAGGGGTAGGCAGAAGTGCAAATCTGATCAACATATCCAAATCCTAAGGGAGGAGGATATGAAGATCACCTTTTTAACTAACTACTTTTTCTTTTTTGCAGGGACAAGTTGTGTAGTAATGACCTATCCTTCAGCATCAGGAACAAAGGGAAGATCAAATCTGTGCAGGTTTTTGCACTTTAAGATTATCAAAAGAAGGGGGATGATGGTAGAATATTTTGTACTACTGCTAGCTGTAGTAATGAACTTCCTATTGGTGGTATTAGTGCCTGGCATTAATTCCAAAGGAAGGTCATTAAGACAAGGTAGTAGTGCAGAATTTGCAGCTAACCTGATGCGGGAAGATTAATGGAGTGAAAAGCCCGGAATGTATAAGAGAATTGGGCAATTCAAGGAGCAATTTGTAGATAGAAGAAACATGCAGGGGAGGGGATCTGGGTCACATGAAGAAAAGGGCATACAAACAAGGAATTTAGAACATAATGGGCTCAGAATGTTTAACAGAAATGGGCACATGAATGCAACAGTTGTTGTAGGAGGGAATAGGAAGATATAGGATATAGGGAGCCAGGCAGGAAAAACAAGGTATAGCAGCAGATTACATCAATGGGAATTAAAATCTATTCATCAAGAGATAGGATGGATAGGAATTGTTGTGAGAGAGGGTATAGTATGAAAGCAGTATGGGAGGAATCATGATGTGAGAAGGGAGAAGGAAAACAAGCGTAGGGCAAAGAACTCATCAGATCACTCAGTACAAATCCTTAAGGAGGAGTACAAGGTGATTGTTTTTTACACTAACTTTGGTTTCTTTTTTGCAGGAAATGTTATTGTATTCATGCCTAGTCACTCACTACGACTTCATTGGGTGGTATCAGTACATAGTACTCATTCCCATGAAGGAGGAAAGGCGACTTGCATAAGCATGAAAGCAGGATGCTGGAAATCATCATTGTCCAGCCTTGAGAAATACTGGTTTTGGCATCAAAATTTATGACAAATACAGGCTCTTTGGAACGAAAAGGAAATGCGGACTCATTCATCAAATTGTGAGGAAGCAAAGATGACAGGAGTCTTAACATCATGCAAGGAAACAACAACAGTATTGAAGCACATCAACTCAGAAACATTTGAGGAAGCTCACAGGTTAAAATTAGAAGGAATACATGCAGCAGGAAAAAGAGCAACAGGAATGGAAAATATTGTTGCTATAGTTATGACTTATCACATGAGGAACTTGCAACTGGTGGTATTAGTACACAGTACTCAACCCAGTGCAAGTAAATCATGGGTGATCATAACTATAGTAGTAATGAAAGGAAGGGGCAATTTTAAGGCTGTGCACTTTCAAAAATGCACCAGGATTTGGCCAAGATTCCTAAGTAATGTAACTATATTGTGGATCAAACAAATGCAGCTTCATAGTACATTAACTCAGGGATCAAATGACATAAGTAGGCCAGGCAGCACCATAGAAATCAATCGCGTAAAGGAGTGCGAGCAACTCACATTGGCACACATCAGGAAGTGGCAATCCACAGGACAATTTTGGCTAGGAAATTTGAACAAACATAGAGCACAAAGGACTAGGATCACCAGACCTCATCACAGAAGGACATGCAATGCAGGATTTTAACAAAGGAAATCAACAAAAAACATAAAGAAAGCAAGTAAAAGTGAGAGCAACAAGGAAGTAAAGGGACATTTTTGTGGACAATATTGGGCAGAAGAGAAGACAAATCTGGAAAAATGCGTTGGAGAGAAATGTTTCGCAGCTGGACAACAACAATGGCAAGGAATCATCATGAAAAAGAAGAAAGTATCATCACAGTAAAGGAAGCAAAGTGTAAAGGAAAAAATATTGGCTTAGTTTTTTATTTTACGACTAGTATAGTTTGTATTCATCTTGTGATATCAATGTTGAGTGTTTTACTCAATATTGATAATAGGTATTATGTCTTTTTCAAAGTTTATTACTTTCATAGCTTAAGAGCACCTGACAATGTAATTTGTTTTTTGATTTCCTTATATAAATAAAACTAGACCTAGGCAATCCCTAGTGGATTGATAAAAAAAAATAATCATTTTGGAGATTCATTTATTGAATTCTCATATTTATACTAAAATATAGCTAATAAACTTTTTGCATATTTTTACAAATTTATTTAGTATTTTTAAAGCTAAATTGCATATTGCAATATTAGCCCCTTTTAAGATTTAATTGCGTTTATATTTATAAAAAATTAAGTCCAGTATTTTCAAATTGATAATTATATGTTATTAATCATTTTAATGCCTTTAATTTACATCCAGAAATTATTTATTATTTTTTTATAAAATAAATGAGGGAAAAATCGCTATTTAAATGATAGCCCATTTCCATTTCAATTTTAGCTGGATTTGGACCTCTAATTAAACCTAATTCCTAAACCCAATTACCCAACCCAATTACCTAATCTACCTGACCCACGACCCTTTTAAATAACCCGCCCAAACTTTTCTTTTAATCCTAGCCGTTGATCACTTAGATCAACGGCTCATATTTGCCCCTTCCCTTTTTAACCCGACCTAACCCCTAAACCTAATCATTTCCCTTCTGCAGCCGCCCTTTAATTCCCCCCTTCTCCCAATTCTCTCAAGCTCCCTCAGAAACCCTAGCCGCCTCCCTCCACTTCCCCCCCCAAAACCACCGGAGTCCATGACTTCCAAGGCCATTGAAGTCCTATACCGGCCTCCCATAACTCCTACACGCCTGGTTACTATGGTTCTAAGGCCTGACCATGAGGAAGCTTGGCCCAGACATTGTTTGATTCGAGTTCCATGGTCGTCTCCGACCTCGCTCCGGCCAGCCATGGTCATTCGAGCCTGATCTCGACTTCTCCGGCTCAAATCAATGACTTTCCAAGCCTTTCTCCTCGCCTGGGTTCTTCTGAACCCTAACCTTTCGAGGTTTTTCCGATACTTTTTGATCCGTTATATATCAATGTTTTCTCTAAGCTTCTAAGCATTTTCTCAAAGTTCTTTCAAAACTACACCTTCAGAACCTTCATCTTTTTCCGATTTGGGGTTTCGTTAAGTTATCCTCTAAAGTTTCTCTGATCTTTAGCATGTTCTACTGTGTTTCGCATGTGTGTCTTTTACTGTGTTTCTTATAAGTTCCTTCTACTGTATTTCCTATGTGTTTCTTGTACTGTATTTCTTATGTGTTCTTCTACTGTGTTTCTTATGATTGTTCTTCTACTGGAAAATGCATGTTAAAAGTCTCAGTTCCTTTCTGAGATTTCTGAACTTATTTCATTAGTATTTTTGCCTTGATTACTTGTCTTTTCATCTCTACACTCGATTGATGGCAAAACCCTAAAATTTGGTGTTTCGTCCAAGTATTGAGACTATTCGCTATGTGATTTGCTTGTTCTTCATCTTTGAACTTGTTTGATTTCAAAACCCTAACTTCTTTGGACCTATTCGAGCTTCTGAGGATCGTTTCATCTACTGCTCGACTGAGTTTCAAAATCTTTATTTCAACCTTTGTTTCTTTATATGATTCTGATTTCCTGCTAAACTCTTCTAGGGTCTTTCTACTGGACCCTCTGCATGCTATTTGATACTCTCCCTCTTCTTTGTCACTAAGATGACTACCATGTTACTATAGTTCACTACTTACCAATTTTTGTGATTGCATGACGCTTTTTTTTGTCCTAAATTCAGCCTTGCATGCCTAATACTTGTGTACTCTTTATATACGCTGAGCTTCCCCTCTAAAATGACTTTCAATTTTTTTGACAGATTCCAGACCTCCTTTGTGTGAATCTGATTGATTCTTTCCTTGTTGTGCTAATTTCCCTGTTACTTGGTTTGAGTCAAAAACTTTCCTTAGCCTTTCTGACTTGGTTTACTCATGAACTAGTGATTTCGAATCCCTGATTCCTTGATTTACTATGTACTGATTGATTTTATTGGGCATCTTACCTTATTCGTTTAACCGTGTATTTTAAAGATTCTTCCCTTAATTAAACTCCTATGTATTTACCCCAATTGTCTACTTTGCACAAGATGTTTACTTGATCTCCTTCCTTAAATAATTTCAGTTCATTACCGTTTAAGTTTGAACTCCTTAATTAAAGGAAGTCCATATAGTAATTGATTTTAATTGGTACATAGTTCCATAATTACTACTAAACTATTATTCTTGCCTTATTTCTGCACCTGTTTTCAAACTATAAATGTCGTGCACTCTCATTAACACAACACACACGAACACTCTCAGTTTTCTGAGCTCACACTCACATTCAAAAGCATTCTCTCTTGTTAGTTGTGTTGTGGCCTGTTATCCAAGTACTGCTACTGCTGCATTTTGCTTCTTTGAAACTGGTATGTCCTAATTAAGGTTTTCAGCAATCACAACAATGTGTTATTTACTACCTTTACCTGCATGTCTGCCTACTGCTTATGTGTAGTTCAATACTTACTTTAGCATGCTGTAATTTCCTTCTGCCTATTCTAAATCTATTGTGAATGCCAAAACCCCCACTCCCTATGTGTTTATGTTATGTTTTGAGGCATGACAGTACTGCAAATTATTGTACATGACTCAAAATTGATCCCCTGGGGTCCTAGCCTCTAATATGATGTGTTCTGGCAGACTTATAGGCATGCCAGCATCCTCCATTGCTGGGTATGCCTAAAGCTTGCCCTAGCCTAAGCAATAGGCTCTTTGCAATTCCCCTATTCCCTGAACCACTTTTGTGTACCTGTTTGTGGCTGTCTCCCTCTCCTTTATTCCTTAGAATTCCGTTCTTCACTTGCACTCTCTCTTAGATTTTATGTTCTGCCCCCCTCTTGTGATCCTTGCCTTGGGACCCTTTGAGCTCCCTCTGAACTTGGACAGTTGAGGGCTGGCCCTTCCTCACTGCACTTGTCCCTATTCTGGTGATATAATTTGTGTATGAGCATTGCCCGGAGCCCCATTAGGGCTCTTAGGGAACTTTGACACACTTAGATTGGAGAAAGGCTTTGGATCAGTGGTCTTTGAGTTGGTCTATCTCATATTTCAGATAGGAAGTCTGAATCAGGCTCTCCTTTGGTTGTATTTTTTTAATTTTTTTTCTGATGTAATTTTTTATTCATTCTAGTTTGTAATAAGTTGTAATAAACTCTTGGGGCTGGCTAGTGAAAAAGGGTGGGTAACTATGCATGCAAAGGGTAAAAATCATGTCTATAGGTCTATTACAATTTTGCATATTCAGATACATATAGAGATCATGTCTATAGGTCTATCATAATTTTGCATATTTAAAATACATGTAGAGATCATGTCTATAGGTCTATTATAATTTTGCATATTTCTAATACATATAGAAATCATGACTATAGGACTACTATATTCCTGCATATCCAACTTCATATAGAAACCATGTGTATAGGTATCTTGATTCTGCATATTCAAATAGAAATCATGCTTATAGGTCTATTCTGAATTCTTCATAGCCAACTTCGTATAGAAATTATGCCTATAGGATTGTTTACTTCTGCATATTCAAATTTTTCATCTAGATACCATGTTTACAAATTTAAAACGAGCCTTATGCATTTAGATACTATGTCTATAAGGTTTCTGCATTTTTTTTACTATGTCTATAAAGTTTAAAATCAGCAACGCATAGAAAGCATGCTTATAGGAATTTCTAATCGAATCTTATTTCCCTCACTCAGTGTTAGATATAAAACCAATAATAATGGATACTGTCAGTTGCAGAATTTATAATCAATTCGTTTAATCCTGCCTCTTTTAAATAATCTGATTCCCTCACTTAGCAAGTTTAACTAGTATGCATTCAAACAATTTATTTCAAGCATTACTATTTTCTGAATGTAGATATCATGCCTATAGGACCCCGTCTTAACACTTAGGCAAGCCATAGGGTAATAACTATAAACTGAATCTGTTCTATTAATTACAACCAGCAGGCAGGCTTGATTCGAGCTTCTTATATGAATTATGTAATAAATCAGTCTGCCTCAACCTTAAAGATCTCTCATATTTAGTATTTAATCAGACTTTAACCAGTATGTGAAAGTCATGCTGATTACGTGCTTTTCTGTTCAAGGAGGTGTGATTGAGCCTCTGTTTGTTTACATGCTTCCCCCCCCCCCCCCCTCCCAAAATGTGCAATGTGTGTTTTGTATGTCGCCTTAGATTTTTGACCTTTTGAAACCTCAAATAAGCCCAATATCCCTCCCCTTTTAGGATTAGTAGTCCTAAGTGCCTCCGGGACTGATAGGATTGGGACGGGTAATAACATGCAATAAGTAATCGAGACCATTCCGCGCTTTAATACCTTGACGGGGTGGGAAGGGTAGATATAGATATGATGACCACGCGATAATGTCACGTGTAGCCCCTCATTGAGGAGTGATTACCGGGCATTGTGTGGGGTGATCCATATTATTATTAAACCTAGGACCCCTCTCCCTTTATTCTTTATTTCTTTCTTTTCAGCATTTTAACTCTTTATTTTTAAAATCAGCTTTTCTAATTACTCTTTCAAACCTTGTTTACTTTCAAACCTTTATGTGATGAAATCCCATCCTATCTGAGCCTTATTTGCTTATATGTTGATTGTACCCAAATTCACAATAATTGTCTGGCCGGAAACCATGCTAGTGGATTCTGAGGGGTGCCTAACACCTTCCCCTTAGAATAATTTCAAGCCCTTACCCTATCTCTGGTTATTCAAATCGAGCTCTTCTGGTTTCCTAATGCACCCTAATCATTAGGTGGCGACTCTTCAAAATTGCAAAACCCCTTTCCCAAAAGGAACGAGTTGTCCCTACCAAATATCAAAAACCTGATTTCGCGAGAAAAAGGGGGCGCGACAGCATGGCGAAAAACCCGATTTTGCGAGGTAAAAGGGGTGCGACAGCTAATACAATCCATGATAAGTTTTGTGATGCATGGTGGAAAGTTAAAGTGGTGCAGGGCTCTACGAATGAATGACCATTCGAGTCGGTGAAAGGCTTTTTCTAAGTCGATTATAAGGAGGATTTTCCCCTTGGTGCCTTTGATTTTGTTATAGTGATGAATGATTTTTTGGATGATGATGGCATTGCCAGCCGCCCGTCTTCCCTTGAGGAAGCTAGATTGAAAAGGGCCAATTAGGTTATCAAGGAAGGATTTAATACGGTTGACAAAAAATTTTGTAATGACCTTATAAATTGTATTGCAAAGCCCAATAGGTCGGAAATTTTTAAGGTCATTTGCATTAGGAAACTTGGGGATTAGACAAAGAAAAGTTGTATTGAGTTTCTCCGAGATGGTGTGGGTTTCAAAGATGGTGTGACAATAATCAAACACTGTATTTTTAACAATGTGCCAATATTTCTGGTAGAAGAATGGGTGTAGCCCATTCGGGCTAGGTGCTTTGAAAGGTTTAAAGGAAAAGATAGCCCTAGTGATCTCATAATTTTGTAAAGGTTTGTGTAGGACTGCTAAATCAGTGTATGAAGTGGAAATTAGGGATGCTCGAATGCCTGCCCAGTTTGATGATTCATGGCTCGTTTGATAAATGTTTTGGAAATATGTGAAGGTATGTTGAAGGATTTTATCAGGGGAACTAATCTATTTGTTATGCTCATCTTTAAAAAAAGAGATACGATTTTTCCTTCTCCGATTGAGGACACTTATATGGAAAAACTTAGTACTTGCATCCCCTTCACTAAGCCAATTAATGTGCGACCTAAGTTTCCAATAATCTTCCTCAATTTTTAAAAGGTTACTATAGTCATTAGTGAGGGTTTGTTCAAGATTCTTCAAGAAGACACTAGTAGGGTAGTTATCAGATTTTTGGATCCCACTAATTCTTGCAAGGATTTTTTTTCTTCTTATTAATGACATTACCAAAAGTGGTGGCAGTCCAGTTTTTAACCTTGTTAGTAAAAAGAGTGGTGGCATTTGGTAGGTTATGGCCAGTCCAGGTATCCAGAACAATGGAATTAAAATCTGGATGATGGCACCAATAGGTTTCAACACATTGAGTGTGGAACCTATTATGGTGGGAGAATGAAATTAGGAGGGGGGGGTGGGGGTATGGTTAAAATAAGTCTTAGGAAGATGAGTAACGTTTGCATCAAGATAATATTCTAACCATTGCTCATTAGTATAACAGCTATCAAGTCGTTCAAGAATTAGATCGAAGCGATTATGTCTGTGATTTGACCACGTGTATTTTGCTCCTTTAAAACAAGGGTCTATAAGGTGACAGTGATTAATGCACAATTGAAAACGTGAGGCTCTATTTCTATTGATAGGTCTGCCCTCCCCCCCCC
>NC_031997.1:8639963-8646083 GCF_001879085.1 Nicotiana attenuata | reverse complement strand
GTGATTAATGCACTAATTGAAACGTGAGGTCTCTATTTCTATTGACTACGGTCTCGCCCTACCCCCCCCCCCCCCCCCAATTTGTCTTGTTGGCTAGTTACTTCATTGAAATCACCTCCTAGGAAGCACATTCCCTTATAATTATTAGCAATATTTTCTAGGTTAAGCCACAGTTGGTTCCTAGTATTTATATTAGTACTACCATAAACAATACTTAATAGCCAAGGTTGGTGGTTTGGGAGTACCTGGATCATTGCTTGGATTTCCTGACCATCGAGGCGTATGTGACTGAGTTGGACAATGGTGTCGTGCCACGGAATGGTAACTCCTCTAGATTGGCCTTGCGCAGGGATTTCAACCATATTGGAAAATTAAAACTCATCTCTAATTCCAATATGTTTGGACATTCGAGTTTCAAGAAGGGCAACCAAGCAAGGGTTGTGAGTGTTGATACCCAATTTTTCCCTGTATATTTTTTATATGCAAAATACTTTCGAAATAGCATATGTATGCATATATAAGTGTGTCCAAATGTTTTAGTATTTTTCCTAGTTTTTAAAAGATTATTAAATCAATTTATTGCCCTATTTTAGCAATACAAAAACCAATAATTATTCCTCAAATTATTATTTTGGTGAGTAATTGATTTTATTCCTATATTTATCCCAAAATATAGCTAAGGTAATTTTTTCACATTTTTACAAACTTATTTAGTATTTTTAAAGCTAAATTGCATATAATTGCAATATTAGCCTATTTTAAGAATTAATTGCGTTTATAATAATAAAATTGATTCCAGTATTTTTAATTTGATATTTATGTATTGTTAATTAACTTAGCACCTTTAATTTTTTTTCAGAAATCATTTTACTATTTTTATAAAATAAAAAGGGAAAAGTGGCTATTTAAATACTAGCCCTATTTCANATTAAACCCCCTACCCCCCCCAATTAATCCAATTTCAATCTCAAACCGGACCAGCCCAATTCCTAAATTATCCGACCCCTAACCCGTCAATAAAACCCACCCGGCTCCCCTTTTGATCCAGGCCGTTGATCATTTTGATCAACGGCCATAATTACCCCTTTCCTTTTTAATTTCCCAAACACCCTATCCCTAATCAGTTTCACCTAATCAGCCGCCTTTGAACCCCTTCGTCTCTCAAACTCTCTCGAACATTCCTGGAACCCTAATCGTCTCCCACCGCCTTTAACCTCGAAACCCACCGGAAACCATGGCTTCTCCGGCCATGGGAGTATTATATTCACCTCCTATCGCTCCTATGCGCTCGATACTTGAAGATTCGAGACCAGACCACGAAGGTCTTCACTCAGACCTTCGCCGACTCGAGGTTTCACGACCATCTCCGACCTAGCTCCAGCGTATCCTGGTCTTCTGAGCCTGATTCTAACTTCTCCGACTCAGATCCGTGACTTTTCAAAGCCTTCTCATTCTAGGGTTCTTCTGAAAGCCTAACCTTTCGAGGTTTTCTCCTATTCTTTTTAGATCTGTTATGTATCTATGCTATACTTGAGTTTTCAAACGATTTCCCTAATTTTTCTTTTGAAAATTACTCTCAAAACCCTTCTTTTCCGATTTAGGGTTTTCTGGAAAGTGTTTAAGTGTTTTATGATTTTTCTTCTTTGTTATTTGTATGGTTCTCTTATTGTGTTTCCTATATCATGTTCTCGCATGCTTTCTACTGTGTTCTTGTGCTTTTTCTTTTACCATAGTCTTGTATGTTCTTTTACTGAGTTTTACACTCCGATCTTGAATGTTCTTTACTGTGTTCTATATGCTCCACGCTGGTATTTCTTCTACCATGTTTTCCATATTATGTTCTCATGTGCTTTCTACTATGTTCTGGTATTTCTGCTACTCTGTCCTGCTATTCTACACCTTTCTACTGTGTTCTTTGATATTTTCCTTCTACTGATCCTTGTTTAGGTCTCTTCTGAGAAAAAACTTTCTTAAGCATGTTTCTTATACTCTTTCCACTATGTTTACATGTTTTCTTATGAGTTTCTGAAAGAAACCCCTGAGCTGGTTTCGACTACTTGCCTCCTCATCCCTGTATTTGATTCTAGGTGGAAACCCTAGAATTTGGGGATTCCGCCGAGGTTTGATTATGTGAACTAGGGTTTTGTTTTAGAACCCATAACTCCTTCAGACTGACTTTCAGTCTCTGAGATGAGTTTGGACATCTTTTGTACAATTCTGAACCTTTTGCTAAAACTCTCCTACACTGGAGTTTCTACTGATTTTACAATGGCTCGACAAGTTTCTTTCATGTTTAACGTGTCTGTATGATTTATATGTGATGAATCCTTCTTCAAAAAGGTTTTCAAACTAGTGATTGACTCAAAATTCCTTTTTTAATAGGTCTAATTGATTGTTTGCTGATTTTCCTTAAGTTAAAATCTTTTCCATCTTTTTGACTTGGTTCATTCATACCAAATCTCAGACCTTGTAAGTTCTTGGTTATTAATTGATCTTCTTTCCTTAAATTGTACAACCGTGTATTTCAGAGACCTTGTCCTTAAATAACCTTTATGTATTTACCCTCAATTGCATGCTTTACACAAGTGTTTGATTAATTTCTTTCCTTAATTGTTTTATACCCGTTTGAATTTGAATCCTTTAATTAAAGGGAGTCTTATGTGATTGATTTACAATCAGTCTTCAATTATTTTCTTACCTTATTTCCTCATGACTTCCACACTATAAATACACGACCCCTTTTTTCACAAGACACACGATTAACACATTTCAGACCTCACAATTTCACAATCTCTCTTGAACTCACACTCATAGTATTCTGTTTTCCTGTTTGCACTTTGGCTTTTACAAGACTACTGCCTTTTCTACTTGTTTCTTTGAAACTGGTATGTTCTAATTTATGTTTGAGCATTACCCCAAAGTGTTTACTTACAGTTTTCTTTTGTATCCATGTCTACTTTATTGTTTTCTGTGGAGTTTGATATTTAGTTTAGTAATGCCTATGTTCTACTGCTTGTTTCTTTTATGAATCTTTGCTCCCCTACCCCATTACCCCTATGTGTTTGTAAGTGGACTCAGGGCATGGCAATATGAGTTGTTGTCCATGAACTGAGTTCTGAACCTTAACCTCCAAACAGGCTGGAGGGTGTGCCAGCATCTCCCATTACTGAGTACGCCCATCAGCCTGCTCTCCTTATGTTCTTGCAAATTCCCACTCCCCTACACCCTTATATGTGCTGATTTTAAGTTATTCCCCTTTTCCCTTTCTTCTTTCAGAATCCTGCACTTGCACTCTCTCTTAGTTCTTAGGTTCTGCCCCCCTCCTGTGAGCCTTGCCTTGGGACCCTGAGTTCCCTCTGAACTTGAACACTTGAGGGCTGGCTCTTCCACACTGCACTATGCCATAGTCTGGTAATGTATTTGGGGTGTAAGCACTGCTCGGAGTTCATGTGAGGGTCTTATGGAACTCTGACACACCCCAAATGAGAGAAAGGCTTTGAAATCTGATCTTTGGAGTTGGTTTACTTCATACTTCAGACAGGAAGTCTGAATATGGCTCTCCTTGGTTGTAATTTTCAATTTCTGATGTATTTTCTTTATTTTCTTTGGACTGTAATAACTTTGTAATAAACTTTTGGGGATGATTAGTGAAAAGGGAGGGGTAACCATGCTTGTATATGGGTAGATAACTTGCCTATAGGAATCTCTAATTTCTGCATTTTTCATATAGTTACCATGCCTATAAGACTTATGCACTTTCATATAGTTACCATGCCTAGAAGACATGCATTTTCATGTAGTTACCATGCCTATAAGATTTCTGCATCTCATTTAGCTATCATGTCTATAGGAAACTCTACATTCTCATTTAGATACCATGACTATAGGGATTCTGCACTTTCATGTAGATATTATGTCTATAGCTTCTCCACACGCACGTAGAGAATATGCCAATAGGTCTTTTCTGATTCTTGCATACCCGCTTTTCACTAGGCAAACTTATCTATAGGCCCTAATAAAAAATGTAATCAGATACGCAACGCTTAGATATCATGTTGTAGAATTTCTGCATTCTTCTATGTCTATAACAATATTTTGAGTTGGCAAACACATAGAAAGCATGCCTATAGGGGTTCTAATTCAAATCTAAGTCGCCTCATTCGTTTGTAAGTTTAAAACTGGCATTACCAATGGCAGAACCTGTGCTCTTTTTTTTACTGGCAACTTTCTTTTTACCTAAATCAATCTGCAATTAGTTTTTCTTCTTTTGTTTCTGAAATTAGTAGATATCATGCCTATAGGTTTCGCCTATCACTTAGGCAAGCCTTAGGATAAACTTATAAATTGAATCAGTCTTTATCAATTACGACCAGTAGGCAGGCCTAATTCGGACTTCTTATCTGAAAATATGTAATAAACCAGTCTGCCTCAACCTCTTTTAAACTTAATCAGACCTTAATCAGTACGTGCAAGACATGTTGAACTATATGCTTTTCTTTGATCTAAGGAGGCCTGTTTGAGCCTTATTTGTTTATGTGCTTTCCCTACACTTGCGTATGTGTTCTTGCTTGTCGCCTTAGTATTTTTTACCTTTGAAACTATAAAAGCCCAACATCCCTTCCCTTTAGGATTAGTAGTCCTAAATGCCTCCGGGACTGATAGGATTGGGGCGGGTAATCACATGCAATAAGAAAACGAGAATATTTCGCGCTTTAATACCTTAACGGGGTGGGAAAGGGTAGTTATGGATATGATGACCACGCGATAACACCACGTGTATAAGTGATTACCGGTTGTTGTGTGGGGCGATCCATATTATTTATAAACCTAGGACCCCCTCTCTTTTACTTGTTTATTTCATTGTTTATGTTCAAATTTATCAAACTATTTTTTCCTCAAAATTCAGCTTTTCTTTCGTTTCTTTTCACTCCATCTATTTGCAACCTTTATGTGAAAATCCCCTCTTATTTGAAGCCTTATTTGTCTATATGTTATTTGTACCCTAAAGTCACTACAATAGCTTGGCCGGGAACCACACTAGTGGATTCTGAGGGGTGCCTAACACCTTCCCATTGGAATAATTTCAAGCCCTTACCAATCTCTAGTTATCCAAAATCAAACCCTTCTTAGTGTCCTAATGCACTTTAATCATTAGGTGGCGACTCTTCACTTCTCTTAAACCCAAATCCCAAAAGGGAACGAGTTGTCCTCCCAAATGTAATAAACCCGATTTCGCGAGAAAAAGGGGGCATCGACAGCATGGCGACTCTGCCGGGGATTTCTTTAGGCTTTTACCATTTCAAACTATTACTGTGACTTTACATTTCTTCTGTGCCTTTATTTGTTTAATTCGTTCAAGTATTTAATTCCTTCTCCTACTGCAAAAACTGACTCGTTTCTTTCCTTCTTTACTGCTTCCCTTTACTGCTTTCCTTTACTATTGTTTTAAATTATGAGGAATTTTTGTAATTATTGCGTTTGAACGTGCAAATACATGACAACTTGTTTTAATTATCGTATAAGCATTTTTTCAACATCATATTCCACTCCTGCCAAACAAATACCATAGCAACGCTATTAATGAGTAGTTGCGCCCTTCCGATATTATCACCCCCTAAATCCGGCAAAGGCATATTTGCGGTAAAACCAGTCGATCAACGGTGTAGTCGACGGTTCCGCGCCTTTCCCTCTTGAGTTGTCCGCTCAAGGGTACCAGTCTAATACCCCATAGAAACCTTACTCTGTTTAGTTGTGCATGCATCATGGTCAAACCTAGCCGAGTCACTTATGTTGTCCGCATAATGACTCTTTAAGATAGCCTTGTCCAAAGTCCACTGGGTTTTCCCAAAACCCAAACGGACACTACCACGTTTTGTGCATTTATTTGGAGAACTAAAATGCTTTTATGCCAATTGTTGATATTAAATAGTCGAGTCTGGTGGGGGTAAGGGCCTAACCTTTTTGTCTTGCAGAAATATAAGGCACGAAGTCCCTAGATTTGGCATGGTCACCAACATCCACCCAAACTGCTAAGCTGGTGGAAGGATCTTCATTCCAGCGATCAGACTCTTGTCCGGAAATACCTGGGAAACCTACCTTCTCTCTTGGAAATTCAACCCA
>NC_031997.1:8624209-8638915 GCF_001879085.1 Nicotiana attenuata | reverse complement strand
TCCCTCACCACTCCAGAGGTTACTTTCCCAAAAACTCAGAATCCTGTACCTCCGCAAAACATCCCAAAGCAACAAAACCATCCCGCTCCTCACCACCACTGCAATACTTGCCATTCCTCAAATGATACCTCACTGCTCATCCCAGAACTCCAGAACTCCACAAATGACCACTGCCACACCCAGCATAATACCCCCATCTACATGGAGACNATCTCAAGCACACCCGAGTCCGAGGGTAAGGACTTGCTCATCAGAAATCTGGCCGAAGAGCTTAAGAATTTGACTAGCAGAATTCAAGGCGTTGAAGGTAGTAAGGGAATTGAGGGGCTGAACTATGAAGATTTTTGCATACAGCCCGATGTCGAACTGCCCGAGGGGTACAAACCTCCCAAGTTCGAGATGTTTGATGGTACGGGAGATCCAAGGGTCCACTTGAGAACATACTGTGACAAGCTGGTCGGAGTAGGAAGAGACGAGAGAATCCGCATGAAGCTTTTCATGAGGAGTTTGAAGGGAGACGCCTTATCTTGGTACATTAGCCAGGATCCGAAGAAGTGGTCAAGCTGGGTAAGCATGGCGTCTAATTTCATGGACAGATTCAGGTTAGAGAACGCGCCAGATGTGTTTTATATCCTAAACTTGAAGAAGAAACCCACAGAGACCTTCTGTGAGCATGCTACTCGATGGAGGTCAAAAGCTGCTAAGGTTAGGCCTGCTTTGGAAGAAGAGCAAATGAACAAATTCTTCGTTCGGGCCCAAGACCCACAGTATTATGAGAGGCTGATGCTGATTGAGAATCATAAATTTTCTGATATCATCAAGCTAGGAGAAAGGATCGAGGAAGGCATCAAGAGTGGTATGGTTACAAACTTTGAATCCTTGCAGGCTACAAATAAGGCTTTACAGTTTGGTGGTACGTCCAAGAAAAGGGACGTAGGTGCTGTAATGGTTGCACAGAGGACCAAATCCTCTATCAAATACCAAACCTATCCAATGCCTCCACCCACATATCAACCTACCCCATATTACCAAGCACCCTCACCCATTTACCAAACTCCACCGCCCACTTATCAATCAGCTCCACCTCGCGCATATCAGCCCACTTTACCCAATACTCCCAACCAGCACATGTTTACTAAGCCTACAACACCCAACCATCCCACTATCAATCACCTCCCCCATGTCAAAGCTTCCCTAGACCTCGACCAAATTTAGACTGCAGACCTCCCAGACAGTATACCGCCATTGCTAAACCAATTGCCCAGCTGTACGAAAGACTCAAAGCTGCTGGTTATGTCACCCTTATCCCTACCATAACCCCAGAAAACCCTTCTCAGTGGATCAATCCAAATAAATCCTGTGCATACCATTCCGGCATGAAAGAGACATACCATTGATGAATGCCGCTCTCTGAAGAATAAGATCCAGACTTTGATTGACAACAAGATCATTGTAGCAAAGGAGCCAGCTCCAAATGTCCGCAATAACCCTCTGCCGGACCACAAAGGTGGAGGTGATCAAATGATCGAGATAGAGGATGACTGGGACCCCAAGGGATCAATTGGTTTAATCACAGAAGGTGACGGTCCAAAGAAGCCAGTAGTCACCCTCAATCCGATTGTGGTCCAGATTCAGCCTTCTGGGGATACCGAGGTAAATATGTCCATGCCACTCGAGTTCGATGCATCATCATCTGCAAAGACTCTAGCACCAGTTGAGGTCGAATTCGTGTCTCCAGCAAAGGCACCTACATCATTTGAAGTTGCAGTTTTACCACCTGAGAAGCCTGCTCTATTCGGGATAAAGATAGCCACGCCAATTCCAGTGGCAATGTCAGCCATAACACTCTTCCATACGAAGGCTATACCATGGGACTACACCGCCGAGTCTAGAAGAAAGGGGAAGGTCAAGTTTGGGGAAACCATTGCGGCACAGGGTATGACAAGAACCGGTAGGGTTTATACCCCGGAGCATTTGGCTGAGTCAAGCAAGCAGGCCTCTAGTCGGCCAACCATCACTAAAACTGGTGCCGACGATCTCTGGAGAAAGATACAAGCCAAAGAATAGTCAGTCATTAATCAACTGAACAAAACACCGGCACAGATTTCTATCCTTGCTCTGTTATAAAGTTCCGATGCACATAAGAATGCCTTGCTAAGAGTGCTGAGTGAGTCATATGTACCAAGTAACATCACCAGCGGAGAGATGGCAAACATGGTAGGCCAAGTACTGGAAAGTCACAAGATCACTTTTCATGAAGATGAGCTGCCGCCAGAAGGGTTGAGTCACAACAAGGCATTGTACATCACCGTGCAGTGCGAAGAATATTTTATCACTAGGATCCTGGTCGATGGGGGGTCCAGTCTCAACATTTGTCCACTGGTAACACTCAGGACATTGGGAAAAGGGCTGCATGAGATCAAGGACGGGACCATCAATGTCAAAGCTTTCGACGGTTCTCAAAAGTCTACTATTGGGGAAATTAGCTTGTGTTTACAAATGGGGCCTACTTGGTTTGATGTTGATTTTCAAGTCATAGACGTGCCGGCATCTTACAATTTATTGTTGGAACGATCGTGGATTCATGTCGTTGGAGCTGTAGCGTCAATACTACATCAGGTAGTGAAGTTTGAGTGGAACCACCAAGAGGTGATCATTCACGGCGATGGTAGCAATCCCATATACAGTCGCCAGACTATCCCAGCAATAGGAGGCAGAAGAAGGATAGGCGGGGAAACTTACCACCACATCGAGCGAGTCAATCCCGTTGATAAGGATAAATGATAGGGCAACAAAATTGAATGCATTTTGAACTCGAGTGGATATGAACCGGGCAAAGGACTCGGAAAAACCTCCAAAGAATCACTAAGCCCATCAAGCTCAAGAAACATGGCACCACCTTCGGATTGGGGTATGAGTATACCTGGAAAGAATTCAACGACTGGTCGCCACCATGGCGCGGTCCTTACTATCCTTTGGAGCAGCCAATACCCCGCTTGGAGCAGCCAATACCCCGCTTGGAGCAGACTTTCCAGCCGACCGAGGTTATCTATGGGTCAGAAGAAGAGGAAGCACTGGCAGCAGTGAGGAATTTGTCCCTGGAAGACGATAATATGGATTGTTGTGTCATTTTTGAGGAGGAGGGGGAGGAAGGCCCTTCCACACGAACTGTAAGCAGAGGAGCATGCCTCAATAACTGGACTATCAGAACTACCAGAGTTCGGCGATCCTCGGGGTAGCAAGGCTGAACAAGCATCATGCACTATTTTATTTTACTAGTTTACTTTCCTTTTACTTTTTTCTTATATTTTTGCAAGAAAGAGCTCCAATGTTCAAAAACAGTTATGGAATTTATCAAAGCATTTCGGTTTTCTTATAAATCTTACTCTTATTATTTTCTCTCATTACTTTACTTATACAGCATTACTATTACTCATCTTGATGAACCAATGACTGTGACATGCAACAAGACAACGCAACAAACGGACATAGATTTAGAGGAAGATGATATACCGGAAGAGATTGTTAAAGAGGTTGAGAATTTTGAGAACAGACCTAAGTCCAAGCTGGACGAGACTGAGATTGTCAACATGGGAGATGCAGAAAACATCAAAGAAACACGAATCAGCGTTCATTTGTCACCATCAGAAAAGGAAGAATGCACAGAGTTTCTAAGAGAGTATGAGGACATATTCGCCTGGTCGTACGAAGACATGACTGGTCTGAGTACATCTATTGTGGCTCACAAATTGCCAACTGATCCAGCCTGTCCGCCAATAAAACAGAAGCTCAAAAAGTTCAAGCCAGACATGAGTTTGAAAATCAAGGAAGAAGTCATCAAGCATGTCAAAGCCAAAGTTCTCGGGGTGGTAGAGTATCCAACATGGTTAGCTAACATTGTGCCAGTACCGAAGAAGGATGGGAAGGATAGAGTCTGTGTCGACTACCGGGACCTCAACCGGGCCAGTCCAAAAGACGACTTCCCCTTGCCAAACATACACATCCTGATTTGACAATTGCGCCAAGCACGAGTTGCAATCATTTGTAGATTGTTTTGCTGAGTACCATCAGATCTGGATGGATGAAGAAGATGCTGAGAAAACGGCTTTCATTACGCCGTGGGGAGTGTACTGCTACAAGATGATGCCGTTCGAGTTAAAGAACGCAGGGGCCACCTACATGAGGGCCATGACTATCATTTTTCATGATATGATACACAAGGAGATCGAAGTATATGTGGATGATGTCATCATCAAGTCCAAGAAAGCCACGGATCACATGGAGGATCTGAGGAAGTTTTTCAACCGACTGAGAAGATACANTAGAACAAAAGTTGTTAAAGTTTCACGAGGAACTTGATCAAGTCCGGAATCTGGCAAATCTGTCATTTTCCCTCACTACCCCAAAGGTTACTTTCCCAAAAACCCAGAATCCTATACCTCCACAAAGTATCTCAAAGCAACAAAACCATCCCATTCCTCACCACCATTGCAATACCTGCCATACCTCAAATAACACCCCACTGCTCATCCCAGAACTCCAGAACTCCACAAATGACCACTGCCACACCCAACATAATACCCCTATCTACGTGGAGACTGTGCCACACTCCACCCAGCCCATCTCAAGCACACCCGAGTCCGAGGGTAAGGACTTGCTCATCAGAAACCTGGCCGAAGAGCTTAAGAAGTTGACTAGCAGAATTCAAGACGTTGAAGGTAGTAAGGGAATTGAGGGGCTAAACTATGAAGATGTTTGCATACAACCCGATGTCGAACTGCCCGAGGGGTACAAACCTCCCAAGTTCGAGATGTTTTATGGTACGGGAGATCCAAGGGTCCACTTGAGAACATACTGAGACATGCTGGTCGGAGTAGGAAGAGACGAGAAGATCTGCATGAAGCTTTTCATGAGAAGCTTGAAGGGAGACGTTTTATCTTGGTACATTAGCTTGGATCCGAAGAAGTGGTCAAACTGGGTAAGCATGGCGTCCGATTTTATGGACAGATTCTGGTTCAACACAGAGAATGCACCAGATGTGTTCTATATCCAAAACTTGAAGAAGAAACCCACGGAGACCTTCCGTGAGTATGCTACTCGATGGAGATCAGAAACCGCTAAGGTTAGGCCTGCTTTGGAAGAAGAGCAAATGAACAAATTCTTCGTTCGGGCCCAAGACCCACAGTATTATGAGAGGCTGATGCTAATCGAGAATCATAAGTTTTCTGACATCATCAAGCTAGGAGAAAGGATCAAAGAAGGCATCAAGAATGGTATGGTTACAAACTTTGAAGCCTTGCAAGCTACCAATAAGGCTTTACAGTCTGGTGGTACGTCTAAGAAAAGGGACGTAAGTGCTATAATGGTTGCACAGAGAACCAAATCCCCTATCAAATACCAAACCTACCCAATACCTCCAATCACCTATCAGCCTACTCCAAATTACCAAGCACCCTCACCCTCTTACCATACTCCACCACCCACTTATCAGTCAGCTCCACCTCCCGCATATCAGCCCACTTCATCTAAATACTCCTAACCAGCACATGTTTACCAAGCCTACAACACCCAACCATCCCACTATCAATAACCTCCCCCATGTCAAAACTTCCCTAGACCTCGACCAAATTTTGACCGCAGGCCCAAACAGTATACCGCCATTGCTGAACTAATTGACCAGCTGTACGAAAGGCTCAAAACTGCTGGTTATGTCATCCCTATCCCTGCTATAACACCTGAAAACCCTTCTCAGTGGGTCAATCCAAATAAATCCTGTGCATACCATTCCGGCATTAAAGGACATAACATTGATGAATGCCGCTCTTTGAAGGATAAGATCCAGACTTTGATTGATAACAAGATCATTGTAGCAAAGGAGCCTGCTCCAAATGTCCGCAATAACCCTCTGCCAGACCACAAGGGCGGAGGTGTTCACATGATCGAGATAGAGGATGATTGGGACCCCAAGGGATCAATTGGTTTAATCACAGAAGGCGAAGATCCAAAGAAGCCAGTAGTCACCCTCAATCTGATTGTGGTCCAGATTCAGCCTTCTGGGGACGCCGAGGTAAATATGTCCATGCCACTTGAGTTTGTTGCATCATCATCTGCAAAGACGCCAGCGCCAGTTGAGGTCGAATTCGTGTCTCCAGCAAAGGCACCTACACCATTCGAAGTTGCTGTTTTACCGCCTAAGGGGCTTGCTCCGTTCAGGGTAAAGATAGCCACGCCAATTCCAGTGGCAATGTCGGCCATAACACCGTTCCATACAAAGGCTATACCATGGGACTACACAGCCGAGGCCAGAAGAAAGGGGAAGGTCAAGTTTGGGAAAGCTATTGCAGCACAGGGCATGACGAGGACTGGTAGAGCGGGTTACTTCTGGATGACTATGGAGACGGATTGCATCCAGTATGTCAGGAAGTGCCACCGCTGTCAGGTACATGCAGACATGATAAAGGTACCTCCCAATGAGCTTAATGCAACAAGCTCACCATGGTCGTTTGCCGCTTGGGAAATGGATGTTATTGGACCTATCGAACCTGCCGCTTCCAACGGGCACAGGTTTATCCTAGTGGCGATCGATTATTTCACCAAATGGGTGGAAGCAGCATCTTACGAAGCAGTAACCAAGAAAGTCGTGGCAGACTTTGTCCGCGACCGCATCGTTTGTCGATTCAGGATTCCAGAGTCAATCATTACTGATAATGGCTCCAACCTCAACAGTGACCTGATGAAGGCCATGTGTGAAACCTTCAAGATCAAACACAGGAATTCTACAGCCTACAGACCTCAGATGAACGGAGCCATAGAAGCCGCCAACAAGAATATCAAGAAGATATTAAGGAAAATGATAGAAAGCATAAGCAGTGGCACGAGAAGCTACCATTTGCTTTATTGGGGTACCGCACCACAGTTCGCACATCAATCGGGGCAACTCCCTATATGCTGGTTTACGGTACAGAGGCCGTCATTCCCGCCGAAGTAGAAATTCCTTCTTTGAGAATCATACAGGAAGTTGAGCTCGACGATGCAGAATGGGTTAAGAGTCGTTACGAGCAGCTGGCCCTTATAGATTGAAAGAGAATGAATGCAGTTTGCCATGGTCAGCTTTATCAAAACAGAATGTCCAGAGCCTTCAACAAGAGAGTCACGCTGAGACAGTTCCCACCAGGATAGCTGGTATTAAAGAAAATATTCCCGCATCAAGATGAAGCCAAAGGGAAATTCTCTCCCAACTGGCAAGGTCAATACATGGTTCACCGGGTTCTGACAGGAGGAGCCCTTATACTTGCAGAAATGGACGGAGAAGTTTGGCCGAAACCAATCAATTCAGATGCAGTCAAGCATTACTATAAGTAATCTTATGCTTTCCTATATGGTGTAATTTGAACTACGTCTGACCTGATTCCCGTTTAAGAGGGGATACGTAGGCAGCCTTATGGGTTCGGTCACAATTCAATAAATTTTCATTCCTCCCCTCCCCCCCCCCCAATTGGAAACTGGGGCAGAATTTTGAGGATGACCCTCAAAATTTCGAAGTAACTTCAGCCGACCATTGCAAGCAACCGTCAGAAGCAGCAACCCATTAAACTGGGGCAGAATTTTGAGGAGGACCCTCAAAATTCCGAAGCAAGAGAGGTCGCAATGTCCTGAACCACGTCACAGTCGTCGGTTCATCTAAAAACTATTTCTTAAATATATACCTATGTCATATTTTTAACAAACCCATGCATGTTTATTATCAAAATCGCTTTGTTCAGCAACGCTACCCCTATGATACATACCGTGTCATCAGATCAGCGCCAAGCAGGCCAGCAAAGTCATCGGGGATACGAACTAATCTTTTCCCTTTACAAAACTCACGATTTTTCTTTGGATGCAGGCACCCAAGTCGCAAAATCATATAGTATACGCTCATACTGTTCAAGGATACAACTCTCAGAACTGTAACACCTATTCACAGTTGCTATCCGCACACAATGTCCCCCAGCAGCCACAATATCACAATCGGCTATCAGCTCTCAGCTAAGAAATTTTACTACTATTCTCCTTGTATCTCTTGCATAAGGCTATCATTCTGCCTTCCGAGGTTAAGCTCTACCTCCATCTGCATTCCTGCATTGCATAACGCTACCATTCTGCCTTCTGAGGTTAAGATCTACCTCCATCTGCATTCCTGCATTGCATAAGGCTACGATTCTGCCTTCCGAGGTTAAGCTCTACCTCCATCTGCATTCCTGCATTGCATAAGGCTACCATTCTGCCTTCCGAGGTTAAGCTCTACCTCCATCTGCATCTACATGGCTGAAAGATCGCCACCTTATTTACATTCTGTATGGCTAAAAGATCGCCACATTTACATTTTTGCATGGCTGAAAGATCGCCACTTTGCATTCTGCATGGCTGAAAGATCGCCACCTTTGCATTTTGCATGGCTGAAAGATCGCCACCTTTGCATTTTTGCATGGCTGAAAGATCGCCACCTTATTTACCTTCTACATGGCTGAAAGATCGCCGCCCTTACATCTTGCATCGGCTGAAAGATCGCCACCTACTGCATCTCATGGGCTGAAAGATCACCACACTGTCCAAAGGCGTCATTGTTCGGAGGCACCATTTCCATAGCCCGAGAACGTCATGCCATGGCCCGAGGACCTCTTTTAAAATCTCTTGCATATCATTATTCAAAGGCGTCATAGTTCGGAGGCATCATTCTCATAGCCCGAGAGCATCATTTCATAGCCTGCGAATCCTTTATTATACGCTTCATGGCCCAGGACGTCATCTCAACCGTCCAAAGACAGCATTCATAGTCCAACGGGAACTTGCATCACGTTTAAATTTATGCACAATATCGCTTGTGTTGTTTATTTGCAGGTACACCGGCGAGCAACGGCCATCTCGGCAGGAGCATTCCGCTCTAGTTCCCGCAGCCCTACTAAACTTTACCATCCATCCCAAACCTGAATATTGCATCCGTTCTTGAAAGGTCTCCATCGGCATATTCCGCCGACGGATCCTGAACTACATGTGGCCTGATTCCTGTTAGACCAGGGATATGTAGGCAGCTCAGGAACCAGAGCACGGTCAGATTCTTCAAACCATTTTGTTCGGTCAAATTGGCCATCATATCTTTACCCGATAACTCTTTCATCCTTCCCGGGTAAAGAGGGGCAGCTGGTGATACCCAATTTTTTCCTGTATATTTTTTATATGCAAAATACTTTCAAAATAGCATATGTATGCATATATAAGTAGGTCCAAGAATTTCCCTATTTTTTTTCTTTAATTTGTAAAGATTTTTGAACCAATTTTATTGCCCTATTTTATCAATACAAAAACCAATAATTATTCTTCAAATTATTATTTTGGTGATTAATTTATTTTATTCTCATATTTATCCCAAAATATAGCTAAGGTAATTTTTACACATTTTTACAAATTTATTTAGTTTTTTTTGCATATAATTGCAGTATTAGCCTATTTTAAGAATTAATTGCGTTTATAGTTACAAATTTGATTCCAGTTTTTTTAATATAATATTTATATATTATTAATTAATTTCGTACCTTTAATT
The DNA here is from genome assembly GCF_001879085.1 of Nicotiana attenuata. Lineage (NCBI taxonomy): Eukaryota > Viridiplantae > Streptophyta > Magnoliopsida > Solanales > Solanaceae > Nicotiana > Nicotiana attenuata. Next base: position 8,629,335 of record NC_031997.1, on the reverse strand, counting down.
TGTTTTCAGAAAGCATTTTACTATTTTTTATAAAATAAAAAGGGAAAAAGTGGCTATTTAAATACTAGCCCTATTTCATTTCAACTATAGCCCAAATCAACCCCCCAATTAACTCAATCTCAACCCGAAAATTACCCGACCCAATTCCTAAACTACCCGCCCCTGACCCAATTAAAAAACCCGCCCAGACCTTTTTTTTAATCCCAGCCGTTGATCTAACAGATCAACGGCTCACACTCCATCTTTCCTTTTTTAATTTACCAAACCCCCCAATCCTATTTCATTTTCAATTATCCGCCGCCCCTGAAACCCTCCTCTCTCTCAAACACTCTCGAACCTTCCCTAACCCTAGCCGCCTCTCATCGCCTTCCACTGTGAAACCCACCGGAATCCATGGCTTCTCAGGCCATGGGAGTCTTATACTCACCTCCCCTTGCTCTTACACACCGGGTACCTGAAGAATCGAGGCCAGAACTTGAAGGTTTACGCTCAGACCTTCGCCGATTCAAGGTTCCAGAGTCATCACCGGCCTTGCTCCGGCGTATCCTGGTCTTCTGAGCCTGGTTATGACTTCTCCGACTCGGATCGATGACCTTTTCAAAGCCTTTCTCACTCTAGGGTTCTTCTGAAACCCTAACCCTTCGAGGTTTTCTCCAATTTTTTTTAGATCTGTTGTGTATCTATGCTCTGCTTGAGTTTTCAAATGATTTCCCTAACTTTTATTTTTGAAAATTACTTTCAACACCCTTCTTTTCCGATTTAGGGTTTTTTGGGAAGTGTTTTATGATTTTTCTTCTTTGTTATCGTGTGTTTGCCTCTGCTGTGTTCTCGTATCATCTCTTGTATGCTTCTCTTAATGTATTTTCCTATACTATGGTCTCGTAGACTTCTCTACTGTATTTTTACCATGTTCTTATATGTTTATCTTACTGTGTTTTCCTATATGCTTTTCTGCTATACTTTTCCGGTGTTCTAGTGTTCTTCTACTATATTTTTCTACTAAGTTTTTAAGTTTCTTTGTTTGCCTTCTACTGAGCACTATTGAGGTTTCTTCTAAGCATGATTTCTCTACTGTTCTTATCAGTATTTGCCAGTATGTTCTTTGAATCCTTCTACTGTAATTGCATTGTTACTTTGCTATCATATTTTCTCATAAGTTCTGTTGTTAAAGAAGCCTGTTCTTTTCTGAAACTTCTAAACATGATTTCGATTCAATTGCTTGCCCTCTCATCTTTGCTTTATGGTTTGCTTGAACTGGAGTTTTATTTCGAACCCCCTAATTCTTTCAGACTGACTTTCTGTCTCTGAACTGAGTTTGGACATTTGTTTTCACACAATGTTGAGCTTTTTTGCTAAACTCTTCTACACTGGATTTTTTCTACTAATTTACACGACAGTCCTCTTTCACGCTCACATGCTCCTTATAGATGATGAATTTTCCTCTAAATGGTTTTCAAATTTGCAACTAGTGTAAACTTCTTTCTGAATATAGCTTGATTGATTTCTTTCCATCTTTTACTGATTTCCTAGGTGACTCGACTTAGGTAAAACCTTTCTTCATCTTTTATGACTTGGTTCATTCATACCAAATTTCAGACCTTGTGATTTACTGGTTGTTAATTGATTCCCTTGCCTTATTTGCACAAACCGTGTATTGTCAAAACCCTATCCTTAAATAACCTTTATGTATTTGCCCTCAATTGCATGCTTTACACAAAGTGTTTATTTAATTCCTTTCCTTAAATGGTTTTACCTGTTTGAAACTAAATCCCTTAATTAAAGGGGGTCTTATGTAATTGATTTACAATCAGTCTTCAATTATTTTCTTACCTTATTTCCTCATGACTTTCACACTATAAATACATGACTCTTTAACACAAAGCACACACGATTAACAATCCTCCCCTACTACTTTACAATCTCTTCTGAACTCTTACTAGCACTCTATTCTTGTCTATTATGTGGCTTTCACAAGACTACTGCACTTTCTCTTCGTTTGTTTCCTTTGAAACTGGTATGTTCTAATTTAAGTTTCAGCATCATCACAATGTATTTATTTACAGCCTTTTGTATCCTTGCCTACTTTACTACTTCTGCAAAGTTAACTATTTGAACTAGCATGTTAATCTTTTCTGTTTGTTTTTGCTATGAACCCTTGCTCCCTATCCCCTTATGTGCTGTGAGTTGAAGTTTAAAACATGGCAATATGCAAGTTATTGTCTATGGTTTGAACTTGATCCCTTAAAGGATCCTAACTTCTAAACAATGTATTCTAACAGGCTTATGGGGTAGGCCAGCATTCCTCATTGCTGAGTATGCCCCACCAGCCTGCCGTTGCTTTTTCTTTACTATCTCCCCATTACCTATACCCCTATGTGTATCAATGTGAATTATTTCCCTTTCCTCTTTCCCCTTTCAGAATCCTGCACTTGCACTCTCTCTTAGTTCTTAGGTTCTGCCCCCCTCTTGTGAGCCTTGCCTTGGGACCCTGAGTTCCCTCTAAACTTGGACACTTGAGGGTTGGCTCTTCCACACTGCACTATGCCCTAGTCTGGTAATGTATTTGAGGTGTAAGCACTGCCGGGAGTTCATGTGAGGCTCTTAGGGAACTCTGACACCCCCGAAATGAGAGAAAGGCTTTGAAATCTGATCTTTGGAGTTGGTTTACTTCATACTTCAGACAGGAAGTCTGAATCAGGCTCTCCTTGGTTGTAATTTTCAATTTCTGATGTATTTTCTTTATTTTCTTTGGACTGTAATAACTTTGTAATAAAATTTTGGGGATGATTAGTGAAAAGGGAGGGGTAACCATGCATGTACATAGGTAGATAACTTGCCTATAGGAATCTCTAATTTCTGCATTTTTCATATAGTTACCGTGCCTATAAGACTTCTGCATTTTCATATAGTTACCATGCCTATAAGACTTCTGCATTTTCATATAGTTACCATTCCTATAAGACTTCTGCATTTTCACATAGTTACCATGCCTATAAGATTTCCACATCTCATTTAGCCACCATGTCTTATTTAGCTACCATGTCTATAAGAACTCCTGCATCTCATTTAGCTACCATGTCTATAGGGATCCTGCACTTTCATGTAGATGCTATGGCTATAGCTCCTGCACGTGCATGTAGAAAATATGCCTATAGGTCCTTTCTGATTCTTGCATACCCGCTTTTCACTAGGCAAACTTATCTATAGGCCCTAATAACCAAAAATGTAATCAGATATGCAACGCTTAGATATCATGTTGTAGAATTTCTGCATTCTTCTATGTCTATAACAATGTTTTGAGTTGGCAAACACATAGAAAGCATGTCTATAGGGGTTCTAATTCAAATCTAAATCGCCTCATTCGTTTATAAGTTTAAAACTGGCATTACCAATGGCAGAACCTGTGCTCGTTTTTTTACTGGCAACTTTCTTTTTACCTAAATCAATTTGCAATCAGTTTTTCTTCTTTTGTTTCTGAAATCAATAGATATCATACCTATAGGTTTCGTCTATCACTTAGGCAAGCCTCAGGATAAACTTGTAAACCGAACCAGATTTTATTAACTACAACCAGCAGGCGGGCCTGATTCGTGCTTCTTATCTAAACTATGTAATAAATCAGTCTGCCACCAATTCTTTTTAAGTTTTATTTAGACCTTAAACAGTACGTGTAAGACATGTTAAACTATGTGTTTTCTCTGGTTTAAGAGGTTTGTCTGAGCCTTATTATTTGCTTATATGCTCTCCCCCAAACTTGCTATATGTGTTTTGATTGTTGCCTTAGTATTTTAACCTTTTGAAACCACAAATAAGCCAATGTCCCCTCCCTGTAGGATTAGTAATCCCAAATACCTCCGGGATTGATAGATTTGGGGCGGGTAATAGAATGAAATAAGTAAACGAGACTATTCCGCGCTTTAGTACCTTAACGGGGTGGGGAAGGGTAGATATGGATATGATGACCATGCGATAACACCACGTCTATAAGTGATTACCGGGTGTTGTGTGGGGTGATCCATATTATTTATAAACCTAGGACCCCCCCCCCCCCCCTCTTTACCTTTTACGTTGTTTTACTTACTATTTTATTTTTACTTTAACTTAAACTTTCCTAAACCTAAACGTTTTTTCGTTTTNCATCTATTTGCAACCTTTATGTAAAAATCCCCTCTTATTTGAAGCCTTATTTGTCTATATGTTATTTGTACCTTAAGTCACAACAATAGCTTGGCCGGGAACCACACTAGTGGATTCTGAGGGGTGCCTTACACCTTCCCCTTGAAATAATTTCAAGCCCTTACCCAATCTCTGGTTATCCAAACAAAACCCTTCTTAGTGTCCTAATGCACTTTAATCATTAGGTGGCGACTCTTCACTTCTCTTAAACCCAATTCCCAAAAGGGAACGAGTTGTCCTCCCAAATATCATAAACCCGATTTCGCGAGAAAAAGGGGGCATCGACAGCATGGCGACTCTGCTGGGGATATCTTTTAGGCTTTTACCATTTCAAGCTATTACTGTGACTTTACATTTCTTATATGCCTTTACTTGTTTTAAGCATTTAATTCCCTCTTCTACCATGAAACTAACTTGTCTTTTTGTTTCTTTTCTTTATTTCTTTTACTGCTTTCCTTTACTGCAATCCCGTATTACTGTTTTAAATTATTGTAATTATTATTATGAATGTGCAAATACGTGGCAACTTGTTTTAGTTATTGCATAAGCATGTTTTCAACATCATATTCCACTCGTGCCAAACAAATACCATAGCGACGCTTATAATGAGTGGTTGCGCCCTTCCAATAATATCACCCCCTAAATCCGGCAAAGGCATATTTGCGGTAAAACCAATCGATCAACGGTGTAGTCAACGGTTCCGCGCCTTTCCCTCTTGAGTTGTCCGCTCAAAGGTACCAGTCTAATACCCCATAGAAACCTTACTCTGTTTAATTGTACATGCATCATGGCCAAACCTAGCCGAGTCAGTTATGTTGTCCGCACAATGACTCTTTAAGATAGCCTTGTCCAAAGTCCATTGGGTTTTCCCAAAACCCAAACGGACACTACCACGTTTTGTGCATTTATTTGGAGAACTAAAATGCTTTTATGCCAATTGTTGATATTAA
>NC_031997.1:8612573-8623834 GCF_001879085.1 Nicotiana attenuata | reverse complement strand
TTTGTATTGGCGCGTAGGCCAGGGCCTTGTCGACCGAGCTAGAGGCGGGTTGAACGTTGTCAATCCTGAGTGTTCGTGCCGTTAATTAATCATGAATTAACTTAAAACGGGATTAGCCTCGTTAATTATCGTGGGATCAGATTTTGACCCATACAATCTTTATATTCCCAAAGTTATAGTATCAGTCAAGATTACTTCTTGATGACGGTCAAGTACACTGAATTCTCGTGCTTTGCTAAAATAAAAGTATTTTACTATTTTCTAGCATTTAAATTCCCTCAAAAAATAAAAAACTGTAGGACCTACACTTTCATTATTTTAAAATTTAATATATTATTTTATTCTAAAATATGATTAGTGTTTTAATCTATTTAGAAATTTTAAGTTATTAAGGGTGTTATGAGATTCGGGAAGAAGGGCAAGCTGAGCCCAAGATTTATAGGCCCATTTGAGGTGTTGAGACGAGTTGGGGAGGTTGCTTATGAGCTTGCTTTACCTCCCAGCCTATCAGGAGTCCATCCGTTTTTTCACGTGTCTATGCTCCGGAGGTATTACGCCGACTTGACACATGTGTTCGACTTCAGCACTATTCAGATAGATGAGAGCCTGGGTTATGAGGAGGAGCTAGTTGCCATTGTTGCTAGACAGAATCGCCAGTTGAGATCCAAGAGGATTTTCGAGGTAAAGGTTCAGTGGAGGGGCCAACCATTCGAGGAGGCGACTTGGGAGTCCAAGGAGGACATGCAGAGCAGATATCCTCATTTATTCAGCACTCCGGGTATGATTCTAAACCCGTTCGAGGACGAACGTTTGTTGAAGAGGTGGGAATGTAACTACTCGACCGGTCGTTTTGCTTTATAGAACCTCGTTCCCCTGAATAAGACTTCCGGTGCATGCTCTTACTGTTTTATGAATTGCGGGGATGGTTAGTTCGGGATTTGGAAGGGTTCGGATTGAAGTCGGAACACTTGGTTCCTTAAGGTTGGCTAAAAAGGCAAAGTTTGACTTCGGTCAATATGTTGAGTAAACGATATCGGAATCGGGATTTGACGGTTCCAATAGGTTAGTATGATGATTTCAGACTTGGGCGCATGTTCGGATCGGGTTTTGGATGACCCGGGTGCGCTTTGGCGCCTGTTAGTGAAAGTTGGTTCTTTGAAGGTTTTAAAAGTTCTTTAAATTTGGTTTGGAGCGGGTTTTGGTGATATTCTGGTCCAGACGGAATTCTGAGATCGGGAATAGCTCCGTAATGTCATTTAAGACTTGCACGCAAAATTTGGTGTCATTTCGAGTAGTTTAAGTACGTTTCGGCGCATTGGGAGTAAATTGAAGAACTTTAAGTCCATAAGCTTGATTCAATTGGTTTTGGGGTGTGATTCTTAGTTTTAATGTTGTTCCGGGCGTTCCGAGAGTTTGAGCGAGTCCATTTTATGATTCCAAACTTGTTGGTACATTCGGGTGGGGCCCTGGGGGCCACGAGGGTCAATCGAACGAGGCTTGGACCAAGTTGGAAATTTGGAGCAACAGCTGAAGCTCCCATCCGCTGTCATAATCGCACCTGCGCTTGGCCAGCCGCAGGTGCGAGCTCGTAGGTGCGATCCACGAGCCGCAGAAGCAAACAAGTGAGGTCAGCCCAGTCATCTGCATGTGCGGAAGTTTTGGTGCACCTGCGCGACCGCAGTAGTCGCAAGTGCGGAAGGCGCGCAAAAGCGGTCCCCTTTGTCCGCAGATGCGGAGCTTGGCCAGGTAAGGGGAATGGGCACCTGCGAGGTCTTTTCCGTAGGTGCGGGACCGCAGATGCGGCCAAGGCACCGTAGGTGCGAAAATCGTTGGGCAGAAAGGCCTCCCCCACGTCAAAACTTCCCTAGACCTCGACCAAACTTTGACAGCAGACCTCCCAAATAGTATACCGCCATTGCTGAACCAATTAACCAGTTGTACGAAAGACTCAAAGCTGCTAGTTATGTCACCCCTATCCCTGCCATAACCCCAGAAAACCCTTCTCAGTGGGTCAATCCAAATAAATCCTGTGCATACCATTCCGGCACCATTGATGAATGCCGCTCTCTGAAGGATAAGATCCAGACTTTGATTGACAATAAGATCATTGTAGCAAAGGAGCCTGCTCCAAATGTCCGCAATAACCCTCTGCCAGACCATAAGGGCGGAGGTGTTCACATGATCGAGATAGAGGACGACTGGGACCCCAAGGGATCAATTGGTTTAATCACAGAAGGCGACTATCCAAAGAAGCCAGTAGTCACCCTCAATCCGATTGTGGCTCAGATTCAGCCTTCTGGGGACGCCGAGGTGAATATGTCCATGCCACTCGAGTTTGATGCATCATCATCTGCAAAGACGCCAGCACCAGTTGAGGTCGAATTCGTGTCTCCAGCAAAGGCACCTACACCCTTTGAAGTCGCAGTTTTACCGCCTAAGGGGCCTGCTCCATTTGGGATAAGGATAGCCACGCCAATTCCAGTGGCAATGTCAGCCATAACACCGTTCCATACAAAGGCTATATCATGGGACTACACAGCCGAAGCCAGAAGAAAGGGGAAGGTCAAGTTCGGGAAAGCCGTTGTGGCACAAGGTATGACAAGAACCGTCAGGGTTTATACCCCGGAACATTTGGCTGAATCAAGCAAGCAGGCCTCTAGTGGGCCAACCATCACTGAAACTGGGCCCGATGACCTCTGGAGAAAGATACAAGCCAAAGAATACTCAGTCATTGATCAACTGAACAAAACACCGGCACAGATTTCTATCCTTGCTTTGCTACAAAGTTCCGATGCACACAAAAATGCCTTGTTAAGAGTGCTGAGCGAGGCATATGTACCAAGTAACATCACTGGCGGAGAGATGGCGAATATGGTAGGCCAGGTACTGGAAAGTCACAAGATCACTTTCCACGAAGATGAGCTGCCGCCAGAAGGGTTGAGTCACAACAAGGCATTGCACATCACCGTGCAATGCGAAGATTATTTTATCACCAAGATCTTGATCGATGGAGGGTCCAGTCTCAACATTTGTCCGTTGGTAACATTCAGGACATTGGGAAAAGGGCTGCATGAAATCAAGGACGGGTCCATCAACGTTAAAGCTTTCGACGGATCCCAAAGGTCTACTATTGGGGAAATTAGCTTGTGTTTACAAATGGGACCTACTTGGTTTGATGTTGATTTTCAAGTAATAGACGTGTCAGCATCTTACAATTTATTGTTAGGACGACCGTGGATTCATGCCGATGGAGCTGTAGCGTCAACACTACATCAGGTAGTGAAGTTTGAGTGGAACCACCAAGAGGTGATCATTCACGGAGACAGTAGCAATCCCATATACAGTTGCCAGACTATCCCAGCAATAGGAGGCAGAAGAAGGATAGGCGGGGAAACTTACCACCACATCGAGCGAGTCAACGCTGTTGATAAAGACAAATGGTGGGACAACAAAATTGAAAGCATTTTGAACTGGAGTGGATATGAACCTGGCAAAGGACTCGGCAAAAACCTCCAAGGAATCACTAAGCCCATCAAGCTCAAGAAACATGGCACCACTTTTGGATTGGGGTATGAGTATACCTGGAAAGAGTTCAACGACTGGTCGCCACCATGGCGCGGTCCTTACTATCCTTTGGAGCAGCCAATACCCCTTTTGGAGCAGATTGTCCAGCCGGCCGAGGTTATCTACGGGTCAGAAGAAGAAGAAGCACTGGCAGTAGTGAGGAATTTGTTCCTGGAAGATGATGATATGGATTGTTGTGTCATTTTCGAGGAGGAGGGGGAGGAAGGCCCTTCCATATGAGCTGTAAGCAGAGGAGCATGCCTCAATAACTGGACTATCACAACCACCAGAGCCCGGCGAGCCTCGGGGTAGCAAGGCTGAACAAGCATCATGCACTGTTTTATTTTACCAGTTTACTTTCCTTTCACTTTTTTCTTATATTTTTGCAAGAAAGAGCTCCAATGTTCAAAAACAGTTATGGAATTCATCAAAGCATTTCGGTTTTCTTATAAATCTTACTCTTATTATTTTCTCTCATTACTTTACTTATACAACATTACTATTACTTATCTTGATGAACCAATGACTGTGACATGCAACGAGACAACGCAACAAATGGACATAGATTCAGAGGAAGATGATATACTGGAAGAGATTGTTAAAGAGGTTGAGAATTTTGAGAACAGACCTAAGTCCAACCTGGACAAGACTGAGATTGTTAACCTGGGAGATGCAGAAAACATCAAAGAAACACGAATCAGCGTTCATTTGTCACCATCAGAAAAGGAAGAATACACAGAGTTTCTAAGAGAATATGAGCACATATTCGCCTGGTCGTACGATGACATGACTGGTCTGAGTACATCTATTGTGGCTCACAAATTGCCAACCGAACCAGCCTGTCCGCCAATAAAATAGAAGCTCAGAAAGTTCAATCCAGACATGAGTTTGAATATCAAGGAAGAAGTCACCAAGAAGGTCAAATCCAAAGTTCTCAGGGTGGTAGAGTATCTAACATGGTTAGCCAACATTGTGCCAGTACCAAAGAAGGATGGGAAGGTTAGAGTCTGTGTCGACTACCGGGACCTCAACCGGGCCAGTCCAAAAGACGACTTCCCCTTGCCAAACATACACATCCTGATTGACAATTGCGCCAAGCACGAGCTGCAGTCATTTGTGGATTGTTTCGTTGGTTATCATCAGATCTAGATGGACGAGGAAGATGCTGAGAAAATGGCTTTCATTACGCCGTGGGGAATATACTGCTACAAGGTGATGCCATTTGGCCTTAAGAACGCAGGGGCCACCTACATGAGATCCATGACTACCATTTTCCATGATATGATACACAAGGAAATTGAGGTGTACGTAGACGACGTCATCATTAAGTCAAAGAAAGTCGTTGATCACATGGAAGATCTGAGGAAGTTCTTCAATAGAGTGAGAAGGTACAACCTGAAACTGAATCCCGCGAAATGTGCATTCGGGGTTCCAGCTGGAAAATTGCTTGGGTTTATTGTGAGTCGCCGGGGAATAGAACTGGATCCATCGAAGATCAAGGCCATTCAAAAATTGCCACCGCCAAAGAACAAAAAGGACGTAATGAGTTTCTTGGGGAGACTTAACTGCATCAGTCGGTTCATAGCACAATCACAGTTATCTGTGAGCCAATCTTCAAGATGTTGAATAAGGATGCCGCCACCGAATGGACTGATGACTGCCAGAAAGCTTTCGACAGAATCAAGGAATACTTGTCAATACCACCAGTCTTAGTCTCGCCCGAGCCAGGTAGACCTCTGTTACTCTACATCGCAGTGTTGGATGGTGCCTTCGGTTGCGTCCTGGGGCAGCATGATGAGACAGGAAAGAAAGAACGGGCCATTTACTACCTCAGCAAAAAGTTCACTCCATATGAGGCCCGGTATTCTCTGTTAGAACGCACCTGTTGTGCGTTAACTTGGGTAGCCCAGAAGCTGAGGCACTACTTCTGTGCCTATACTACCTATCTCATATCAAGGATGGATCCTTTGAAATACATCTTTCAGAAGCCCATGCCCACCGGCAAGCTCGCCAAGTGGCAGATCCTGTTGAGTGAATTCGACATTGTCTGCATAACTCAGAAAGCAGTCAAGGGACAGGCACTAGCAGATCACCTTACTGAAAACCCTGTGGATAGAGAATACGAGCCCCTGAAAATGTATTTTCCTGACGAAGAGGTAGCATTCATAGGAGAAGATATTGTAGAGTCCTATGACGGTTGGAGAATGTTTTTCGACGGAGCAGTAAATTACAAAGGAGTCGGCATAGGAGCAGTCCTAGTATCAGAAACCAGTCAGTATTATCCGGTGTCTACCAAACTCAGGTTCCCGTGCACCAACAATATGGCCGAGTACGAAGCCTACATCTTAGGTCTCAAGATGGCCATTGACACGAACATTCAAGAATTGCTAGTAATTGGAGATTCAGATTTGCTTATACATCAGGTCCGAGAAGAATGGGCGACCAAGAACTCCAAAATACTCCCTTATCTGCATCACGTATAGGAGTTGAGAAAGAGGTTCACAAAGACAGAGTCCCGGCATGTTCCCAGAGTCCAGAATGAGTTTGCTGATGCATTGGCTACCCTATCATCTATGATACAACATCCAGACACAAACTTCATTGATCCTATTCCTGTGAAGATCCATGATCAGCCAGCTTATTGTGTTTATGTCGAAGAAGAAGCAGATGGAAAACCTTGGTTTCATGACATCAAGGAATATGTGGCAAAAGGAGAATACCCAGGACTTGAAAACACTACTCAGAAGCGCACACTTCGAAGGTTGTCCAGTAATTTCTTTAACAGCGGAGGAATCCTATATAGGAGGACTCCTGATTTGGGATTATTAAGGTGTGTCGACGCAAAAGAAGCATCTAAACTGCTAGAAGAAGTCCATGCTGGAACTTGCGATCCACATATGAACGGCTTTGTTTTGGCAAAGAAAATGCTCCGAGCTGGTTACTTTTGGATGACTATGGAAACGGACTTCATCCAGTATGTCCGAAAATGCCACCGCTGTCAAATACATGCAGATATGACAAAGGTGCCTCCAAATGAGCTTAATGCAACAAGCTCACCATGGCCGTTCGCCGCTTGGGGAATGGATGTTATTGGACCAATCGAACCTGCCGCTTCCAACGGGCACAGGTTTATCCTAGTGGCAATTGATTATTTCACCAAATGGGTTAAAGCAGCATCTTACAGAGCAGTAAAGGAAAAAGGCGCAAATAAGTAGTCAAAATCCCCACTTATCACGGCCCACCTTTAATTTTCACAAAGAAGCATAGAAGATTTGGTTGGATGTTTTCGGTGGTCCTTAAAAGAGGACAGCATACGGCCTTCCAGAGAGATCATTCGGTGCTATGGGGCTAAATTTCAAGGTTTAGGGTCTTCCGCGCAAGGCGAGGCACTTGATAGGTTGACTCTCTCGGCTATAGAGAAGAAGGTCGCAAAGCTATCAGCAGAGTTTGAAGAGGCAAAGGCTAGAGAAGAAAAGAGAGATGAACAATTAAATAGCCTTCAAGGTCAACTAGAAAAGAGAGATCAACAATTTAATACCCTTCAAGGTCAGCTAGCCAATCTTCTTGCTAGTAGGGCTTTCCCAATTCCCTGATCTCGTGAGTCTTCTCCAGATGCTACTCCTTCTCATCGTGATCCTTCAAACCGTGCCGATGATGAAGCTTCTAGTAGGGGAGATAATGCAGTACAAAACACTCCTTGGATGGTGTGTAACAAAGTCTTGAAATTGTGAATATTTAGTTGGAATTGTTTGAATGATGTTTTTATTGTTGATATTGTTTTGTTATTGAACATTTGTATTGTTGTTGTTGTTGGCTTTGTTATAATATTAGTGTTGTTGGTTAATTGTTGTTATTATGGTGTTGTTACAGTGGAATTGTGGTTGAATGGCAGCAATGTAATGTGCCATTATATGATGGTTATTGGTTGTTATTGGCAGGTGGTGTAGCTTGAAAGCAACCGTATTCTGTTAGGTTTTTTCCAGAAAACCGACCGCTTTTTGACCAAATTCGGTCGGAATGCTCATATTAAAAATCGAGAAATTTATAACTACCGACCGGCTTCGATCAAAAATTATATTTTTTAATTATTTATTTTTAATAATTTAAACCGATATCAGTCGGTATACTAAAATTTTAAAATAAATATTAAATTATCTAATTATAAAAATTTCAATCAATATCGGTCGCTATTGTAAAAAAATAATTTAAAAAAATACCGACTGATGTCGGTCGGTATATTTAATTTTTTAAGAAAATTTGTCAGATAAAGTGGTCAACTCTTGGTTGAAAGGGCCGACCGATTTCGGTCGAAAATTACGACCGAAGGTGGTCGCTTCCATTTACCAACCAGTCTTATTTCGACGAATAAAAATCGGTCAATTTTTCAATATTTTCGACCGAAATCGATCGGTTTTCTTGGATGGTTTTTGACAGTTTTCTAGTCGTTGTAGCCAATCAATAAATGTAAGGAAGGTAATCGGAAAAAAAAGGAATTTTCACACTATTATTATACTTTTTTTTTTTGGTAAGTAAAATTTTATTTATCAAATAATATTTACAAAACTGAAGAATTTTTACACTATTATTATACTTAACCTAAGGCTCTCGTGCCGACTGTGGATCATCTCCCATTATCATCTTCATGCAGGGCTTGCTCTTTATGCAGTGTTTTTCTTTTTTGGATTTAATTTGTGATATTTAAAGTAGTTCGAGAAATACCTTTATGTTGCCAATCAACAAGGTGACCAAAAATAGTCCAGTACGTCGCAAAGAACTAGTATGATTAATTGTGAACACTACTTCTAGCCAATCTTTAGTGCTCTCCAAGTTGCCAAAAGTAAAGTTCAATGATAAATATACTCCACTCCTTACACATCAATTTTTTTGGGTGTCTACAAAGGTGACCATTAAAAGAGGGAAGAAACATAACTAGCAGGAAAGGAGAATTAGTAGTATATGAATATTATTAGTAGCGGATGCGGAATTTTGACCAAGGAAAAAAAAATACATAAAAAATTATATTATATACACAATATAATTTTTTAACAAAGGAGGTTCGAGTAAACCCTTCCCCACCTTCGCTCCGCCCATGGATATAACACTAGCAAATGAAGATACCTGAGAGTCATGAAACCCCAGAAAATGGGAAGGAGTATCTTCTCCAGACATTTTCATTTGTGACAAGCTGAATATATAAGCCAAATTTATCGTTAATGTTTAGGTACGTATAATCTTTAGGTTATATATGATGTTCCAGTTCAGTATATTATGTGTCGTTTTAGTTTGTTTTATTTTTGTTTCTCTTGGGGTGTGTGGCGTATGAAGGAAAATATTTTCAAAAAATATTTTTTAATTTTTCCATATTTGGTTGGCTTAAATATTTTTAAAAATACTTTTCTCATGAACTCATTTTCCTCTAATTGGATGAAAATATTTTCATTATCAAGAGAAGGCAAAACATTTTTCAAAAAAAAATTTCAACTTTCCCACCCTATTCCCCGTCACTATCAACCCACCCCCAACCCTCGCCCCATCCCCCACCCCGACCCCACCCTAAATTGAAATATTATTAATAGTACTCTCTTTTCATGTTGTAGATAGAGTACTTTTTTTTATTTCAACAAATGAGTATTTTCTTTTATGTGGTATAAAAAAAGTATATTTTTTTATTTTAACAAAAAAAAAAGTACTTTCTTTTCATAATGTAGAAAAAGTATTTTCTTTTATTTCAACAAAATATAGTAAAAATATTTTCTTTCGTTTCAGCAAAGTATTTTCTTTCATTTGAACAAATGAGTACTTTATTTTCATGTTGTAGAAAGAGTACTTTCTTTTCAACCAAAAAATGAGTTTTTTTTAGTTATGGAGCACAAATTTCAACATTGTTTTTACTGAAAAAGTAAAGCAACACATTAGTTTCTTTGGGTATATGTGAACTTTTGGAAGAACAATTAAATTCTTGAATAAAATAGAGTACCGAAAACGTTGTGTATTTGGAGGGGGAGGGGGGAGCACAGAAAATATGGGGACTTGGGGGAATGGGATGAGGAGAGTAGCATAAAAAAATATTTTCCTAAAAAAGAAATCTACTCTCTAACCAAATGCTAAAAAATATTTTCCGGAAAAAAAATTTCACTTACCAACCAAAAAAGGGAAAATAAGCGAGAAAATCACTCATTTTCCATGAAAGCATTTTACTTCATACCAAACACACTCTTGGTGTTCTTTTTTTAAGTTTATTGAGGATTCTATATGAGCTGAAACTATTTAAGAAAACTAGTTTCTGAACACGTGCGTTGCACGTGTGTTCCATATCGATCAATACAGACTTGTTAGAACAATATAAATACTATTAAAATAGCATGCTACCCAATAAATACAAGTCCCAACATAGTAAGCAGTTAGGTAGAAGAAAATAAACTTATCTAATAGGCCAAAAAAAATGTAAACATACGGTGTCGCTTGCAAGTGTAGCTAAGTGAAATATCGAAATAAAAAGAGAATTTCCAACAGAAACATGAGAAATAGGATAATATGATGAAGTAATTAGACACCTTGTTATTCACTCTTATAATATAAGGTGTAATAAAAATGTAAAAATGATATTCAATAATATATTACCACAGAAGCTAAAAGGAACATATTAATCAAATGCAATGATTCATAAAGAGGACAAAAGGGAAGAAGAAATCAATAGAAGCATAAGCTTGCAACCTGCAAAAAAGAAGGAATAAAATACAAGTAAAAGCTCTGCAACTAATAACAAAAAAAATTATACCATGCCACGACTTACTTATGTAAACTGAAATTCCCAGATTTATGATCTTGAAACTCCATTTTAGAAGGTGGGATCAGGTCTCAAGTTTTATCTTGCACTACAGTTTGTCTAATATTCAGTGTCCCAATATAATTTGCAAGATTATCATGATCTTTCATTTATAGGAGTAAATTAAAAAGTTCTAAAACGTTAATAGTCTTGGACCATAAAAAGTTTTGAAAACGGAAGTCTTTTCATCTTCCTCCTTTAATTTTGTAATGTATTTAAACACTTTTGGAATTTTTAAAATAAGCTAAATTATAAATTAATGAGGAAAAAAGAAAATGATAATTTTTGTATTAGGGATAAAATGGCCACGCAACTTTTAAAGGATATTTTCGTAAATCAGCTTTGAACTTAAAAGTGTTCCCACTTTTAATATAGTATGATATGATGATTAGTCAGAATAACTTCTTTAGGAGTTACGAACATTCACCATAGTACTATTTATATATTTCATAACATTTTGGTTTTTATGAGAAAACTTATATAACTAATGGATAATGAAGTGATCAAAACTTATACATTTTATAAAATGACAGAAAGGATTACAAAGGATAGGGTGGAAGATAAGGAGCAAAAGTTAAAGCTAAGACGTGAAAAATTTTCAATTAACGTGCAGTTATAATTTATCATTTAATAGAATTCCCAGCAAATCACATTCATGTACCTATAAAGTATTTAATATGAGATTACTTTTTGATGGTGAAGGTCAAAGGGCTTCTATGTTTGTGTTTATTTCAATCAAACTTTTTAATTAATTTTGTTAGAATGTGTATTGACGTTTTTAGACAAAAATCATTTAAAGATATATTATATTGAAGGGTATTATAGTCACTCTGCTTTATAGGGTTATTTTTAGTCTTTTCAATTTCTGGTT
>NC_031997.1:8563067-8608081 GCF_001879085.1 Nicotiana attenuata | reverse complement strand
AGCTACCTTGCAGTCTCCGATAAGCTCCGAAAATGCTGGGAACCCTCACTCTGCCGCTCGGGCACCTGAATCTGCACACAAGGTGCAGGGAGTAACGTGAGTACGCTAACTCGGTAAGTAACTAAAGTAAATAAGGTCTGAGTGCAGTGACGAGCAGTTAAAAAATCATGTATAAGAGCATACAACAGAATATCAAGTCAAACTCAACAGTTTTAAAAGCCAGTTACTTCGTAAGAACTTCAGTTTCAGTTGGAACACTTTGAAATCATTTACCCAGCAGTTTTCAACAGAGGCTCATTATAAAAAAAGAGCGAAATCAGCAATAATGTCATAAATGGGCCCCGCAAGGCATCACTCATAAATATAGCCTCTCGGTCATTCGTGACTCAGCTCTCGTCACAGATTACTCACACTCAGCACTCTGGCTCAATAATATCTAATAATAGTAATAATCATAATAATCGATGCGGCGTGCAGCCCGATCCATAGTTTATAGTCGACTACGCTCACCGGGGGTGTACAGACTCCGGAGGGGCTCCTACAGTCCAAGTGTCATATCGCTGCGGCGCGCAGCCCGATCCAATGTATATATCACTGCGGCGTGCAGCCCGATCCATATAAGTATCGCTGCGGCGTGCAGCCCGACCCATAATATATACATATAATATTGCTGTGGCGTGCAGCCCGATCCATAATATATATATAATCCTCACGATTAGGTCCTCAACCTCTCTCAGTCATTAACCTCATAGCCACTCGGGCATAACAGTGGAAATCAGGGAAACTCAGCCCAAACAGTTTTTCACATTTAAGAAGTAGAGTGATAAAAACCAGGTTTAAACAATAAACAAGTAAAACATGACTGAGGATATGCTTTCAAACAAATAGAGTGAGGAAAACTGTAAGAATGCCCCTAAGGGTCTCAACAGGTCGGCACAAGGCCCCAAGCATGGAATACAACCCATAATATAGTATCAATCTCTAAAATATGTGATATCATAAGATTCCAAATCAAATACGTGGCTTAATAGTCGCTACGGGACGGACCAAGCCACAATCCATACCGATGCACGCCCACACGCTCGTCACCTAGCATGTGCGTCACCTTATTTATCAAACAATACGAAATACCGGGGTTTTATACCCTCAGTTCCAGATTTACAATGGTTACTTACCTCAAACCGGATGAAATACTGCTCTGCGACGCCTTTACCTCTCGCCTCGGCCTCAACTCGCATCGAATCTACCTAAATTCAGAATCATAACATTAGAATAAGCTAAGGGAACGAAGCCCATGCGAAAATAATCAAATTATACCAAAAATCCCGAAATTGGTCCAACCTGACCCCCGGGCCCACGTCTCAGAATCGATAAAATTTACATCAATAGACTCTTTATCTCCCCACGAGTTCATACATATCAAAAGTATTAAAATCCGACCACAAATGGTCCCTCAAACCCTTGCTCGAAGGTCTTCAATCTCAAGCCCTAGTTTCCCAATTTTTAACCCTTAATTTCCATTAATTTTCAAGCCAAATCAGTGATATAACACCATAGAAACGAGTTTAGGGTCCAAAACCTTACCTCTATGAAATCCCCTTCAAATTTCTCTTCAAATAGCTCCCCAAAGCTCAAACCCACAAGAAAATGGTGAAGAATAACTCAAAAATCACGAAGGAAATCGTTTATATCTTCTGGCCCAAGCTTCTCGCACCTGCGGCCCAAACTCCGCTTCTGCGGTCAGGAGCACCGCATCTGCGGTTTTCACTTAACGCCTCAATTCCGCATATGCGCTAGAGCAGCCGCACCTGCGATACCGCAGGTGCGCTCAAACTGCCGCTTCTGCGGTTCCAGTCCCATGGCCCTTCTTCTGTATCTGCGACCCATTGGGCGCTTCTGTGAGCCCGCACTTGCGGTCCCCTAGCCGCAGGTGCAGTTATGACAGGAGACTTAGCTTCAGCTGCCATTTCCAAATTCCTATCTTCCCGACAACCATCCAAAATGATCCTGACGCCCCCGGGACCCCAACCCAAAGCACAGACAAGTCATATACCACCATCCAAATTTATACCAATCTTCAAAACACCTGAAACAACATCGAAACAGCCAAAACACATCGGATTCAAGCCTAAGAACTCTAAAACTTCCTAATTCCGCTTTTGATCAAAAAGTCTACCAAACCACGTCCGAATGACCTGAAATTTTGCACACATATTCCAAATGACACAACGACCTACTGCAACTCCCGGAATTCCATTCCGACCCCTTTATCAAAATCTCACCTATCAACCGGAAAACGCCAAAATTCCAATTTCGCCAATTCAAGCCTAAATCTACTACGGACCTCCAAAACACGTTCCGATCACACTCCTAAGTCCCAAATCACCTCCCGAAGCTATCTGAATCATCGGAATTTACATCCGAGCCCTATTTCACATAAGTCAACTTCCGATTGACTTTTCCAACTTAAGCTTTCTCAAATGAGACTTAGTGTCTCAAACCTTACCAAAACCTCTCCGAACCCGAGCCAACCAACCCGATAACACATAATACAGCTGAACAAGACAATAAGAATCAGAAATGGGAAAAACGGAGC
Source organism: Nicotiana attenuata (assembly GCF_001879085.1). Classification (NCBI taxonomy): domain Eukaryota; kingdom Viridiplantae; phylum Streptophyta; class Magnoliopsida; order Solanales; family Solanaceae; genus Nicotiana; species Nicotiana attenuata. Next base: position 8,605,485 of record NC_031997.1, on the reverse strand, counting down.
GGTAACTCATGAAACGACCGGCCGGATCGTTACAATTATATAGTTTGTGCTACAAAGAATCTAAAAATATAACATGATTCAAAAGGAATAAGAATACATTATAATTAAACGAATCTAAAAATGCTTTATTTACTATTTTTCTAACTTCATTTGTTATTTATTCATCATTAAAAAAATTTATTTCTTCCTACTTGTAACTCGTAATAAGACCATAAAGTGGTTCTTTTATAAATATATATTTATTTAGAGACAGTCCCATATGAGAAAAATAATTCGCCATAGCTTTTAATAATTTAAAAAAGAATAATGTAAAATTATCTTCGATTAGATTAGAAGGTATTTTTGTCTGTTAGGTATAGAGTCACAATTATTATTGGGATGATCACTTTCTGTTCAACATGTTTTTTGATAAACTCTTAATTCAGTAACTCGATTTATAAGTCTTACTTATTTTATGAAATCTTATAGCTTTCAATTAGAGATGTGGATTATAAATATCGATATTATATTCTTACTTTTGTATATATCTACATATATTACTTTTGTACATATATAACTCAAATCAATATAATTAAATTTTATATTTTATATTTAGTAGGTAAAAATCATAAAATTTTCATTCCATGTTTCAAATTGGTAGAGAGTTATATCCATTGCAACAATGATTTGTATAGTTAAGCTATCCGTGCATCAAAGAAAATGATACTCCTGTATTTTTTTTGTCAAAAAATGATATTATGTTATTGTTGGAGAAATCAAATAAATATTAGTTAATTGCTTTATGAGATATTCTTAAACATTTTTACTTATAGGTGCAATACTACATTCATGATTTTAGAAGAACATTTCGTTTATTGATTGAATTTTTTTGTTTAAAATAATGTCCTTTACCATTATTATTCATGCTTTTCATAAAACTGTTTATATTTCAATTCTAAATAATTTTTTTTACATTCCAGTCCAAATTCGAAAACTTTTGTTTAAATAATATCTTTCACCATTATTGTCATTATTTTTTAAAAAGTTGTTTTATCTTTTAATTCAAAATAATTATTTTTATATTTCAATTCAATTCAAATCCTTATATATATATTCAAATGTTTATCTGTTAATTCAAATTTAATTTTATTACATAGTCTAGCGGATACAACAACAAACAACGATCCGGTAAAATCCTACAATGTGGGATCTGGGGAGGATAGTGTATACGCATACTTTACCCCTACCCTGATGGGGCAGAGAGGCTGTTTTCGATAAATAGTCTAACATATATTATTTTAAAATTACCAAGTGGCTTTCTATATATATCTATATATATATATATATATATTATTCTAAATATTATTGGACTTTACCCTAAATCTTATTAGATTTTATCCTAAAAGGGCCATGTGTCTTAATATCGTTGTCCAGTACTATATTTTATATATCATGAATATATGTTTTTCTTACAATTATACTCCAAGCATACCAAATAAATAACAACTTTTGTTATTTGTAAAAGCAGAAAAGTGGATAAGAGTTTTTTAAGATAAGCAATGAGAATTAATCCATAGTAAAGACGAAATACAACTCTTTCGGCATCCTTTCTAGGTATCATATCATTTCAAGTCATGTTCTTTTGACGCATATACTATTGAAAAATGACTCGGAGATTAGCACCTCCTTCCTTAGCTTTCTTAGTCAAAGATATATAGCTACATTTAAATAGCAAAATATTTGAAAACAAAAAGAATATCAATAAATTTCTAAGTACAAACAAAGAAAAAAATGAATGAACATTCAGAATAATAACATGTAAAGGTTACAAATTTTTTTCAAAGTATCATAAATAAGAAAGAAAAAAGAATACACAACACCACTGCTTCAATGGGAAACGTAGTACAGGAGAGTTTGCATAACTTTTTTTAGATGAATGTGACCTGCTTTCTCATTTCCGGGAAGAAGAGTATATATACACGAGTTTAAGCTCATACTCCTTAAAATCTCTCCTAAGAATATTCTTAGAATATCATATTCCTATAATTTCTTCTAGAATACTACATCTCTAACATTATAGATACACAATATACAACTACTATATTTACCCATTTACAGATCTTGCTTAATAAAAAGAGATCCAGATCTCTACATTCAACAATATTAATGAAGCACGAATGAAAATTTATAAGCCAGCTAAATTTCTTTTTATAGAATCATAATGCTTATTTCTTCCTCTTTAGTTCAGCTCATCAAATAAGGATGCTTAGAGAAAACAGATAAACTTAATTGTCTAATAAAAAGTCCACCATGATTAAACTAAAGTATGCCATATAATGTGATGATTAGTGCTAGCCGTGCATCGGCTTTGAAATAAACTAAGCTCTGACAGAAACTAATTAAAGTGGAATATGCCAAACTGTCCAAAATTTTGAAATCTAGTATTTTTGTCTGCAAAAGTTTTCATTATTTGTAAGCAGTCAAGTATCGTCGTTCGTAATAATTATGCCAAACTCAATTACAAACCCTTAACTCTTTAGAACAAATTAAGGCTCGCTTACTATTTGTCATAAGCTTTTTTCACCATTTAAAAATTTCTAGTTATCTGCCTTAATGGTAACATGAACATTTCCAGTTGTCTCAGTTATCTACTCCATATATCCGTTAGTAATAGGGGTGCGGAGCTGGCTGAACTCAGCCAGTAACTTTTGTCCATAAGTTTCAAATAAGTATTTTGGAGAACTTTATCAAACGTTGTTCTGTCTGCTAAAAGAAACCTCCATTATGCCAGTAATTTTGGAGTATACATTTGAATTGGAGAGGTTCGAGTTTAAGGTTTCCAATAGATTTTAAACTAAAACGTTTTAAATTTTGTAAGATTATCTCTGCTTATACGCGAGTAATGATGGATTGTGCAACAGTACATATGAGTACGTAGTCTAACTGTCGTATAGTAATTACTCTGTTATTAACAATTTGCTATAGAGAGATAATAATCTGGATAGGAGGATATGAGTTGGAGATACTAAAATCTTCTAAACACTTCTCATTGGTTGATGCATAACTTCAAAATAATCTCACACCACAATTTCCTGTCCGTGCAATCATAGCCACCCACGTAATTAATATTGTCACTTTCTAAACACAAGAACTACTAGTATCCTTTGGGATGGGACCCTCCATATTTTTCCAGCAGTTGTATATATACATTGTGCAAGAAACTTAGTCAAATGTGAAGTCCAAGAGAGAAATTAAGAAATAAAGAGAGAATGGCATCAATGGCAGCAACCGGCTCCGCCACAGGTGTTAGAGCAACTCCATTCTTGGGCCAGACCAAATATGTCAACCCTCTTAGAGATGTAGTTCCAATGGGCTCTGCAAAATTCACCATGGTAAATTTTTTATCCGCGTAAGAAAAAATACTTAATTAAGTTGAACCCATTGGAACTATATTGCATGCTAAGATGCGTTATCTTGTCATTTTCTTCAATGTTGTTAGAGTAATGAATTGTGGTATGGACCTGACCGTGTCAAGTACTTGGGACCCTTTTCTGCTCAAACTCCTTCCTACTTGACTGGAGAATTCCCCGGTGATTACGGATGGGACACAGCCGGTTTATCTGCTGATCCTGAAGCCTTTGCCAAGAACAGAGCTCTTGAGGTACTTTCTTTTTCTTTTACTAGTACTAATTTAGGATTGAGACGTAGTTGATAGATTGATGCCGATTAAAATTGTAACAATTCCAGGTCATCCATGGGAGATGGGCCATGCTTGGGGCACTAGGTTGCATTACTCCAGAAGTTCTCGAGAAATGGGTGAAAGTGGACTTCAAGGAACCAGTATGGTTCAAAGCTGGAGCCCAAATCTTCAGTGAAGGAGGACTGGACTATTTGGGCAACCCAAACCTTGTCCATGCTCAAAGCATTCTAGCAGTGTTGGGCTTCCAAGTAGTGCTAATGGGCCTTGTAGAAGGTTTCAGAATTAATGGGCTTCCAGGAGTTGGTGATGGCAACAATCTCTACCCAGGTGGCCAGTACTTTGACCCACTTGGTCTAGCTGATGACCCAACTACTTTTGCCGAGCTCAAGGTTAAGGAGATCAAGAATGGAAGATTGGCTATGTTCTCCATGTTCGGATTCTTCGTTCAAGCTATTGTCACTGGCAAAGGCCCTCTTGAGAACCTTTTGGATCACCTTGACAATCCTGTTGCTAATAATGCATGGGTTTATGCAACTAAGTTTGTTCCTGGATCTTAAATATTACATTTTGACCTCCTCCACACGAGGGTTGTACCACTGATTCATTCAGAATGCAAATATTCGGCAGATGAAAACTATGTTGCCATGTGATAAATACTCTTTAAGCCACTAGCATTTCATTTAACTCTTGTGGCGCCTCAATCCCAAGCAAGTTAACACTAGCTGTATTAATCTTCACTAGCCATGTACATTCAAGCTCATCACATGTCCCAATATTATATAAATTAGAAGTAAAAGCACAACCCAATCTCTGTATTTTCTACTAGCATATAAATTTCAGACATGACTTAAAAAACTCCTAAAAAATATTGAAACTAAAGTAAGTCGTGTTAACAGGAAAGGGGAGAGTTACACGAATAGCCTATACGAAATAAACTAGGTCAACAATGGCGAAAAGAGTTGAAGGGAAGAATGCATATGCTATCTTTCTGTATGGACTTTGAGCTTCTTCAGCTCACAAGAATCAGGATATGAGATGAGAATAAAAAACGCTCTCTATCACGTTTGGCCACTCATTCTGGAGTTGTAAACAATCAAGTAACCACATTTCTGCAACTGATCACCATATTTCAGTAACAACTAATTACAACATTTGCTAATGCAAAAGCATTTGGACTGAGAAAACTCTAGTCCTATTCTGGCAAAGCTATCTAGTGTAATTACACAACTTAGCATTGTTAACAACAGGCTATTCACAAACACGCTCTTAACTATCTAGGGGGATCAGAGGATCCATAACCGAGCGCACACACTATTTCCCAATCTCCACCAACTCTGCTATGTTACCAACCATAAGTTGGGGAAATTAGTTTCACCGATATATTTTAAAATACCCTAGGGAAGAAAACGACTGATTTTAAGCTAAAATCACTTGCTCTTCTTACCCCACCATTTTCTACGATTCTTTCCTGCTTTAGAACAACCAAGCTTGTGTACTTTTGCCTTTGTCTCCTTTAACCGGACCTTGTAATCTTTTTTCCATTCCTCAAACCTGCACTTCAGTCTTCGGTACTCATCTGCAGGATTAGTAGAATGTAATTGCCCTGGTTTCAAGTGAACAATTGCCAAGGCTTCATCGTCAAAATTCTGCTTTCGCTGCTCAAATTCCAGTGTGAGGTAGCTGACTATGGCTAAACCACCATTAACCTCTCTATTAGCTCCAACACCTAAGCTGTTAGTAAATTTAACTGGGGTGCATCCCGCAGGAGTGTCCATAGATGTTGCGTCATCAGAATCATAATAGCGAGGAGATGGGGAACCTTCAGGCTTTCCAGGTCGACCAGTAGTATCACCAGCACTGAGACTGTTCTAGGCTGCAGCCAGACTATCCTGCTTTAGCAAAACAATTGATGTATCACCAAATTAGAAATTTCATCATTAAATGTTACAGTTACCTTAGTAAATCCGGAAATAGAGTTCACGAGTATAAACTCAATTTCCAATAGAAGTATAAAATACCATTAGCCAATTAAAAAAGATTCTGTTTACATTTACAAACATCAGGCTTCAATTTTGTTTTCAGCCAATGAACAGGCCATGGTGATCAGCCAAGCAATTAAAATATTGCTTCATAACAAAAGAAGATCTGCTGACGTGAATGATGAAAGGGACAAAGTAGACCAACCCCAACCAATGAAAGAAGATTTTTGTTTCCATTTACCATCATCAGGCTTCAATCTTCTTATTAAAAGAGATGGCAAGGATGCCATCTTTACACCCAATATCTCTCCAGACACGGTAAAGAAAAAGGATGTTGCCTATCTCAGGATAAATTAGCATTTCTCAAACTAATTCTCAATTGGACCAGAGATGTGAGAAGAAGCAGTAGCAATATCAGTAGAGCTCCATAGAACAATGGATACCAAGTACTCCCTCCATCCCAATTTAGGTGACCGTGTTCAAATTTCGAGAGTCAGACGAATTATTCTTTAACTATAATTTTTCATAAGCCTTTTAAATATTTTAATTATTGAGATTTATATTACTTTTTACGTAGTTTACATACATGAAAATTTTATTTTGAAAAAAAAGTTTGAATCTCGAAAAGTGAAAAATACCACATAAATTGGGACAGAGGGAGTACAAGAATAGATCAACTATCTAGGATCATATTGCAGCTTACTCACCTGCAATGATGCCATTTGCTTTTGCCACATCTCTTCCATTGACCTCATATTCTAGGCATCGGGCCTCGAATAGGTTTAATTGTTCCTTCAGGGCAACATTTTCCATTTCCTTCTCTCCAAGGGTTGCCTCAGCCTTTAGAAGGCGCCTTTCGAGGTCTTCTACAACAGAAGGTAAAATTTCTCGAGGCAACTCCTGCTTGCATAACAATTACAAACTTACTACAGCATCAACCAGGTTCTAAAGCAGTCAATAAAAATAGGCAAAATACATAGTTTATCCATTAAACTTGTACCCAAATCCCTGTTACACACCTCTCGATCACGGGCAACCTTTTACACACCCAACCTTTTAAAAGTGTGTCAAATACACACTACTTTTAACAGTTGGCAGGCGCGTGTTTTATACATAAAAGAGGCGAGTGGAGTTAAATCTTTTGGGTCTGAACCATTATCTAAATGCCACATATCCAGCCTTCTTTATTTTTCAAAAATTTTAGAGTCATTTGGATGACGTTTATTCTTAATATTCCTTACCTTCTCCTATTTATACCACATTAATGATGATTAATACATATAATATTACACTAATCTGTCCGCAAATTAATAATTGGTAGATTGTTAAAGAATGAATTTGTTCAAGTTGGAGATGTAAGCAAAGTATTATATTGAAGATCTCAGTTGATAACAATCGCCGGAGCTCCGATGGTAAGGCAACCATGAAACAAACAAACGACATCAAAACTATGGGTCGCCGGAGTCTTTAATTTTCCGACCAATATTCAGATGAAACAAAAAAGTGAGAAGAAGAGACACAAAAATTAAATAAAAAACGATAGAGAAGCTCCGTTTCTTGTCAAAATTCGGCAGAACTAGCAAAGATCTGACCATTCTTCCGCTAGTTTCCTCCAGATCCGATTATCTGATTATCTGGAATCGAGTTGTTTGGTGGCTAATAGTTGTGGCAGAGGAGTTGGCCAGCAATTGGGTGTGAAGTGAGAAGATGATGGAGGAAATGGAGGACATGTGATTTGGAGAGATTATTCCAGTGGATTCTAACGGAGGAACAAATTTTAATGGAGAAGTTGACTATGAGTAGGGTAGGGAAAGATGAGAGACGGGTTGGGGAGGGGGGTCTTTTGATTATTTTTATTTTTTAAAGAAAAGATATTAATTAGGGTGGAAATGAGTATTTTATTTTTTTCTTGAGTTATGACACGTGTCAAGACTTAATTGGTGCGTGATATCACACATAATTTGGCAAACTAGTCAAGAAAAAAGTAGTGTGTCTTAGACACACTTTTAAAAGGTTCAGTGTGTAAGATGATTTTTGTCCACAAAAAGTGTGTAACAAAAAGTGTGTAAGATGATTTTTGTCCACAAAAAGTATGTAACAGGGATTTGGTTCATAGTTCGGGGGTAAGTTATGTATTTTGCCACAAAAATATTAAAGACTACAGTGTTGCCTCCACTGTTTGCATTTAGGCTAATATCAGACTTCAAGACTGAGAAGCCATAGTGCAATAAGAATTAAGAAAAAAGGAAAGCATGAAAATGAAGCCACTATCCTGATTGATCAGTCAGTGACTCTTCGCAAGCTGTCCTTTTTCTTTTTTTTGCTTCTACAAGGGGAGTGGGAAGGACTAATGCATAAACCAAAAAAGGCCTCCCCCTACCCAGTTCCCTCACTGTCTTTTTCTTTCAATCTTAATAATGAAATACTCGGCATTTTCGAGATGCCAAAACATTTCATCTTCCAAAGTTGGCTTCATCAAACAGGCCACCAAATTCTTAAAGATATTAGTCCCAAAGCAGATTTTACAATTCTGAACGAAGAAAGAAGAAAAGTTCAATAAAAAATTATGGAAAAGCTTTTATAGAAAACCAATTATTCTGTTATATGTTCTATTAAGAGAACAAAAACTGAGGCAAAGTGACCTAGTAATAGTAAGGATATCTTTGAATCTTTATGATAGAGTACCTTGGCCTCCATTTTTCTGCCTGTTTTTGGGATGCCTACATTTAACGTTTTTGCACTCTGCAGTTTATTAAGATTCTTTCGAGCCAACCATCTACGAATAGCTGCAATAAAAAAGACGTATAAATCTATTTGATTTCATAATCGCAGAGATGCCAATACAAATAACTTTACCTGATTGCATCTGCACAACAGCCACCAGCTGCTCATCACTTTTGTGAGCCACCTTCGCCTTAGACCCCACCGAAGTATTATACCGGTTTCTTCCTATTGCACCACGAATAACTACAAGAACAAATTTTGAGTCAGAATATCAGGTAAAATTCAGCGTTGAAAGTCTTAAAATTTTACTATATTGATGCATCAGCTCAGAATTGAACAGGCTTATATCACTAGTTACTTTTGGAACTTTCAGCATTGCTTCAAATAGCAGGAAATTATATATTTATTCTTTTACTAAAATCATCGGAATGGCAGCCCTGGTGCTCTACACTTTGAAGATATCTAATGTAGTCCTCATATGGACAAATACTCATTTAAAACTGATAGACACAACATTGTTCATGAATATCATCTTCTATTGTATCCAAAAGAAAAAGGAAAAAAAAGAAAAAAGCTGCAGAGGGATCCCGCTTTACATGATTGAAGTGTGATTACTCCTCCTTTCAGCTCATGGAAGTAACGACGAGCACGATGACCACGAAAGCACTTCTGCACCTCAAGAGTACCTTGCAGAATTTGGTTTCTCACATCCTCCAATGCAGCAATCTACATGTTAGAGAGACAGAAGTTCAAAGATAGGCACACAAAAGAAATCCAATCTTCAATGGTATAAACCCATTGCCTCACTAGAAGACTGTATTGGTCATACATATCAGAAGAAACATGTTAGCCATAAACCATAATTTTCTTCATTTCTGATTGTTCTTCTTTCCAATATGCATGGGACTACTCACAAACCTTCTCCGAAAGGACATATGCATCCAAAAATATGATATGGCCTCAATGTGATGTCACCAGTTTGGAAGACGCCACACCTTTTTATTTTTAAAAACAATGGTGTCCCGGCCAGCCTGCGCTCATTCAATGCACCACACATTTATTTGTCATAGTTTGCTTCAACTATATAGTAGTAAAAATTAGAAAAGATTTAAACTTTCTGGTGTGTCTTTTTGACAAATAGGGCAATAGCATTACTGTTTGAAAAGAAAACCTATCTTCGTGTCAGAAAACGAGGAACTATGAGCTCACCTGTCCTGCTCGGAAATATAACTTTGTATATCCAACTTGGTACAGTTCCGGAAGAATATCAAACTGCTGAAGAATAGCAACTGACATACTATCTTGACATGCATTATCCTTCTCCATAAGGAGGCCGTACCTAAAATACCGCATTCATATAAGTCGAAAAGCAACCAAAAAGAACAAGTCAGCGACAAACTAAGGATCAAGGACGTCACCTGCTTGTGAATTCTTGATGTGTTCACCTAGTAGGATAGCCAGATCTTGATATTCAAACCACCTCAAGAACACCACAGCATCTGAGCTGTTGTATGACAAGATCTTTGTCACACATGCCAGGAACCTGCTTATTATTTGGTTTTATGCAACATATGAAGTGTGGTGTTGTATTTTCCAACTGCTGCATCAGTTTGAACAAATGATCCTGCCAGAAATTTTTGATAAAGGACAACCTTGTATCTTAGGGTACCCTTATAGTTGCTCAAGGTTGTCAACAACAACAACTATACTGGGTAGTTGTTGTTGTTGTTGTTGTTGACAACCTTGAGCAACTATAAGGGTACCCTAAGATACAAGGTTTTAATACCTAAAATGTTCAGTTTGTTAGCATGATCAAGTTCTATAGAGAAGTTAAGAAAATAACAAACTTAAACTTAGTTGCAACACTTTGCTTCTGAAAATCTGGCATTTCATCGATCAACTGGTATGTCCATTCAAATACATGTGGTAAATTGCGTAGACAAAATACGGAGATCTTCTTTATGATTGACTCGATATATTGCATTTTCACTACTTAACCCATAAGAAGGAATACAACGATAAGAAAATTGTGGTGGCAGCTATATCAAATAGAACTTGTGACAATACGAACAGATGCATTTTAATCCTTTGCATCCAACTCCTAATTCCTAAACATGGAAAGAGTAAGACTAAACGGGAAAAAGATGTAAAAGACCAAAAAGGAAAAAGAGCAACAACAGTGTGATTGCGTAATTAAGAACGAAAGTAAACGCATAATCCAGGACAGAAGAAAGCTAGCAGATTATAAAAACTCCTGACGCCAAGTGAATAGGAAAAAGAATCAAAAAGGAAAAATACGTTTTCAAAAAGATCCAGGCACTCTTGGTTGTCTTCAAAATCTACTTTTGTCCAATCAGTTCCGTCCAACTCATATTCCTGAAATAAAAATCATCAGCTTGCATCGACATCTAAAAATGATGATGTAAGGAATATCTTCAGGAGAGTAATAAAGCCCGAAAATACCACAGGAAAACTACAGACAGGAAAAATCTGAGTCCAACAATCTTGTGTTTTTCTGTGTAACATAAAAATTTCTGCAGCAGCCACTGATCTTAAATGCCCTAACAGTTTCTGTAGAAGGTAATCACTCTACGGTTGATAAGGAAGTAGGGTACTAGCAGTACAAACAAAATAATCAATACAATTGAAATGAGAAAAAAGTGAATAGAGAGGAAGAGAGCGCATTGTTTTATTCAACAGTCCAAATCCACGATCGTACAATGTTTCCTTTGAATATGTAAAGTACAAGGCTAATTCTAAGAAAGCTTATGAGTGAAAATGGAAATGGCATTAAGTATGGAAAGTAAGCTGAGAGCTGGAAGTAGTAAGCTTGAAGTTTGATTGCCTTGATGACAGGTGATATAGATTGGATTAGATGCCTTCGCTCATTCATTAGTCCGACTTACATAGGACATGGGTCTCTTAGGGTCCAAGTGTAGGTGGAGTCTCCATTGAAGAGACACAAATGAGGTCATGGACCATTATGGTGCAAATCTCCCCCAGATTGTTCGGGGTTTATTGAGGAGTTTGTTGGACTCTCAACCTTATCCTCGGGCAGAGGAACTGGCGCAGGGGCATCTTGGGCTTAACAAATTGAAGTAATGGCCAGTAAATATAGGGCACTCTTATCATTGTTCCGGCTCGTAAGGGACGGTTTAATAATGGACATTTGATCCCGGAACTGGTCGTATTGAGTCAGTCGTGCGAGGAGTCGGTCACAGGCTTTGAACCTTGTAGAGGGACGGTATGTTCGGGGCTTAGCTAGTTTAGCACGCGTAAGGCACGTGCTATTTTTGACAACTACAACTTCTCAGCTCCAGTTCTCATAAAAAGTTTCACTCATTATAGTCAGCTTATGCAAAACCGGTAAAGAGACTAGTTCCTTTTACCTCCTTTCAGTTAAAGAAGTTAGTAGAGGAAAGGGATGAAACAATAAGAATGAACTAGGAAGGATCATGATACGCTTACCTCTTGTTCAAGTTTCAAAAGATGTCGGTTGACATGCTGCCGGAGCCTCTCATTTGCATAGTTTATGCAAAATTGTTCAAAACTGTTTCTCTGAAAAGTGGGAATGGGACTGTCAAGTTGTATACAAGGAATCTTCCTATGCAGTATAATAGTTCTTTTTAAGAAAAAAAACACAAATAAATTTACCTTAAATGATTCAAAACCATAAATATCCAGAATATTTATGGATCTATCCGTCTGTTTCTTTACCCATTGCAAGCTTTCTGTTCATTTGATCAACTATCCAGTCAAACAAGTTTGCATAAATGAACTTTGCCAATGTATCTCTTCTATCAGTTGCCTGAATCAGATTCAACATGAGTCACGTTCTCAATAGAAGAAATAGGAGTGCTAAATTCATATATAAGAATAATTAATGAAAATAGCACATTGTGAAAAAAGAAAATGACCAAGAGATGGAATATAAGCACTTCAATTAACCTGCTCCATAATTAAACTCTTGGCAACCTTATCCTTGCCGGCTAGTATTTGGCGTGTTGATAAAGCTAGCATGAGGTCATTTAAACTACATCCAATCAAGCTAGCAGCATTTGCAACAGCTGCAATCCACGGAAGCACAGAATATAAATGAATACTAAAAAGTTGAGACCTTGCAAACAAAGTGAAGCAAGAAACTTCATAATTATTATTACAAAGTAAGACCATACAAGAGGTGCAGGAAAAAATTATCATAAGAAGCATAAGAGATTCGCATGAATCACAACAACAAAGGCTCGATAACAATGTAAAACGCTCATGGCCCAAAAAGTGGACAAGTCTAAGAGAGACCCTCAAAATTGCAGAGAAATGGAGTTAACAAGAGTACTTCTGGAGTTAACATAACTACTCCAAAGAAAAGCAGCCAACTGACAATGAGAAATATGATAGACTGCCCTTTACTCAAAATGGAATAATAACAAATCTCACAGGTGGAGTCTGGGGAGGGTAGAGTGTACGCAGTCCTTACCCCTACCTTAAAAAGGCAGAGAGGTTGTTTACGGTAGACCCTCGGCTCAGGAAGGAAAAAGGGGAGGGTAATAACAACCAAACCAATCTGACAACCGAAGCGAAAATACAAAACTAACACTAAGTAATGCAATCAAGAAAACCGAAACAAAACAGCAACAAGTAATAACAGAAATCAAGGGATAAGAAAATACATGAAGGTTACTCAGAATGGAAGAAAGTGTTTAAGCTGAAACCGGTTATATGGATGCTGAACAAAAGCTAAGTCAAGAGATTCACCAAGAGTACAATTACTTATATATGTATAAGATTATGAGCCCGTTTGGCTTAGCTGATTTAGAATAGCTGATAAGCACTTTTAAGTGCTGAAACTGATTTAAAAAATAAGCAGTTAAGTGTTTGGATAAAAGTGCTGAAATTAATAATATGCAGCTGAAGAACTGGGTATATGAAGAGTTTTGTTTTAAAAGAAGTATTTTAGGGATAGGATAATAAATATTTTGGTCAAACTTAAAGTGCTTATAAGCTGAAATTTGATAAGTTGGGGTAGACCAACTTATGACTTTTGGATTATTTTTGGCTTATTAATTTTACCAAACGCGTAAATATGCCAAAAGTCGCGTATTACGGTTATGGAAGTCGCGTATTACGGTTGTAGGCTAGGAGGTAGTTGAGTCTTGCATTACTTTGTACCTTTGTGAGCCTAGTTCGGTGGGGTTTTGTCTAAGATAGTTAGGGGCAATGTCGTGTTTTACTATTTTTGTATTTTCGATGCAGGATCCATTTACAAACCATCGTTTTTGGTTTGAATTTTTTTTTTCTTTCCTGCTTTCTATGTTCCTTTTTTCCTATGATTTCCGTGGTGAATCTAATACTCTCTTCTTTTGTATTTTTCTTTTGTCCTTTTATTATCTTGAGCCGAGGGTCTTTGGGAAAAAGCCTCTCTACCCCTTCGGGGTAGGGTAAGGTCTGCGTACACACTACCCTCCCCAGACCCCACTTGTGGGATTTTACTGGGTTGTTGTTGTTGCGTAAATATGCCAAAAAATGCTTATAAGCCGGTTTGACCGGCTTATAAGCTTAGCCAAACACCCTCTATGAAAATCATAGCTGTATTTACTTTCAGATTGAACAAAAGTACAAGAGGATCAACATTAGCTAATGCCACATTGACAAGATAGCCCACCTTCACTTCACAACTTCAACATGGCTTGCGTTGTCAATTAATTGGAATGTTATATTTCCCAGCCATAGAACTGAAGCAATCATCTGAGCCTGCTCTTGATCCCTTTCAGAAATCCTAAAAGTATTTACGGCTTCTTGGTGAAAGTAAGAGAAACAAAGGAAATAATTACAAAAAAGATCCAGCACGGCATTGAACTGAAAGAACAGAAATCAAACATAAGTTGACCATGTCTTATCCGTTAAGGCTCACCATAAGCTTACAAAATTCCTCAGCATCATCGATATCATGGATCACCAAGCAGTCACTCCGGTTGAGATATTTGTATTCAGATGCGCCTTTTTAACTTAGTTTATCTGAGAATAAATCGCATAGATGTTCTCAAGAAAAAATCTTTCTGCAACTTCTATAACTAATTTATCAACAAAAAATAGAATATTTAACAAACACCCGTGCCCTTCTAAAGAACAGAAATAGAAACAGAGTGTTATCTGTGACTTGAATTAATTACTTATTTTTTTAGGAAACTTATAGTCCCTATAGGTTTAGTAATAGATTTGAGAAAGGAAAACTTGTCAAATTGGAACCTTTCTGTTATATGTTTGGAACATTTTGGGATCTATATTTAGGGGTTGTAGTTGGGGATTCTAAACATTGTATTGTGCTTTTCTTCTCATCTCTGCTTTTGCCCCGAGAATTAGGCTTAGCCGAACCTCGTTAAATCATTGTGTTGATTTTTCTTCTCTATTTGCTTTGTGATTGATTGTGTGCTAGTTAACACAAAATATTCTGCATCAATTGGTATCAGAGCAAGGTTCGGGTTTCTACATATAATATAGTGTTAAGATGTCTTCATCATCTTCAACAAAGTACGAAGTAGAGAAATTTGATGGGGGTTCTAGTTTCAATCTATGAAAGATTAGGATGAAATCGTCCCTGGGATTACAAGAGTTATGGAAGGCAATTGATGAGGATTTTCCTGAAGAGATGAAGGAGACAGAGAAGGCAAACCTGAAGGAGAGGGCTTTGAGTGCGATCTTCATGAGCGTTACAGATAGCGTTCTTCGGGAAATTGATGAAGAAACTTCTGCAGCAACGGCATGGAAGAAGCTGGAAGATCTGTATTTTAAGAAATCGCTAACAAACTGCCTCTACCTGAAAAAGAGGTTATACAATCTCGGTATGAATGAAGGTGCACCTGTTAAAACTTACATTGATGAGTTTAATTCAATTATAATGGACCTGAAGAATGTGGATATCAAAATTGAGAGTGAGGATCAGGCCTTGATTGTGTTATGTTATTTACCACCGTATTATGATACTTTTTGCCGATACGCTGCTATATGGGAAAGACAGCATTTCACTAGAAGATGTTAGTAATGCACTAAAATCTAAAGAGTTGAAAAAGAGCTTTCCAGATAGCAAAATTGAGGGCGAGGGTCTTGTGATTAGAGGGAAAACACAACAAAAGGACTTTAACAGGAAAAAGTCAACTGCCAGATCAAAGTCTAGAGCAAAGAAGCAACACTATTATGAGTACGGGGAGCAAGGTCACTACAAGAGATTGTCCTAAGCTGAAGGAGAAAGTAGGGAAGCAGAAAATAGATAATTCGGCAAATATTGTTGACACTAGCAATAATTCTGATGATAGTGACTATGTCGGGGAAGTCTGTGCTGTGAGTTCTAGTTATGGGCAGAATTCTTGGATTCTTAATTCTGGTGCTACTTTCCACATGTGTCGATACAAGAATTGGTTTGCAACTTACAAGCAAATGAGTGGGACTGTCTATATGGGAGATGATAATCCATTACCAGTAGAGGGGGTTGGTAACATCAAATTGAGAATGTTCGACGGAATTATCAGAAACATTAAGCGTTGGCATGTTCCTCGGATAAAGAGATAGTTGATTTCTCTTTCGACTTCGGATGATCAAGGGTATAAATTTCACTCCGAGGATGGAATACTTAAAGGGCATAAAGGCTCTATGGTACTCATGAAGGGTAAACTACGTTCTAAATTGTATCATCTTCAGGCCAGTGTAGTTGAAGTGGAAGTTGCTGTAGCTTCTGGGAAAAGTGATCTGAATCAGTCTCAGTTGTGGCACTTACGACTTGGCCTTATGAGTGATAATGGATTGTCTTTGTTGAGTAAGCAGAATTTGCTGAATGGGTACAAAAATCAAATTTTGAATTTTTGTGAGCATTGTGTGTTTGATAAACAGACAAGGGTAAAGTTCATCAAGAAGGCCGAGCACAAGACCAGAGACAAGTTAGTTTATATATACTCTGACTTGTGGGGTCCAAACTGAGTTCCCTCCAAGAGTGGTTGATAATAGGTGAATTTGACTATAATCACACCTTAAATAATCACCTTCTTGTGTAGTTTTAATGCTAAAAGTGATAACAAAATGCTCTTATTAGTGCTTTTCATGATTTGTAGGTGAAATATGTATAAGGAAGGCTAAGGAGCAGTTTTGGAGTTAAAAGTGATGAAAAAGAGGCCAACTGTGAAATTTCCCAAGTGAACCACGCAAAACAGGCAGAAGATTCAGAGCACTGGGTCCACCGCGGTTCCACCGCGACCGCGGCAGAACCGCGGTGGGAAGCAGCTGCAGAACCTCAGTGATTCCGCGAGGGTGTTTGGCCGCGGTTCTACCGCGACCGCGGCAGAACCGCGGTAGGCGCAGAAACATCAGGGACCAAAGTGTCAATTATGGGATTTTTAGACCTAAACCCTATTTAAAATATTAGACTTCGCCCAAGAGAGGCATGTATTGATTTTTAAGGTTTCTTAGCAAGCAAAACCATTGTGAGAGAATACTCTAAACATCTTTCTTCTTTTCTTTTGATTTTCATGATGAATTCAATCTTAGTCTATTTTCCCATAGCCATGAGTAGCTAAATTCCTTGTCTAATGTTTTGATGGAACCTATTGGGTGATGAACTTCTTGTTTATGTGAATACAAAATTGCCAGTTTAATCTCTATTTGTTCAACTTCGTGTTCGTTGTAGTTAATTGACAGGATCCTCAATTAGCTGTGCCTATTTAGTGTGCATAACTTGGAAAAGAGTGCATATTTAGGTTATTGTTGAACAACACCACTCCTAGATTATTAGAGGAATCTATAATTGCGGGTTTAAAGGCGGGATTAGGGATAACGAAGCCTTTGGTGTAATCTAAAGTGAATCGTGCTAAATAAAGTAAGCTAGTGTATCTTGGAAGAGTGCAATAGTAAATTACTATGATTACTCGGGAGAGATTTGCAGTAAGACTAGCGTTCATGATTGATAGAGATGTGTGGGTAAATTTGTATGAGCATAAACAGAAGGGATTCCATCAATAGGGGAAATCATTGCCCTAGCGTTTCCTCATTATTGTTTACAACCTCATTAGTTTAGTTTACAACTATTTAGTTACTTGCAAGCTAGTCGTTAAAGAATACTCAACTGAGATTTGAATATTTGGGAAGCTGGTTCTGAAGAATTAGTGGGTCTGAAGATAGTAGTTGGTAGGTTAACTCTCTGTGGATTTGACCCTGGGCGTAATACTCGGTTTATATTTGCAACGTCCGCTTAGTCCTTTTTATATGGCATAGTTGGGCGTGATCAAATTTTGGCGCCGTTGCCGGGGAGTTAACGGAATTATCAATTACCATTGATAGAAATACAAAAATTCTTAGTGTGGTCAGTTTTCTCTATACCCAACTTGTGAATATTTGTGTAATTAATTTTTCTTACCTTGGTCTATTTTTATTGTTATTCGTGTTTATTTTCTTAGTTTTGAAATATGGCATCATATAATGAAAATTGGTCGGATGGTAGTTGTTCATACTTTGATGACCCTTGTCCTTATTGTGGAGGACCACACTCGTGGCAAAATTATTTAAGTTTTCCCAGGGGTGGATTGTGCGCACAATCTCAAATCCATGAGTGGAGTATTTGTGATAAGTGTGGTTTTCAAAATGGTCATTGGGATGTTTGTGCTTATTTGTCCTTCCCTTCCCCAAGCCCCCACTATGATGATTCTACTTTTTGTGATGAAAATTATAGGGCCATGGGAGTTGAAAAAGTTGAGCATGGCCGAAATGGAGAGTTCAAGCTCATGTTGGAATGTTTACTTGAAGGAGGAAACAAAGAACAAAGTGCCTTGGAGGAGCTTTTGGAAAATAGTCTCCGAAATGACTTGGCACTTGAAAGGTGTCACTCACAAATGGGAGAAACGCTTGAAGCTTTAGAGGTCCAAAAAGCCTCGAAAGTTAATGAGAGCAAAGAACTTTCCTTAGATGTGGAAGCCGAAAATCTTTCCTTAGCACTTGATCAAAACCAAGAAGAATCCAATTTCGAGGAAGAAAGTGAGCGTTACTTTGAGGATTCAAGAATTGAACATCCGCCAACCGACTCCATGGGTGTTAATGGCGCCGAGAAAAAAATAGGATTAGAGTCAACCGGTGTAAATAAAAATTTGGTTGAGATTGACTCTAACCCGAGGGAAAAAGAGGATGTCAAAATCCGAGAAAAATTGCAAAATGAAGGTTTGAAGTCGCATTTCAAGCATTTTTCAACATTGGACTTGTGTGGTGATATGGGAATTGATGTACACGACTCAATGAGGGATTGCAAGGAGGAAAGGCAACAACCATTCATCTTACAATTTGAGGGAACAAGGAGGAAAAATGACATTCCTCACATGAAAGCCAAGAAGTGCAAAATGAAGTACTTAAAGCTTGGCTCGATCATCAACGTACCACCCCCGATCGCTCGAGGTCACAAGCTTGATTCCAAGCTAGGTGCCCAGTTCATATCATCCAAGTGGCGAGAAAAGTGTGTCAATTTTTATTTTATTTTTTTTTCTTCTAGGAGCATGGAAAACAAAGGTAGTGGAAGGATGCAACAGCAAACCAAATGGTTGGAACTAAGTGTGAGGTACCCGCACGAAGGACCAAGCTTGGAAAAAGCCTGAGTACCCCATGAGCTGCTAGTGCTTCGGCCTTTGGCCTACCAGGGAGTTTCGTTTATCCTCTTATTTTTGATATGACATGGGGACATGCCATAATTTTAAGTGTGGGATGGGAGACTTGCTCTGGTAGTGTATTGTAGTGTATATAGACATTGAGTATGTTGTAATATTAGATTGATGTTGTTGTGTATAATTGACTGTACTCATATTGGAAGCAACTGACTTGGCCCAACGACGGACACTTGTCGACAGGTCTCTTGAGGGTCATAGTCGAATTTAAAAAAAAAAAATGTAGAGGACTCTTCCTGATGACGGACTAGGTGGACAGTACTCTTGAGGGAAGTAGTCCATGTAGAATTTTTTTTTTATTTTATTTTCTTCTTTTAGGTAGTGTAGTACCTCCCCTTGGTTTTTCTTTTGACCACGGTTCTTTTCCAAGGGTTTTTCTTGAACCGGGTTAGGTAGATTTTTCTTTTTGAAGTTTAAGAATAAATGGGTGAAGGTCAGAATGTAACCCCAAATGTGTACACTTGTATAGAAAAGAACTTGAGTGTGTGACATCTAAGCTTGTTTGTGGACTCATAATATATGCCTTAATTTTGCACATCTTGTCTTGCTTGAACACTCGTATGATTGTGTTGATGAACTGATTCGGAATGAGTTGCATGCTAAGTGTGTGTGAGCTGTTACTTGCATCTTATGTTTGCATATGATACCTAGAACTTGCCCTGTGTGTTATAAGCGAAATAGAAGTTGTTCGATTTTAGAGATGATTGAGGCATTTCTTTATGTGACCCTTTATACTCGGAAATCCACCTGTGCATATTACCATAGTTAACCCCTTTGAGCCTGAAGCCTTTTCTTTGATAACTCTATAATGATTCAAAATGTGGTGTTTAAATACGCTAATTGAACTTTTTCCTCCTAGAAGCACTTGAAGCACTAAAGTATATACAAAAGTCAAAGTGTGGGGTGGGGAGAAAGAAAGAAAAAAAAAGGGGGAAAAATCAAGAATGAAGGTCTGATTGGTGAACTGGCAGTTACAATAAATTTGGAAAAAAAAAACGAGAGAAAAAGAGAAAAAAGAAAAGGAGCCAAGTTGTACCTAACGAGAAGTGGGTGGATCAAGTGAAATAAAATGTGGAGAAACAAGTGGGTTGATCATGAAAGCAAAATAAAAGGAAGTATGTATTAAAAGTGCTTAGGGAGGTTAGTCACTATTTCCAAATATATCCTACCCGTCCCTTAGCCTACATTACAACCGAATAAAGACCTCTTGATCTTTGACTGAATGGCTCGATTAGTGGAGTATTACACTAGGGGCAAGCGTATGGTGTATCTGTGTGGCATGTGAATGCTCTTTGCTGAGAGTGAGTGAATTCTTTCTATATATGGTTCCTTATTGTTGAATTTTATGTGTGTGAAACTTCTCTCAGATTTTGTTGATGTGAGGGCATGTGACTCAGGAAGAAAAAGTGAATCTTCATTTCAGTTAGAGTAATTAAAGTGAGCACAAGTGTGTCATGGCATGAGAGTCTGCATTTGAGTTATGATTGTGCACTGCTTAGGTCGGTCTTTGATAATATCAGGTGTGACATAAATTGGGGCAATACATTGAGCAGTTAGGCCTAGAAGTGTGGTTTAGTTGCTCGAGGACGAGAAAAGATTTAAGTGTGGGGTGTTGATAATAGGTGAATTTGACTATAATCACACCTTAAATAATCACCTTCTTGTGTAGTTTTAATGCTAAAAGTGATAACAAATGCTCTTATTAGTGCTTTTCATGATTTGTAGGTGAAATATGTATAAGGAAGGCTAAGGAGCAGTTTTGGAGTTAAAAGTGATGAAAAAGAGGCCAACTGTGAAATTTCCCAAGTGAACCACGCAAAACAGGCCGAAGATTCAGAGCACTGGGTCCACCGCGGTTCCACCGCGACCACGGCAGAACCGCGGTGGAAGCAGCTGCAGAACCTCAGTGATTCCGCGAGGGTGTTTGGCCGCGGTTNCTTAGTCTATTTTCCCATAGCCATGAGTAGCTAAATTCCTTGTCTAAGGTTTTGATGGAACCTATTGGGTGATGAACTTCTTGTTTATGTGAATACAAAATTGCCAGTTTAATCTCTATTTGTTCAACTTCGTGTTCGTTGTAGTTAATTGACAGGATCCTCAATTAGCTGTGCCTATTTAGTGTGCATAACTTGGAAAAGAGTGCATATTTAGGTTATTGTTGAACAACACCACTCCTAGATTATTAGAGGAATCTATAATTGCGGGTTTAAAGGCGGGATTAGGGATAACGAAGCCTTTGGTGTAATCTAAAGTGAATCGTGCTAAATAAAGTAAGCTAGTGTATCTTGGAAGAGTGCAATAGTAAATTACTGTGATTACTCGGGAGAGATTTGCGGTAAGACTAGCGTTCATGATTGATAGAGATGTGTGGGTAAATTTGTATGAGCATAAACAGAAGGGATTCCATCAATAGGGGAAATCATTGCCCTAGCATTTCCTCATAATCGTTTACAACCTCATTAGTTTAGTTTACAACTATTTAGTTACTTGCAAGCTAGTCGTTAAAGAACACTCAACTGAGATTTGAATATTTGGGAAGCTGGTTCTGAAGAATTAATGGGTCTGAAGATAGTAGTTGGTAGGTTAACTCTCTGTGGATTCGACCCTGGGCGTAATACTCGGGTTATATTTGCAACGTCCGCTTAGTCCTTTTATAAGGCATAGTTGGGCGTGATCAGTGGTGCTAGGTATTTTATTACTTTGATTGATGATTACTCAAGGACGGTGTGGGTACAAAAGATGAGGCATTTCCGATATTTGTTAAATGGAAGACGATTGTTGAGAGGCAGACGGAAAGAAAAGCTAAGCGTTTTCGAACTGACAATGGGTTGGAATTTTGCAATTCTGAGTTCGATAATTTCTGCATCAGGGAGGGCATAGTGAGACACTGCACTTGTGTCGGAACACCACAATAAAATAGTATTGCAGGACGTATGAATAGAACGCTTTGTGATAGGGCACGAAGCATGCTTCCACACTCATGTGTTAGCAAATATTTTTGGGTTGAAGCAATCAATACATCTTATTATTTGGTCAACAGATCTCCATATACAACTATTAAGTTCAAAACTCCTTTTGAGGTATGATCCGGTTCGCCTGCTGATTATTCAAATTTAAGGATATTTGGTTGTCCTGCTTATGCTCATGTGAGGGATGGAAAACTTGAGCTGAGGGCAAAGAAGTGCATATTTCTAGGGTATGCAACTGGAGTAAAGGGTTATAGGTTGTGCTGCACAGATCAAAAGACTCCGGGGCTAATTATTAGTAGGGATATAATATTCAATGAATCTGCCTCACTAGACAGTTAGAGGGAGAAGGCAATAGCAAAAACAGACCGTGGTGTCAGTGACCGCATAGAACTAGAAATTGAATCTCCACTAGCTCAGCCCAGCAGTTCTAAAGTAGAGGAAGTGGAGAAGGTGCAAAATATTGATAAAGACGCTAATATTGATGCACCTGCGCAACAACCCTATAGCATTGCAACAGGCAGAGAGAAGAGAATGATTAATCCACCACAAAGGTTTGCAAACGTAGCTGATGGTAATTTTCTTGGATATGCTAATTTTGTGGAGTTTGCTTTGTCTGTTGCAGAGACCATTGATGTGCTTGATCCTAATAGCTATAAAAAAGCTATTTCTAGTCTAGAAGCAGATCAATGGGTTGATGCTATGAGTGAAGAGATTCTCTTCATAAGAATCAGACATGGAAACTTGTTCCATTGCCAAAGGGACAAAATGTACTAGGCTGCAAATGGATTTTCAAAAGAAAAGACGGTAATCCAGGGGTTGAAGCATCAAGGTACAAGGAAAGCTTAGTTGCTAAAGTTTTTACACAAAGAGAGGGGATATATTACAATGAAGTGTTCTCTCCAGTGGTAAAGCATAGCTCTATCAGGGTCTTACTGGCTTTTGTGGCTCTTCATGACTTAGAACTAGAGCAGTTAGACGTGAAAACTGCATTCTTGCATAGTGAGTTGGATGAGCAGATTTATATAAGTCAGCCCGAGGGATCATTACTCATGATAAGAAAAATCATGTTTGCTTGCTTAAGAAATCTTTATATGGTCTGAAACAATCGCCTAGGCAGTGGTATAAAAGATTTGATACATTCATGATTCAAAATGCATTTTCTCGAAGTGCATAAGATAGTTGTGTGTATTACAAAAAGCTTGAAAACGGTTCTAGTTAATATTTGTTGTTATATGTGGACGACATGCTTATTGCTGCTAAAAGCATGTCACATATTACGCGATTGAAGAAGCAACTAGGTGATGAGTTTGAGATGAAGGATTTAGGTGTTGCAAAGAAAATATTGGGATAGAGATTACTCGAGATAGAAGGGTTGGAAAGCTGATGTTGTCCCAACGGTCCTATATTGAGAAGGTCCTCAAGAGATATAAAATGACATGTGCTAAATCCGTGTCTATTCCTTTTGCTTCCCATTTCAAGTTGTCTGCAGACATGTCACCAAAAACAGACGAGGAGATGGAGCAGATGTCTAGTGTTCCATATTCGAGTGTTGTAGGTAGCATTATGTATGCTATGGTTTGCACTCGCCCTGACATTTCACATGCTGTAAGTGTTGTGAGTAGATACATGGCGTATTCTGGTAAAGAACATTGGCAGGCGGTGAAGTGGATCTTGAGATACTTGAAGGGTACTACAGATGTAGGCTTGACTTCTTACAAAGACAAGTTGAGTGAATCCTTAGTTGGCTATGTCGATTCAGATTATGCAGGGGACTTGGATAAGAGAAGATCTCTGACAGGCTATGTTTTTACTCTTTCTGGTAGTGTCATCAGTTGGAAGACGAATTTGTAGTCTGTCGTTGCTTTGTCTACCACAGAAGCTGAGTATATGGCAATTACGGAAGCAGTTGAAGAGGTTATTTGGCTACAAGACTTGGTAAGTGATCTTGGACTAGCTCAGAAGAAGACACAAGTTTTTTGTGACAGTCAGAGTTCCATTTATCTTACTAAGAATCATATGTTTCATGAGCGGACGAAGCATATTGAAGTCAGACATCACTTTATTCGAGACATTATATCAAAGGGGGTGTTAATGTGGAGAAAGTATTTACGCATGATAATCCAGCTGATATGATGACCAAGGTAGTCCCGGTCAACAAGTTTAGGCATTGCCTAGACTTGATTGGTGTGTGCAGTACTCAATAGAGCCCTTGCGAGGGCTGATGGCAAGGTAGAGAGACGTTGTTCCTGTTGATGAAGAGAATTCAAGCCAAGGGGAAGATTTGTTATTTGTGGATTGAATTAATTCCCTTGTATTTTTAGGAAACCCATAGTCCCTATAGGTTTAGGAAAATCCATTGTCCTAATAGATTTGGGAAAAGAAAACCTATAGTCCTTGTCAAATTGGGAAACCTTTCTCTTATATGTTTGGGACCTTTTGGGATCTATATATAGGGGTTGTAGTTGGGGATTCTAAAGATTGTATTGTGCTTTTCTTCTCATTCATAGTGAAAAACTCTCTTTGCTTTTGCCCCGATGATTAGGGTTACTCGAACCTCGTTAAATCTTTGTGTTGATTTTCCTTCTCTATTTGCTTTGTGGTTGATTGTGTGCTAGTTAACCTACAATATTCTGCATCCCAAAGAATTATCTTAAGTTGTACAGAAACCGTTGTGACTTCTAGGTCCTATAAACCAAAACAGAAAATTTATAGATCACCAGGACTAAAAGAGTCATTTCAATCTCTCTTTTTTTAATCAAGAAAAAGTCAGTTCAATCTCTAAAATGTTGTCTTTTCTAGTAAAACAAAAAATTATATACGCATAATATTGAAAGAACTTCCATTAAACAGAGTTTGTATCTCCAATAAAATTTCTCACTTGATAGATGATTCATAAGCTGTATGCCTAACTTCTAGATTTTTCTGCTCTAGAGTTCCACTTCCACTTTTTTTAATAACACTGGTGTCTGCGCTAACTGGCGGCACAGCTCTCATATTTCATAGGTTGCATGCATCCTCCCACCAGAACATACGTTATTGGGTGACTCTATCCACCATAGCTTAGGCATGGAAGAAACCACCAAGTTTTGTCACCTCTGCTGAGATTCAATCGTTGGTCCTCATGATTTTCTTTTCAGACCACCTTCTGATGCAGTCCCACTTCCATGTTTAAGAAGATCTTGTTGGATTACTGACTTTTGTGACTATTAATTTACTCTTATATCCTGTTACATTGATTGTTTACAACTTTAAAACCACATCCCCTGCTTCATCTTTAAGATCATAGAAGTTTCAGTTCAGGGAAAGATATGGGGAAAACATCTTAGGAGTTGTAACCACATGGCAACAGAAACAGAACTTTTGGCAATGAAATTACATCGCTGATTAATTAAACAATCACAACCAATAGAGACGGCAATGTTTAAAGCCACGTGAAGTCCTACGAGTGAAATAAGCAACAACAACAGCACAATAAAAGGTCTAGTATCAATTACAAACCTCTCAAAGTAGGTGGAGCCCCGACACATAGTTGGTAAAAGATATGGTGGGACCTCTCTTCATTGACCAGCTGAACTACTCTCGACTGCCCAAAGAAGACATTATGTTTCAAAAGAATTAGATTGCAATTGTACTGATATAAAATGCAACAAGAAGATACATGTGACGACCCGACCCGTCGTCTCGGGAGTAACTACCCCGTTCTTCCCATTTTCTGCTTCCTTATGTTTCATTATCAGTATTGGATGCGTTAGAATTTAATAGGAGTGATTTTATTAAGAAATGAGACACTTAGTCTCTCTTTTAAGAAGGCTTAAGTTGGAAAAGTCGACCGCATGTTGACTTGTGAGTTAGAGGGCTCGGAAGTGAATTCCGATGATTCGGTTAGCTCCAGGTGATGATTTAAGGCTTAGGAGCGCAATCGGAAGTAATTTTGGAGGTCCGGTGAAGAAGTTAGCCTATTTTGGCGAAGTTAGTATTTTGGCGATTTCCGGTTGATAGGTGAAATTTTAATACGGGAGTCGGAATGGAATTCCGAGAGTTTCAATAGCTTCGTTAGGTGATTTTGGACTTGTGTGCAAAATTTGAAGTCAATCGGACGTGATTTGATAGGTTTCGGCATCGGAAATAGAAGTTGGAAGTTCTAAAGTTCATAAAGCTTGGATTGGGGGTTGATTCATGATTTTTGCGTTGTTTGATGTGATTTGAGGCCTCGAGCAAGTCCATAATATATTTTGGGACTGGTTGGTGTGATTGGTCGGGGTCCCGGGGGCCTCGGGTGTGTTTCGGGTTGTGATCACGCTCTTATTTGATGTTCCAACGCCGTATCTTTGGGCATAAAGGGGTACCATATTAAGTAAATGAGCTCCAAATTAAGTTTTTATTGAACCATTAGATCCGTATCGTAATTTCGGAGCCATAGCAAAAAGAATCGTTGAATTTGGACATCGTATGAGGGAGTTATGCTCATTTCCGTGTCGGGAGAATCTGGTTGCTGTCAAAAACGCATAAGCGGAAATTGACCGCGGATGCGGGACCGCAAAAGCGGAAATAGAACCGCAAAAGAGGTCCCAGATATGCGAAAAATGTCCGCATTAGCGGAAAGGTCCGCATAAGCGGAAAATGGGCCTGGGCAGAGACTTTAAGTCCCGAAAATGGCCATTTCTCCACCATTTTAAGTCAATTTTGAGAGCTTTTGGACGGGGATTTAAGGGAGTTTCAACCAAGATCGCTTGGAGGTAAGTGTTATGAGTTAAATATATGATTTTATTGAAGAATCATCCTTGAAATTCATGAAAACATAGCCAAATGATAAGAAATTAGGGCTTGAGATTGAAATTATAAAATGGTGATTTGAGGGGTCAAATGAACTCCGATTTTTTGTGAATTTGGTATGTATAGACTCGTGGCGAGATAAGGATCGTATTGATGTAAAAATTTCTGGATTTCGAGACGTGGGCCCGGGGCTCGGGTTTTGCAAATTTCGTGATTTTCGATATTTTTCGAGTCTTTTCGATTGGGTATTGTCTCTTTAGTATAATGCAACACATTCGTTGTCATTTTGGGCAGATTCGTCACGCGAGGAAGCAAATTCGGAAGGCAAGGGCATCGCGGAGTAGTCTTTTGGCCGTCGTGAGGTGAGTAATGATTTTAAATGATGTCATGAGGGTTTGAAACCCCGGATTGCACAACATACTGCTATGTTGAGATGAGACACGCGTTGTATGACGAGCGCGGGGTCGGTTACGGTTGGGGATTGTGACTTGGTCCATCCCGGTTGGTATTTTACCGCGTATTTGATAAAGATTTGTTGTTTTTCACCATGATTTGGGCTTATTGCCATACTTGGGCTTCGTGCCAATTATTTGAAATCCTTTGTAAATTTCCATCACTATTTTCCTCACTAATTGAAATATTATTTGAACTCAGTCCAATTGAATTATACTATTTCATGAACTCAGCTACATTTATATTCAATTTGAGATTTAATGATATTTATAATGTTGTTGAGCTGAGTACCAAGGTTTTACTGATGCCCAAGGGGCTTATGATTATTTTCTGGACTGATTGAGGCCGAGGGCCATATGTGAGGCTATGTTGAGTGATGTGAGGAGGCTTTCAGGCCTCGAGTGTGATGTGTGGCCTTATGATATAGCGCTTGGGCTGTAGGAGCCCCTCCGGAGTCTGTACACACCCCCAGTGAGCGCAAGGTACCCAGGTTAGTTGGGAGTGGGCCCGAGAGGCCGTTGTTTGTGTTTGGTGAGTTGGGAGTGAGCCCGAAGGGCTGAAGTTGTGTGCTGGTGAGTTGGGAGTGAGCCCGTGGGGCTGATACTGTAATGAGAGTTTGATATTGAGCCCGAGGGGCAAGTTTTTGATTATTCCTTACTTGTTGAAATTGTTGTTTTCACTGTTTTAAAAAGAGAATTTATCTGATACCTTATGGCTTTGTTGTATAATTGATTTTACTGCTTGAGATAACGTTATATTGTGCCTTTATGAGATTTCATGCTTTCAGTCGTTATTTATTTTTATTACTCACTGGGTCGGAGTACTCACATTACTCCCTGCACCATGTGTGCAGATATAGGCAGAGCTGAGTTCGCTCCTGAGCGCCGATTCTTTCCAGACCAGGCGGTGACTAGGAGTAACGAAGTAGCTGTTGACGTCCGCAGCCCCGTTTTCTCCCTTATCTTTTGTTATTTATGATAATTCCAGACTTTGTAAAATATTAGTAAACTCTGTAGTAGCTCATGACTTGTGACACCCCGATTTTGGGCTGAGTCGGGATGGTTCTTATTGTTCTATCACGTTTACTTCGCACTTGTGATTATATTATCTGTGAATTAGACTTATCCCTGCTAAGTAATTATAAAGAAATGTATTGTTTTGTTGTTGGCTGGCCTTGTCCCCACGAGAGGCGCCATCACGACCAAGTTGGGATTTTAGGTCGTGACAAGTTGGTATCAGAGCCTAGGTTACTTGGTCTCGCGAGTCATGAGCCGGTTTAGTAGAGTCTCGCGGATCGGTACGGAGACGTCTGTACTTATCCTCGGGAGGCTGCAGAACCTTTAGGAAAACTTCACATTCTTGAAATCTTATCGTGCGTTCTTGATTCAGCTTGAAAAGCAACTCTTGAAATTCCTCCCACGCGTTCGTATGCGCGAACGAGCGCTCAGTATCAGATGTGCCTTGATGGCTTGTGATTCCCTGATTGAGGGGCGAGACGTGATCTCTATGAGTTGATGTTGGGCCAGTCTGAAGGACTTGAGACCGGATCTTTTCCTACGGCTTGAGCACCGAGGTGCTGATTGTGTGAGCAAGTGTTTTGAACTTATATGTTCGGTATTGTCCCTATTAGTGGGAACGAATGCAGGATAACTACGGGATGAGTATGTTAGTACTGCGAGATGTATCTATATGACTTAGACGTGACGATGGAGACCTGCTGGATGATAGGTGAACCATTAAGTGTTTGATTTCCATTGTGATAAGATGTGTAGTCCCAAGTTATGGGTGCGTGAAGAATCTTTTTATGTCTCCTATTTGGAGTGAAATAAATTTCATTTTACGGTATGAGTTTAGACTCAGGAAGATTAAGTGATTGTGTAATGTGTATGGTAGTGGAAGGTATACCAAAATATTAACTAAAGGTAAAGGTAGTGGGTAATTGGCTTATGAGGGGAAATCTATTTGTCATACTAGTTAGATAAGTCTGGGAGCTAAGATCGCTTATGTAAATGTATTATGACGAAATCGTTGACTCGAGGAGACAACCTTGAAGGTCGAAAATATAAGGAAAGAAAATGTTCTTACTTGGTTCAATAGCCCAATAATGGAGGGTTGAAAGGTATTTTCTATGTGTTATGATTCAAATAGGTGCAACGCATGTCCATGTATCAATTTTGATAGTATAATACATGTAGTATTGAGATTTATGTAATTGATATGCATTGTGATGCTTTGCCAAGTTGTGGATGTGTTGTTAGGATGGTTTTGGTGATTCTCTAGCAGGTGGATAGGCCCGATTACAAAGGAAACTCTGCTGAAATTTTTGAAAAATTCGGAACTTAGTAAAAAAAATTTCGCCTAAAGAGTGGGCTTAACTGTTGTGTGAGTGAATGCAAAAATTGCAGAAGAGTTAAAATTTCCAATGATTCGTGTTTCCACAAGCTTATGAAGGAGTGTGTTTAATCTCACCATGGCATTACGACAACAATAGAGTATATGTGTTGTGATCTATGGCTTCGAGCCAATTTGGGGAGTTGCTATTAAATAGGTCGATTGCACGATTATATGCTATATTGGTTCGAGTTTGATGCATGCTGGTGAATCAGTTCTGGTTATGGAAATTGGGTCGAGCATGGCATGAGTGAAGGAAATTTTTTTGACAAGATGTCATGAGCTCGGATGAGCAGGAGATGAGTTTCGATGTTTACGGTAAGTTGGTATTGTCTTCAGCGTCACCTAAGATCGGTGTTTTGTAAAAAGGATTTTGCGTCCTGGTTAAGATTCTTGATCGCTCTTCAGCGTTAGTGCGACCGGTGATTTGGAGGTACGCTCCAGATATTTTTGTGGTAGGTTGTGGGAGTGTGTCCCATGGGAAGGTTATATAAATGTGGCATGTGATCACTGGATTGATTAAAGATGTAAACCAAGTATGAAGTTTGTGATGGTGTCGTTAAATTAAAGATTCATGCCTGGAGGGCACTTGGCATATTGGGTTGTGAACTGGGGAGGATTACTCCAATTGTGATGGTTGTTCTTGTGTTTTATGAAGAAAATGGAAGTTATTATGGACCTTTGAAAGGTTATCAAACTAGTTCAGTGTGATCAGAATCATCTTGAAGTCGGTGAATGGATTTTATGTGAATAATGGCTCTACAGGCCAGATGTGTTCATTTTAGTAATTCGGTCCTCATGGAGGAGTAGTTAGGTTGATGTTTCTTGTCAGATATTTCTCTTAGTGATGCATTGCGTTGTGTGAGCTGTGAGACGACTTGAGAAATTGCTATGTGTTGAGAATCCGCGTAGGAATGACATTATATGAGCATCTTGGTTCTTGAAATTCAGATTGTACATCGCACCTCAGTTGTGCTTGAGTTTTGTAGCTTATAACGCTATATGTCCCTCAGAGATATTATTATGCACTTAGCATGCTTATGACCGATACTCGGTATTTTGTTGTAATGAGCAAATTTTGGCTCGATATGCATCTCCTTATGTGAGATCTATGTGTGGATCGGGTGGCACGCCGCCACGGGTATGTTATCTAGATCGGGTTGTACGCCGTAACAGTTTGATGTTGAGTATAGTTTTCTATATGCTATTTTGTATGCCTTGCTTCCTCTTTTCTAAGGAAAGTCCGTATTAGTGCGAGGGATTGGTAATTCCTTCTAGAGATCATTTTCTTTTTGTATCGCGTTCGAATTGGTAGCCTATTGGCATATTAGGGCATCATATGCGGCTTTTGATTATGTCTGGGGTGGCTTATTGCTTGAGCAGTTCGTAATGGGTGAGACGAGATCATTGAATTCGAGATCCGTGCGATCTCAGTATATGAGGTAAATTAAGGAGCTAAGACCATTGTTTGGTTCAGAATGAGGTGATAGTTCTTGCCGGAGGTATAGACCCAATAAATTGTTGATTCGGCGGTGTTATGAGTTTATACAGATCTTATCCGTCGTGTCGATATTGTAAGAATTTGAACAAGACCTATGTATGTCAGCAGAGCATGGGATGTGTAATGATTTTTCTTCTAGATGGGATCAATGTAAGTTCTTGACTAGTTGAGTACGTAAATGTTCATGGTTCGGAAGGGAGGTGAAGTCCTCATGTTACCTTAGGATGATATGGTATATGCGATATGTTGTGAAGGATTGAGAATTGCGTGTGTAAGGTTATGGTTCAGTTCTGAATGGAAATTCATAACATTCTTAGGCAGTACGGGCAGCTTTGGGTGATTAGAGAAATGAGCTTCAGATGATTAGGTTGAATGATCTTCAGATGATTAAGGAAATTTTACTTCTAATCATAGTGATTTGTAGAGGTTACATGTTTCAGAAAAAGGCCAATGTGATTAAGTTGATGGCACTTCAATAGTATTGGGGTCAGGTATGATGATGCGTGTGCTATATGGAGTTGGAGACTGGGAGTTCTCATGTACAGGCTATATTGTGGTTGTGGATCGTGTGCGTCGGTATTGTTTAACGACTATCAGGATTTGGAGGCTCGAGTGGATCTTTACTTGCTGGTATGTTAGATTTTGTATGTGATGTCAGAATTTAGACTGGTTGTCTTAGCGTTAGGCAATTCTGAACTATTGTGCCATGGGCTATGCCGGAAATGCCACGGGTTGAATGGCGAGGTGAGTTGGATTATGTTCTATCAGGTTTGCGTGGTATGTGTTATTTGTTTCACCGTGGGTGTAATGATTTGCTCTGGCTCCAGCCATCAATTGAGCATGGTTGTTGATTTCAAGCATAGTGACTTGGGGTGTTTCATGTGGAGTATTATTTGGATAAGATCGCGCGTTGCAGCAAAGCGGTGTGGAAACATGACCTTGCAGGTCAAATTTGTGTGTCCTATTTCTATGATGTGAGATAGGTCTCAGCCTTGTGTTGTGGAAGTACTAGTGAATTTGAAGTACAACTCTCTCAGCTGAGTCAATTTCATGATTTGAGTATGTTCGAACCATATCTTATTGGTGCGCGTATTATGCAAGTTGTGGCTTAGGCCTGTATTGAGGTGTCATATCACCAGAGTGGTGTGTTGGATTCGAGGGGATCGTTGGGGGCAGTGATGAATACGAACATATTTGATTTCGGCTTGTTATAAGGATAATATCGAGGTTCGCCTCGGAAAATCTGTTGTGGTATTAGTCAAAAAGGAAGTGGCTTCATAAGTGGTTGATCTGAGAAATGGTTATGGTTTTCTGCGTGTCTCATTTATCGTTGGCAGTATATGAAAGTGTTGGAATAAGACTTTAGCTAATAAGGGATTTTTTACCGGTATTCGGGTGTTGTGGGCAACTCCTGTGAATATAAGTTATCGTTACGAGTGTTTGGTTATGTAGTATATCATATGATTGCACCTGAGGTTGCAGGTATGGGTTATTACAGCTGGTTCAGGCTTGTTCGGAGTATAGATGTGAGGTTCTGATCCTGTGTATGATTTCGGAAAGTGTAGTGTGGTTCTATGTGTCACACCTCCTTTTTTCGCCCCGCGAAGGGTGAAGGAGTTTTTTCCAATTAAAGGACAATCGAACGGGATTTGTTTATTTATTTCAGAGTCGCCACTTGGGAGATTTAGGGCGTCCCAAGTCACCGGTTTAATCCCGAATCGAGGAAAAGAATGACTCTATATTACAGTCCGCGAACCAGAAATCCGGATAAGGAATTCTATTAACCCGGGAGAAGGTGTTAGGCATTCCCGAGTTCCGTGGTTCTAGCACGGTCGCTCAACTGTTATATTCGGCTTATTTTATCTGACTTTAACAATTATGCACTTTTATGCAAGTTATAACTCTTTTACCGCTTTTGTTATTGTTATTATTATTTTTTTAGCAAAGAATTGCAACGTTGTGAAAATGTATCTCGAACCACGTCACAATCAATGTACCCGTGGTTATCGACACATTTCGACTCCGTCGAGATTTGGATTTGGGTCACATAAACGCGCACCCGAATTTAAGAAAGTAATTTATTAAAGACGCGCCCTAAGCGACTAGCGTATCGTTATTTTGGGTAAGGCCGTAAAATTTTGCTAAACGGCCCGTCCCGAAGTCTAAGTAACTTTACAATCACATATAGAGGGCCCCGCAGCTTGTGTATTTTTGTTTGGCGAGGCTCGTCTCATTTGTTATATTTTTTAAAAAAAGAATTGCAACGTCATGGGAATGCATCTCGAACCACGTCACAATCAATGTACCCGTGATTTGTCGACGCATTTCGACTTCGTTGAGATTTGGATTTGGGTCACATAAATGCGCACCCGAGTTTTAAGAAGGTAAAGTTATTTAAAGCGCGTACCTAAAGAGACTAACGTATTATTATTTTTGGGAAAAGGCCGTGAAGTTCACTAAGCGGCCGATCCCGAAGTCTATCCAATTATTATGTCCATTTATTGAGGGCCCCGCAACTTGCGATTTATTTGGCGAGGCACGCCTCATTTTATTTTAAAGGATCATCCTATAGTGACTATGTTTTCCTATTAAGCTTGTCTCTAAAAGAAATGAAAGAAGAAAAAGATCCTAATTAAATTACATGCTTTAAACTTGTTATAGTCGGGTTCCCAACGCGGTTTGCTAAATCAGAAAATAAACGCAGTAAGGGCAGTCCGTTTGCCAATTATGGGCCCAGCTCCAGCGCATATAGTATTAAATGGGACCTGGGCCATCTCGTCCCAATAATGGGCCTAGTTAAATTACTCTACACTTTATTCACAGTATTGCAAAGCTAAAATGTATAACATGCTTCCTAATCAAACAATATTACTACAAGTTTCAAACGGGCAACTTATTGAATGAGGTAACTTAAATTGTTTGGCATTTAAAACAATCTAAACGGCCTAACATGCTTTTGAAGTATGCTACTCACCAAACAAACTGAAATAACAGAATATGTTACTACACCATCAATCTTTTTTTTAAACTAAGCATACATGGGAAGTTTGCTAACTAAATTACTAAAATAAAAAAAAAAACTGTCCAGTTATACAGTTCTATGGCAGATTTTACATGAACAATAGTGTCAGAACAACCTAAGTAACAATCAGTAACAAAGCTAAATCCAATTAAAACTTCAAACTCTTCATTCGTATTTTTGCTTCATGTTATCAGCTTACAATGTGTACCAGTTGTGTACCTGATATTAGAAGCAAAAGAAGAAGAGGAGTGATCAGCAGGGTGGCAGTAGCAATACACAGCAACAACAACAACAAATGACCATCAATAGACAGCAAAACCCAATAACCAACAGTAGCAGAAACCCAGGAACCAGATTCAAAAACCAAGCAGACACCCAGGACACTCGATGAAACAGTGTAGATAACCAACTAGCAATCCAGGAAAAACCAATTTGAAACCCAGCAGTACCAAAACAATCACTGGCAGAATGCACGTTGAATCAGAAGCCAAAGAACAAATGGAACAGTTCTGATTCTGTTCTTTAACACTGAAACAGGATCACTCTCAAACTACCTGAACTTTTTGTGTAAGAATTCAGCCTATATTACTCACTGATTACCTAGCTTCTTGGGGTAAAAAGCCAGAACACTCTATATCTCCGGAGTTTTTATGTTAAAATTCCAGCCTAGACTCTCTGAAAATAAACTGACCTTCTAAGGTTGAAAGACCAGCCTGCTCTTAGTCAAAAATGGCTCTACTTATAGCCTAAGACAGACCTCTAAGGTCTGTCTTGAAACCCACAGGACTAATCCTGCCCATTCCCCTTTGATTCCCATGCCTAAGTGTCTTGTTCTTGTTTTAATTCATGTTCCCCACTCTTGGTTCACTAGTGTTTCAATCAAGGGTCATGGGTTGATTAAAGTATTACTATTAACTCCCCATGCTCTTTTGTTTGGTTCCCCATTCCCTATTAAACTAAGGTATCTAATTAACCACTTGACAGCCCCCTTAAGTTGTTCTAATTACTGCCCTGTTAATTCCAAAATTACCCCTTAATTTCCCTGTATATTACTGTATTACCCTAAGATTTACAAGTCTGATGTTAGAACCTATATAAGCTTAAACCTATCAAGCTGGTTTCTAGTTAAAAACCTAAGTTACTACAGCTATAGCAAATTCACAACCTAAGTTCAAACTCAAAAATCAGATCATAACAGGGGTGTTAATCAAATGGCATGAATTGGTCATATTGGGAACCAATCCTGACCAATTCAAAACCAACTGATCAATCAGGTATTTGCTAATACAAGCTAAGATTGAAGCAATACTGATCAAGGCATATCAATACAAGTTTTAACACAGACAAGAGAAACATGCTGGTAATCATACTGGAACGAACAAAATCATACTTCTCTAGTTTTTTAAGCAAATTAATTGATGACACTTATTTAATCGACTATACAAGCTATAACAGATAACAAACAAACAATGAACACACAAGCTAACAGGTTGATTCATGGCTTTGGGACAAAACAGGGGACTTATGAAACTATCTATTCGACGACATTATTCGAATCGAATATATAATTTATGAACAGATACAATTAACAACAAACATAGAAAATCGACCAAATAAAAAGGTCACTTGAAGATGGACAGAATAAATTGAAAGACAAATCGAAAAATCAAATAAGCTAAACTAAACACGTAACCAGACATTAATAGAACACCAACAGAACAAAAGGAAAGGAAAAATTACCTCCGAAACTTAAAATTAGACGGACCCAGGCTCAAGCTCAGACTTCGACCAGTTTGAGGTCGAACGGACCTTAGTCGAAGTGTTCTCAACTGAGAACACTCCGATTAAGGTCGATTAGACCCCAAATCTCTATTTAATTGGACAAACTTCAACATTTGGTTTTCTAGGGTTCTTGAGGGTTCGATTTGAGGTTCGAACAGTTCTGGTCAGATTCGAACCAAACCAAGAGTGGTTTGGTAACGAGGGAGGTCAGGGGAGTGTCTGGTGTGAGTTTGAAGTGGATTGGGATAGGTTTCCGTTTGGCTTGAATCTTCAAATGAAGATTCGAGAAGATGGGGGAAGATTTGAGCCAAACGAGTGGTGGAATCGTGTTTAGGGTGGTTGAGTGGCTTAGGGGTGTTAAGATGGTGGCCAGCGGCGTTGTTGCCGCCGGGTTTTGGGCGAGGGGACCTTTCGGTGAGGGGTGTTTGGTTCCGTCTCTGAGTTAGAGATGATGAACAAGGGGATTGGTTTAGTGGGGGGGCTGGGTAGGTATTAGGCTTATATAGTGGAGGGGGGATTGATCTTGGCCGTTCGATCAAGCGAGATCGACGGCCTGGATCTCTCACTTAAGAGAAACGACGTCGTTTGGTTAAGTCGTGAGTATGGGTTGACCCGGGTCGAAATGGACCGGGTTGTGAGGGGAGCCTGGGACCGTTGGATCAATGGAGATGAACGGCTCCGATTAAACATACATGAAACGACGTCGTTTCAACTTAACAGGGGCTGAACTGGACCGTTGATTTGAAACAAATCAACGGCCCAGATACGAAATGCGCAAACGACGTCGTTTGAGACGTCTGAGAGATCAGGCCTTGGACTGGGTTATTTAAGCATTGGGCCTGATTTCATTTCTAATTTTTTGGGCTCAATCCGAGTTTTCTTAATTTTTCAACTCTTTTCTTTTTCTTCTTTTAATTAACAAATTTAACAAAATTCTAAAATAAATTGTAAGACCAAAATTAAACTACAAAACATTAATTAACCCTTAACAACAATTAACACACAAGTTAAAACATTTAATTAAAAATAAAATCACACAATGGCACATTTAAATGACAAAAATAGAATAAATGCATATTTTTGTGATTTTCCCTTTTAAAAATCAAGTTATGGTTTAATTAATTCCTAAATGCACAATTAAATCCTAAATATGCATGCAACGTGTATTTTTGTATTTTTTTCCATTGATTAAACAAGATAAACATTCATAGACAAAAATAATTATCCAAAATGTTCACGCAAAAATTCTCAAAATTGTACCCAAGGCAATTTGCTTTATTTTTTCGATTTCTTTTGGAGTAATTTTCGTGAAGCAAAAGTCACGTGCTCACACTATGGTTTATGGACTAGATGGATTGCGAAATTTCAGCTATGTTGTGTTATCGGACCTATATGAGATAGGGTGACGTGGGATCACCCTCGGGTATATGCTTAGTAAGGTTATTCAGCTATTGGTTGGCTTCTAGGATAACCCTGGGTACGCTCGAGGACGAGCGTTCGTTTAAGTTGGGGAGAATGTGACGACCCGACCCGTCGTCTCGGGAGTAACTACTCTGTTCTTCCCATTTTCTGCTTCCTTATATTTCATTATCAGTATTGGGTGCGTTAGAATTTAATTGGAGTGATTTTATTAAGAAATGAGACACTTAGTCTCTTTTAAGAAGGCTTAAGTTGGAAAAGTCAACCGCATGTTGACTTGTGAGTTAGAGGGCTCGGAAGTGAATTCCGATGATTCGGTTAGCTCCGGGTGATGATTTAAGGCTTAGGAGCGCAATCGGAAGAAATTTTGGAGGTCCGGTGAAGAAGTTAGCCTATTTTGGCGAAGTTAGTATTTTGGCGATTTCCGGTTGATAGGTGAAATTTTGATCTGGGAGTCAGAATGGAATTCCGAGAGTTTCAATAGCTTCGTTAGGTGATTTTGGACTTGTGTGCAAAATTTGAAGTCAATCGGACGTGATTTGATAGGTTTCGGCATCGGAAATAGAAGTTGGAAGTTCTAAAGTTCATAAAGCTTGGATTGGGGGTTGATTCATGATTTTTATGTGATTTGAGGCCTCGAGCAAGTCCATAATGTATTTTGGGACTGGTTGGTGTGATTGGTCGGGGTCCCGGGGGCCTCGGGTGTGTTTCGGGTTGTGATCACGCTCTTATTTGATGTTCTAACGCCGTATCTTTGGGCATAAAGGGGTACCATATTAAGTAAATGAGCTCCAAATTATGTTTTTATTGAACCATTAGATCCGTATCGTAATTTCGGAGCCATAGCAAAAAGAATCGTTGAATTTGGACATCGTATGAGGGAGTTATGCTCATTTCCATGTCGGGAGAATCTGGTTGCTGTCAAAAACGCAGAGCGAACATTGACCCGGATGCGGGACCGCAAAAGCGGAAATAGAACCGCAAAAGCGGTCCCAGATATGCGAAAAATGTCCGCATAAGCGGAAAGGTCCGCATAAGCGGAAAATGGGCCTGGGCAGAGACTTTAAGTCCCGAAAATGGCTATTTCTCCACCATTTTAAGT
Source organism: Nicotiana attenuata (assembly GCF_001879085.1). Taxonomy (NCBI): domain Eukaryota; kingdom Viridiplantae; phylum Streptophyta; class Magnoliopsida; order Solanales; family Solanaceae; genus Nicotiana; species Nicotiana attenuata. The sequence goes on along the minus strand of NC_031997.1, from coordinate 8,567,009 downwards.
CAATTTTGAGAGCTTTTGGACGGGGATTTAAGGGAGTTTCAACCAAGATCACTTGGAGGTAAGTGTTATGAGTTAAATACATGATTTTATTGAAGAATCATCCTTGAAATTCATGAAAACATAGCCAAATTGTAAGAAATTAGGGCTTGAGATTGAAATTATAAAATGGTGATTTGAGGGGTCAAATGAACTCCGATTTTTTGTGAATTTGGTATGTATAGACTCGTGGCGAGATAAGGATCGTATTGATGTAAAAATTTCTGGATTTCGAGACGTGGGCCCGGGGCTCGGGTTTTGCAAATTTCATGGTTTTCGATATTTTTCGAGTCTTTTCGATTGGGTATTGTCTCTTTAGTATAATGCAACACATTCGTTGTCATTTTGGGCAGATTCGTCATGCGAGGAAGCAAATTCGAAAGGCAAGGGCATCGCGGAGTAGTCTTTTGGCCGTCGTGAGGTGAGTAATGATTTTAAATGATGTCATGAGGGTTTGAAACCCCGGATTGCACAACATACTGCTATGTTGAGATGAGACACGCGTTGTATGACGAGCGCGGGGTCGGTTACGGTTGGGGATTGTGACTTGATCCATCCCGGTTGGTATTTTACCGCGTATTTGATAAAGACTTGTTGTTTTTCACTATGATTTGGGCTTATTGCCATACTTGGGCTTCGTGCCAATTATTTGAAATCCTTTGTAAATTTCCATCACTATTTTCCTCACTAATTGAAATATTATTTGAACTCAGTCCAATTGAATTATACTATTTCATGAACTCAGCTACATTTATATTCAATTTGAGATTTAATGATATTTATAATGTTGTTGAGCTGAGTACCAAGGTTTTACTGATGCCCAAGGGGCTTATGATTATTTTCTGGACTGATTGAGGCCGAGGGCCATATGTGAGGCTATGTTGAGTGATGTGAGGAGGCTTTCAGGCCTCGAGTGTGATGTGTGAAGGCTTTAAAGCCTTATGATATAGCGCTTGGGCTGTAGGAGCCCCTCCGAAGTCTGTACATACCCCCAGTGAGCGCAGGGTACCTAGGTGAGTTGGGAGTGGTCCCGAGAGGCCGTTGTTTGTGTTTGGTGAGTCGGGAGTGAGCCCGAGGGGCTGAAGTTGTGTGCTGGTAAGTTCGGAGTGAGCCCGTGGGGCTGATACTGTAATGAGAGTTTGATATTGAGCCCGAGGGGCAAGCTTTTGATTATTCCTTACTTGTTGAAATTGTTGTTTTCACTGTTTTAAAAAGAGAATTTATCTGATACCTTATGGCTTTGTTGTATAATTGATTTTACTGCTTGAGATAATGTTATATTGTGCCTTTATGAGATTTCATGCTTTCAGTCATTATTTATTTTTATTACTCACTGGGTCGGAGTACTCACATTACTCCCTGCACCATGTGTGCAGATACAGGCAGAGCTGAGTTCGCTCCTGAGCGCTGATTCTTTCCAGACCAGGCGGTGACTAGGAGTAACGAAGTAGCTGTTGACGTCCGCAACTCCGTTTTCTCTCTTATCTTTTGTTATTTATGATAATTCCAGACTTTGTAAAATATTAGTAAACTCTGTAGTAGCTCATGACTTGTGACACCCCGATTTCGGGCTGAGTCGGGATGGTTCTTATTGTTCTATCACGTTTACTTCGCACTTGTGATTATATTATCTGTGAATTAGACTTATCCCTGCTAAGTAATTATAAAGAAATGTATTGTTTTGTTGTTGGCTGGCCTTGTCCCCACGAAAGGCGCCATCACGATCGGGTTGAGATTTTGGGTCGTGACAATCCAGGGTAGAGAGGAGAAGAAAATCCCACATTTTCAAGAAGTACTACTCATTGTTTTAGCATTAGCACATTGGACATGCACAAAGAATTATAGAAGTCAGTAACAATGCGAAAACAGTTATGAAAGGACAATTACAATAAATTGCAATATCTGAATCAAATTTTGTAGACACACTTACAGGTTTGTATTTTAGCACTGCATATCCTTCCTGTTGCACTAAAATGAATTTCCATCAACTTTCCCTACAGCCATCAGGGGCAACTGTCAGAACAAGTGCAACAAATGGGGAAATAAAGGAAGGTAAACGAGAAAAGAATCAGGCATAGAGACTGACAAATCGACTAGAGTTGTTGTTCTTAGAAGTTTTGGCATTCCCAAAGGCCTCCAGTATGTAGCTTGTTTGCAGCACCTCGCTCTCTATTCCACTACGGCCTCCACCAATCATAGCCAAGTATTCCATTGCAATCTTTGCTGTTTCCGTCTTCCCAGATCCACTTTCCCCACTGTATGATATAAAGAGAAACTAGTTCCTCCCAATCACTAAAATCACCATGATTTGATAATTACTATCTAAGAGATCAATCACTGAACCAGAGTAGAAATACACACTAAGTATCTCGCAACACTAAAGATAACAAAGAAATTTTCACCAACCTTATGATAATATATTTGTATGGGTCCAAATTTGGCCACCGCGACCATTATCGAGTAGGTCGAGGAACGAAGTCATCGTGATGCACCGTCTGATGGTCGTCGTGGTGAAAGTCAACGACCAATGGCGGTCAGTTGATGATGACATCCACTATAGTGCGAACTTAGTAGGGGACAGTAAGAATATGCTTTTCGAATATACTCTATGTTTTACTTTTTAGGGTTTCTTGGGAGATTGCCCCTTATAAATAGGAAGAGTGAGCAAAGAAAAGGGGCACGGGAGAGAAAAGACAAAAGAACACTTTGTAAAAGAATCATCTGAGAGTGAATACAAAACCATCTTTGTTCATTGATTGCACAACAAAAGTTTACATCATTGCACAATATAGAGAAGATCCAAAGATTCCACAATCATCTCATATTAATTCCTTCCCTATGCCGAATTGCATCTACTAAGATTGATTGTGCATTTAAGTCTTCACATTTATGAGCATTTATTTGATTTCAACATATTAGTTACATCATTCATCTTACTTACTTCTTCTATCGCTTGATCAAGATTTTATTGTGCTTGACTAAGATTGATCTCATCATTATCATTAATTATTCTAATCAAAAAGGTTTTGACATCTTTTGGTCAAATAATTTGGCGCTGTCTGTGGGGACATCTTTAGTTTAGATTTCAGTTTCATCTAGATCATACAAAGGGATAGTCACCTCTTCCTAGCTTTGCACAAACTAACAATGGCAGGAAAAGGAGATGCAAGGTTGATGGGTATAATTTATTCATATATTTTTATATGTTAAATATTAAAGATTTTAAATAAAACATGAATAAATATATCGTGTTCTCCCATACTTTCTAACATACTTTGCAGGAGGAAGAGCGTAAGAAAATTAAAGAAAAAAAGCAAAAAAGAATGAGAATTGAGTAGTCAACCGGGAATGAAGAAGCAAAAATAGCACCATAGTTGCAACAATGGCAATTGAAATTCATGAAGCAAATTACATAAGTTGCAACTAGCAAAGTATAGTTGAGACTATGGTTCTTCCTCCGTAGAATGAAACACATTTGGCAAAGTCAAAGTTGCAACTACAATTTTCATAGTTGCAACTACAATTTCTATAGTTGCAACTATGGAAAATCCTAGGCCAAAAAAACTCTATAAATAGAGAGTGCATGTTGGAAAGAAATATAGAGTCTTGTTGGAAGAAATCACTTTATAGTCTCTCTTTGTCTTTAATATTTTCTACTAGTTGTCTTTCTTTTAGAAGAATAATATCACTTCATAAGTTCTTTGTTTTAAATTATTTTTTCTTACTTCATAATGGAGTAACTTCTTTTGTCGGGATAGTTGATGAAACTTGATATATATATATATATATATATATATATATATATATATATATATATATATATATATATATTATAATACTATCTCAGTTTTAATACATTCTTGCTTTGAAACTTTCTATTCATATTTTATATTGTGCTATAATAAT
>NC_031997.1:8518107-8562967 GCF_001879085.1 Nicotiana attenuata | reverse complement strand
TTTTGGAGCCGGTTCGGGGTAAGTGGCTTGTCTAACCTTGTGTGGGGGACTTTTCCCCTTAGGATTGGTATTGTGGTAATTGAAATGCCTCGTGCGTGTGGTGACGAGCGCGCTACTTGTGCTAAGTTGTTGGAAGTCCGGTTTTCTTTAAAAATAGCCTTGAATTGTGTTCCTCCTTTCCTTCCTTACACTGTTTGGATATTAAACCTGTTGTAGCTTAGAGAAGCATGTCTACTTGACTAAATTGCTTTATCTGTCTTAATTGTACTACGTGAATCATGCTAGGTTAGGATTACCTATTTCACTTTGATATGAAATTGATTGGATTGAATTTTGTTGTTGCTGTGTATTTACTTTGGGACTACGGAACGGTATTCCGGGAGATCCCCTTGCACTTTATTTTGGGACTACGGGACGGTATCCCGGGAGCTCCCCTGTATGTTTACTTTGGGACTACGGAATTATATTCCGGGAGATCCCCCTTGCACTTTATGAGTTGGACTGCGGGACTACACCCGGTAGATCCACTGGACATGATATTTATATTTGGGGACTACAGGACGGTATCCTGGGGGATCCCCGGTTGTTATCTCGGAGCTGAGTTATGTTCTTTCACTGTGTTTTGCTTGCCTTTGTAATAGTTGTTGTGGTCCTTTATATCATGTGTTATTTAATTACACTGTCATTTCACACTGTTAAACCTGTTTCTTATATAACCTCAGTAGGGCCTTGACCTTCCTCGTCACTACCCAACCGAGGTTAGGCTTAGCACTTACTGAGTACCGCTGTGGTGTACTCATGCCCTTTTCTGCGCATGTTTTTCATGTACAGATCTAGGTACTTCTACCCAGGCGTATCACCCTTGAGGCAGGGACCGTTTCGAAGACTTCGGGTACATCTGCTGCGTCCGCAGACCGAAGAGTCTCCTTCTTTACTCTATCTGTAGTGTTAGCCCTTCTATCGTACTATTGATGTAGACTTTTCTGGAGATTAGAGCACTTTACTGTATTCCTCTTAGCTTGTGTTCCCGTGAGTTTTCGGGTTTTGGGATAGTAATGTAGGATGGTGTGATGTGGAGTTGTATATGCCGAGCGGCATTTTATTTACTGTTTCTCCTTTAAATTGTTCAGTTTTGTTTATTATTCCGCAAGCTAGTTATGTTTCCGCAGTGTTAGGCTTACCTAGTTGTAGATACTTAGCGCCATCACGACATGTTCACGGTGGGTGAACTGGGGTCGTGACATAGGGGTGGCCTAGCCAGTACATTTCCCAAGAAAAGGGTGACGTTAACATGGCCAGAATTAATTGGCCCTCTGGGTAGGCGAGCAGCCGCTACTTTGGCCCTATATATTTTTCTACTTGCTTCTCAAGTGGAGATTCTGCTACTTTGAGTAACTATTTCTTCTGTATGACTTGGTGCTTTGTGGTAGTTCTTCTGTCATTTCGACCCAAAATCTTTGTCCAAATCTATATCCCCTCTGCTTATTTTATCGTAGCCTTGAATGTTACGTCAACATCCGCTCATCAAGGAGAGGGGAGTTCCGCCTCTGTCCCGCGTCCGGTCGGTGGTACACCGCCGGTACCCGGCGTACGGGCCTCGAGGAACTTTATCTCGAGTAAACACTTTACGTTGGAGAAAACCCCCAACGTTCAAGCACATCGGGAGCATGCATCGAGGTTCATCTCATCAATAGGGGAGGAACACCTTGAAATGATCAGAAAAGATTACGGATGAGGAGAAGATGTGGTACTACAAGTACCTTCTTCAGAGGAGAGCATCATGACCTATATTGAAGGGTTTTTGAGCGTGTATATGCATACCTTTGCGTCGGGTCCCCCCGATCGGGTCATGCTTCAGTTCTGTCGGAGATACCGGGTTACCTTGGCGCAGATTCACTCGTCCCTTTGGAAGATAGTGCAGACGATAAGGTACTTTGCAGATAAGGCCGGGCTCAAATTTACCCTCAGCCATCTTATGAGGCTATACCGGCCACTGCGATATCGGGGTTTAATTGCTCTGCAGCGTCGATCCACCCGGTCTCCCACCGCTAATGGTGAGGATGATGACCGGGGATGGATGAGCCATTTCATTCGTGCTCGGACAATCGATATCATTCCTGGAGAGTTTTTACCCTTTCCTGAGAAATAGAATTCCACACGTAAGTGTCGTACCTGTATTTCTATCGCTTTGACCGGAGGCAGGCTCCATGACGTTATTTTTCTGTCGCATTGTTGTTGTAGCGACTCCTTGGCTGCCGGACGAGGTCCCTAATTTGGCCGAATGATCTTGTAAGCTGGCAGCTTGCTCGACCCATGATAGGTGCAGGTGGCGAGACCTGTCCAACGGGAGATGGGAGGCAAAGCATCATGGTAGGCGCTTGGTGGCTTATTTCCCCAAAGTGGTACTCTCCTTTTTGGCGTACTAACTTGACCATCGCAGGTATTGGAGATTTTTCTGAGGTGAGGCCGTGCCCACTAGGGGAGGAGGAGAGATTGCCGACCTCTGAGTCGAGGGTCGATGATAAACGGAAAGGGTATCCGGGATGTGAGGAGGCCCGCAGCGGGGCGAGTCCTTTTCAGCGGTTCAAAAGAGGCGGTTCGACCGATCGTCCAGCTTTAGAGACTTCCGTTTTCGGGAGAACATTCCCTATTTCTGCTGAAGGTACTTTGAAGGGCGAAGAGCACGTGGTGCCTGCTTCTGTCCACACCAAAGGTGCTTTGGGGAACACTAAACCACCGAACATTGGCTCAGCCTTTGGCGAGGCTCAGCGGCTCGGCTTTATGGTAAGCTTTGGAAGCTGTCGTAGGGTTATTCCGGTCTCATGCTCTTCCTTTCTCATTGAATTTCTTTCGCAGGCCTTCAACAGGCTTAAGTCCGAGCAGCTCCGCTATGAGGCTGAGTTGCGGAGAGTTTCGGATAGGGAGAAATTCCTTAGGCTCGTTTGTGCGAGAAAGGAGAGCAAGCTGGTATCCATGCGGTGTGAGACGGATCGGAACCGAGGCCGCGAGAATCGCCTCGTAAGACAGGTATCTTGGAATTCACATTGATGTATGATCCTCCTTTTATCCTCGGAGATTAATGTTTCGATATTCCAGTTGGAGATCAAGATGGAGGAGTTGGAACGACTTTGGGGCGAAGTTGGCCGGGCCAAACGTGAGTTCGACGAGCTATAGGCTCACACGGATGCCCAAGTGGCGGCCAAGGAGAGTGCTTTGGCTAAGGTTTCCACCCTTGAGGCGCAGATCGAGCTGCTCGTGCGAATGATTCTGTGCGAGCAAACATGATAGCGAGGCTCAAGTCTGGGCTTTCGAAGGCGAGAGCCGAGGTGGTGAATGCCCGGGCCGAAGCTGTAATGAGCGGCACTAGGGCGGACCAGAAAACGAAGGCCTTTATGAAGAGTGCTGCCTTTGCCAGAGCTGAGCTGGGGAGAACTCTCGACCGTGTGAGCAGTAGCAAAGAGTATGCGAGGTAAAAATCTCGATGGGAAACTCTTGAGGAAATTCATGCCAGGGGCTTCGATCTTTCGGAAGAGATCGAGCAAGCCAAGGCGGAGGAATACGATGCCAAGTTCCTTCTGTCCGATGTCGACGATGGCGAGGATGGGGCTGTCGGGCCATAGTCCCAAGAAGGGGATGTTTACTTTTTTTCTTTGCCTTTATGTACATAGTTTTCATAGCGCTGTAAACGGAGCTTGTATTTCATCATTGTATGGATAAGAAAACCCTTGCGGCTTTATTTCTTCCGTATTTCTTTCTGTCCCGAACTTGGCCAGGTGAACTAGTCTTTGATTTGAAAGGAACCCTTAGATTCGTGATATGGCCCTGGGGCTTATTAGGCTGGCGATAATGGCTCTTATGCATCGGGTCGATGTGACCTTTTATGTGTAAGCCGGTGTTTGAGCTCTTATGCTTTTTGTCCTGGGGCATTTTTAGGTAACTATTTTAGGTTCAGTCTCCGAATTGGGTTGCGATTCAAGCTCATTCGACCCTCAAGATTTCAAATTTGTGTAGGCCGGCAACAATGCCTCTTATGACTTGGGTCAAAGCGACCTTTCATGTGGGCTTTATTTTTCCCTCGTTAAGGACCTTTTGCGATAGTTTTTGCCTGACTCTTTGACGGTTCGAGAAGAACCTCGATTTTGAGCCATTTTGTGGCGATGATCGAGCACCTCGGGAGGTTTGGCTCGGAGGCTAAGTATCTCGAAGCCTGTGATTTGGAGCTCACTTGGTCGAAGCTCTTTTTCCTGTGTCGAGGGTAGCTTGTTTAACCGGTTCTTTTCGAAGTAGATTCGAAGTAATTGAAGGCCTGTGATTTTGTAGCGATGGTCGGGCGTCCCCGAGTCGCATTAGTTTGGCTGGTACAGCCTTATGACCGTAGTCACTTGTGCTTGGCCGGAGCTGTTTTTGATCCCAAGTGAAGTAGTTTAGGCGTCTATATTGAGGGTATGCCTTTTTAGGGGTCTTACAAGTTCGATATGTAGCCTACAATTTGAGATCGGGTTTATGCCTTTAGCAAGGTCTTACAAAATTTTCATGCCGTTGAGGTCTTACAGTTTTTAGATACTTAGTACCAGTATGGTTCATGTCTTGCTTGAGGTCTTACAGATGTTGCCACTTGGTACAAGTGTGATTCATGCCTTTCTCGAGATCTTACTGATGTTGTTGCTGCCTTATGTAGGTCTTACCAGACGGATTCTGCCCGCTCGAGGTCTTATGGCCTCGGGTTTTTATAATGAACGGTGCTTGGCGACAGTCCCCGAGTTAACGAGGGCATCCTGGCTCGGGAGCCATTTACTTGTAAGCTTGGTGTTGCCTCATTAAGGGCTTACGACTTTGGCGATTCCGACCCTGAGGTCATATGATTTTTGAGATTTTGATGCCAGTCCCCGAGTGTTTGGGACATTTTCGGCCTTGGAGTCATTTCGTGATTTTCATGTTGCCTCGTTGAGGGCTTATGAACTTGGAGTCCCGACCCAGAGGTCGTTCGGAGATTGATTTGTCGACGCCAGTCCCCGAGTGTTCGGGACGCTTTGACGGAGGAGTCGTTTTTTTTTTTTGCGAAAATGCCGAGTATCTTTTGGAGTGTGAAATGCTTCGACAAAAGGTATTCTTCGATTACTTGGTACAAGTATACATGTTTTCGCCGTTGGGGGCCTGGCTACACGGACACGGTTCGTGCGACCGTTTGGCCCGGTACATCATTTCCCTATTGGACCCCGTTTGGCGTTTCTTGGTTTTTCCGATGAATGGCCTTCCGGGGGGATGCCCCGCAGTGTTCGAGGTTGATTGCAAAAGAAGCCTTGAACACTTGTTGAGTCTTCCTTAGGTAGCATGTGGATGTTGCCTCGTTAAAAACCTTGCCGGTGAAAACCCTTTTCGGGATAAAAACTCGGCCAAAGGAAAAGAGTGCAACGGATGCTTTAAAATCTTAAGGTCTTCGAGCTGGATCAGCGTCTCGACCGCTTCGATCGGGCACCTGCATAAGAGTTAGTGCGAAATATAAAATGAAAAAGATAGATGGCGATACCTTAGCGTGGGATGTGCCGGTGATGTTACGAGGTCCGATATATCTCGGTCGCTTGCGATGAGGATGCGGTATGGTCCTCTGTTTTGTTTAATCAGGTTTGACCGAAGATGTAGTTTGATCATTCTTTGGTTCTTTCGCGGGTGGAGGTATCAGTGTTGGTGCTATATCATGCACAACGAACATTTCCCTTGCTGCATGTTGTTCCCCGTAGATAGTTTTAATCCCATCCTTTGTCGGGAATTTCATCATTTGGTGGAGGGTGGATGGTACTGCTCTCATGCAGTGTATCCATGGTCTCTCGAACAAGGCGTTGTACCTCATGCCTCCTTTTATGACATGGAATTTGACATTCTGGGTCGTGCCGGCCACGTTGACCGAGAGGGTGATTTCTCCTTTCGTCGTTTCACTTGCCATGTTGAATCCGTTGAGGACTCAAGTGGCGGGCATAATTTGGTCAAGCAGTCCGAGCCTTTCTATTACCCTCGACCTGATAATGTTGGCCGAGCTACCTGGATCCACGAGTACACGTTTTACTTGAATGTATTTACGAGGAAAGAGATTACCAGTGTGTCGTTGTGAGGTTGAGACAAGGTCTCAGTGTCCTCTTCGCTGAACGTGAGGGCGTCCTCGGGTATGTACCCGCGGGTTCGCTTTTCTCTAGTGATGAATAGGGGAGTCCTTGTCATCATGGGTTCTTGTGGGGCATCAACGCCTCCCAAGATCATGTGGATGACATGTTGCGGCTCGTTCGTTACGTTCTTCTTGGTCACCTCTCTTTCTCGAAATTGGTTTTTGGCCCGATCACTTAGGAATTCCCGGAGATGACCCTTGTTGAGTAGTCTGGCTACTTCCTCTCGGAGCTGGTGGCAATCCTCGGTCCTGTGGCCATGTGTGTTGTGAAATTCACACATTAAGTTATGATTCCTTTGCGAAGGATCCGATTGCACAGGCCTGGGCCACTTGGCGTCTTTTATTCTGCTGATGGTGAAGACAATATCTAATATATCGACATTGAAGTTGTATTCTGACAGGCGAGGTGCCTCTGCTGGTCCTGCGTTCCTGTCGAATCCGGCTCTGTTGATGAGTCCCCGAGGATTCTGTCCTCGGTCTATCCTTCGGTCGTTTCGAGGTGGGTTACGCCTCGGTGCGTTCCTTCGGTCTTCGATGTATGGCTGATATCTTTCTTTGTTTAGCTTTGGCTTCTTCGCCAGCAGCCTGCTTGGGTATACCGAGCCCGAGGGATCTCCCAGCTGATCGTCCTTGACCCTGATTTTCGAATGGTATCAGTTATGAACATCCGACCAAGTTACGGCGGGGTACTCGACCAGATTTTCTTTCAGCTGCTTCGAAGCTACCGAGCTTTGCTCATTCAGACCTTGAGTGAAGGCCTGTACCGCCCAGTCGTCGGAGACCGGTAGTAGTTCCATTCTTTCCATTTGAAAGGGAGATACAAATTCTCGCAGCATCTTGTTCTCCCTTTACTTGATTTTGAAGACGTCGGATTTCCTGGTGGCCACCTTGTTGGCCCCGGCATGCGCCTTTATGAAGGAATCTTCCAACATGGCAAATGAGTCTATAGAGTTTGGGGCCAAGTTATGATACCACATCATCGCCCCTTTAGAAAGTGTTTCTCCAAATGTTTTCAGCAGGACGGACTCGATCTCGTCGTCCTTCATGTCGTTGCCCTTTGCTGCACAGGTGTAAGCGGTAACGTGTTCGTTGGGGTCCGAGGTACCGTTGTATTTGGGAAGCTCCGACATTCTGAACTTCTTCGGAATGGGTTCGGGGCCACTTCCTGAGGGAACGGTTTTTGCACAAACATTTTCGAGTCCACACCCTTCAGGATCGGGAGCGCTCCTGGAATTTGGTCAACCCTGGAGTTCTAAGTTTCGACCTTCTTATCGTTGGCTTCTATCATTTTCTCGCCCGACTTGATCCTTCTGGTGAGGTCCTCGAGCATTTTTATGATGACGGGGTCGGCCATCGACCCATTATTTCTTGATCTCTCCGGTACCTGTTTGATCGGGGGAGCTGCCCCCGGTGCTACCGTGCTAGGAGTTTTCTGGTGACTCTGCAGCTGAGCAATAGCCAGCTGTTGTGCCTGTAACATTTCAAAAATAACATGAAGGCTAACTTTCCGTTCTTCCCGAGCTGGGGTTTTTTGGACTTCCTGTTGGTCGCCTTGGTGTATGCTCCTGTTAGTGTGGGAGCTTATTTCAACGCGTCGAGTGTCGCATGAGACTTCGTCCACCGGAATCTGTCCTGGTGCGTTCTCAAGGTTTTATGGTGGTTCACCAACACCTGCAACAGCCACACCACTCTCTCTGTGGTTCTCAATATTGTTGTTCACTGAATCAGACATTACGACCTGAAATCAAAGATCTTTGGACAAGAAAAAGCGTGAAAGATAACTTGCGTTGTGTAATGAAAGCGGCAAGAAAATAATCACTATTATTTTTAGCCCCACGGTGGGCGCCAAACTATTTACCGTGAAAATTGTAATAACAAATAAATTTGTTGATGGGACTCTAAAATACGTGATCTATTTTTATGCTAGTTGTTAAGCAGATGATGCTATGTGTATGAAGTTTAGAGACGAAACAGGAGCTAAAGATAAGGCGATAATCAAACCGAGAGGCTGACAATCGGGGCCTCGAGCTTGTCGTTACGGAGGCCTCAAGGTCGGTTCCGCGGCCCGATAATGAGCTATCAGGGGCGATCGGGGTGTAACTAACAGTTATAATAAAATCAAAGAAGGCTCTTTATGGCCAATGATAAGCAATAAATGATGAACAAGTATGAAGATAATAAATGAAAGCAATAATAACAAGAAAGCATGTTAGAGAGCAGAGAGAATGTTCTTTTTTGTATATTCGTGTGGAGAAGCTGGAGCAACAGACCTTACAAAATGACAAGGACTCCCTTTATATAGGAGGAAAATCCCCGCACAGTACAAAATATATTAATTACATAGATATGGGGATGGGACGGCTGACTGACGCCCCGATTTGGGTTCAGAGTAGCCCGCTAAGTTGTGTCAGTCCTAGCTGCGTGTCTTGGGAACTCCCCGTATCCCCCATTACCGTGATCATTACTGCCCTGGGGTCGAGCGTTGTCGACCCTCGAGGAGAGATACTCGGCCGCGGCCTCGAGCCTTCGAGGTGATTCTGCGACCTCGAGCCTTCGAGGTGATCTTCCGAGTGCTTTAATGATGAGAAATTGGACCCTCCGATTTCGCTGTATACAAATGAAGCATCCTTATAACACACTGAAACAATACATGTGATCACAGCGTAGGAAGCAAATGCCTCTGGGCTGGAGAGGAATGCATAGCGACGAACCTGTCCACTACCTGACTGACCTCCCCCTCTAAGGGGACCTCGAACCACTAAGCCCCACACCTAGCTGGCTATGCGAGTGGTATACCTATTGGTGTTGGAACTATAGGCTATGTGCTCTATTGTGGTGCACTACTCAAAAGTCTTTGGCAATCCCTCTTGAGATGACTCAAATCTCCACACTCGAAATAATCTCACCTCTGATGTGACTGTTGACCATGTGACTACCCCTAATAACCTGTATAACTTCCTAAGGAACCCTGAGCAGACAAAGAAAAGTAAGAACTCAATGCCGTCAGTGCAATGAATGATGACTGAACTAGGCGAGCACTGTATGGGCTATGGCTAACTAACGAACCACGGGGAATCTGACGAGCTCTTTGAGAGGCCCTAAAAGGATGACCTCTACTGTAATGTGAATCGCCTCCAGATGAGGCACCACCAAAACTACCCGGACCATGGAGCCTCTTGGCCTCCCTCTCCTTTCTCTCAAGCCTTCGAACATGCTCCAAGTACCTAGTAATCTTAACCACCTGGTCAAATCTAGAATCCGTCTTGGACTCTCAAACCATACATTATCGAGAACCATAGTTCAGGCCATCAATGAACCTACAGATCCTCTCCTTCTTAGTAGGGACCAAAAATACCGCATAACATTCCAACTCCATGAATCTCATCTCATACAAAATCACAGTCATGCCATCCTAGTGTAGATGCTCAAACTCCACACTCAACTCCTCTTCAAAAGTCTATGGGACAAAGTTCTCTAAGAATAGAACTGAAAACTTTTGCCATGTGAGTGGTTCTACACCAGCTGGCCTGCTTGACTCATTGGTCTGCCACCACCTGTAGGCAGGCGTTGTGAGCTAAGATGTAGTGAAGTCACTCCATTGGAGTCCACAATACCCATTGTGCGAAGAATTCGATGACACTGATCAAGAAAACATGGGTATCCTCTGACTAACCTCCACTAAACTAGGGAAGATGAAGTCTTTGAAATCGCTCCAACCTCTTCTGCCGCGCATCAATAAAAGATGGTCTAACCTCGGCATGAGCAACAATATTTGGCTGAACTGGCAACACCCCTAGTATCTGATAAGCCTAATCTAGCTACTCTAGTGTACGGGCGGCGGGAGTCTGGGTCCTCCCCAGCCTGAGAGGTAGTTGGTGCAACCGGTATCATGCCCTCCTGAGCCAAGCACGTGTACACACTCAAAATTTGGGCCAAGGTCTCCTGAAGACCAGACATAACAATAGGTATTGCTGGTGTCTGAGCTTGTCCTACCAGCTCAACAGTATCCAAAATCTGCTCCTCCACTAGAGCAACTAAAGGCTCTATAAGTGTTGCTCTAGCTGTAGCGCAGGCCCCACCTCGGCTTCTCGCTGCCCTGACTGGAGGCACCGGTATCTGTCTATCTGATTTGGCTGAACGTGTCCTTAAAATCTATGAGAGAATAGAAGAGTAAAGGTTCAAACCTCTGAAATAAAAAATCTGCATGACAAGAATGCAAGAAAGTGAAGTTTTTCCTAACAATTTGGTAGCCTCTCAAAGATAAGTATAAACGTCTCTGTACCAATCCTCAAGGCTCTACTAAACTTGCTTATGACCTGTAGAACCTATGAACCTATTGCTCTGATACCAACTTTTCATAACCCAAAACCACTAAACGGTCATGATAGCGCCTAACTCACTTGCTAGGCAAGCCGCGTATAATAAAAGCAGAACAAGATAACAAAATTTAACGAAAGTAGTACAAGTCTAAAGCCAATAACATAAAAAGGTACATCAATACATAACAATCCCCCAAAATTAGTAAATACAGAGTCAATAGCTCTAAAATGAAAGTACAAGTCAAGAATACAAAGTAAAATGTTATCTGAATGAAAGCAACAGTACATAAATGAAAAGAGACGCCAAAGACTGCAACTGAAATGCAGCTCTACCTTATCTCTTTGCAAATCCTCAACAACGAATCATTGCTACTCATAGGTCTATCCAACACCTGGATCTGCACAGTTAAGTGCAGAGTGTAGTATGAGTACAACTGACCCCATGTACTCAGCAAGTATCATAACTAACCTTGGAGAGATAATAGCGGCAAGAATTATTAATGATACTCACTTATCACTTGCTCAACGCATAAATTTCATAAATACACAGCAATAATATCATCAAATCATGAAAATACAGATAAAGCCACCTCAATGTACAAGAGATAACGTAACATGCTCTGTTTCAATTAATAATTCTTAATATAGAGAAGATATGCATACAAAGGCATGTATACATTCCTAATCTTGCACATAGATAAGATTGTGAATAAAACATGTTACATCCAAGGAAATTTCAAGTAGAGAAGAAATGCAATAACCACAACACACACTAGCCAGTTTTCCTCATACCGCGTGTACACCATCAAGAGAGAAACATGAGAGGGTTACCCTAGGAGATAGATCCTTATCCACATGCTGCATGGACAACTCGCGTGCCATATATAACCATCGCACGGACAACTCGCGTGCTAACACAGCTCAGATCCACACGAACCACTCACGTGTTAGCAACCTTGTCCATATCACATAGAATCATATATAAGAATACATATACAAGAACAATGAATATCAATTTGCATACTCATGGACTGATATAAGTGGCATGCTAAAGTGTAGGCATGTGCGATGTGGGCTACCACAGTTCTGGTCAGGCGATTAAGCTGCAAGAATAGCTACTAATATATTTTAACAGGAGATCAACCTATCAATAATCTCTAAAATGATTCAAATAGCTCACAATGGGAGTAAAACATAAGAAGCATGATAACATGAAGCTTAGCAAACAATTCAAGGCATGTAATAGCCTAATCACTACCCCGAGCATGAATAATACCCAGGTGCTGCACATGGGCTCAACCCCCTCACATGTGCGCCAACCATAGCATGTGGCTATCACTAATGACTCAGGCAACTGGTGTCACACCCCAAAACTGAAGAGGCATGGCCGGCACCCGGTGCCATACTCGGCCTGAGCATACCACTCTGTAACCGTGAACTCTGGAGAGGTAACCCTCAACTTAGGCCGATGAGGCCATATTTTGAATCATTTGAAAATAATGTCTACAACCAGCAATACCAAACTAAACACCTACTTAGGGCTGGTAAAGCCACAATACTGATATAAAAAAGTACAGGACTCGTCTACAAGCCACTTGGGATAACTGAACTGTATCATGGTTGGGACAGGGCCTCGACTTACCCATCAAACCTGTATATATAAAATGGACTCCAAGGTATAGACATGGTAACTCCGAGGAAGTGGAGCTTACCAACCAAGCTAATGTTTGACTTTGTCTACTAAGAAGGTCTAGCCAGTTGTCTATGAGGACCTTCATGCATGAAATGCAGCGTCCCAAGCAAAAGGGACGTCAGTACGAAATAATGTACCGAGTATGTAAGGCAACAGAATAACTGATAGCTAAAACTGAATGGATAATATAATAACTAAAAGTACCTGAGAATCAAATATAATTTGAAAATATGCTTACCTGCTGATATTGACTCATCTCTCTCAATATAGTAAGTAAAATAGTTATCCGGCCCTGATATTGACTCATCTCTCTCAATATAGTAAGTAAAATAGTTATCCGGCCCTATAAGGCTCGGTATGTGTAACTACTCTGCCATAGTAGGCTCGCTCATAGGTGCTCAGCCATAGTAGGCTCTGTATCCCGGCCATTCTGGGCTCGCTCATAGGTGCTCGACCATAGTAGGTTCGGTATATAACTTACAATCGGATCAGAGGTTGCCCAATAGGGACCTGGCCATCGATTATAGCTCGATGGTGGTGAAAATACTGTAATACTGTATATATATAGACTCTCTGCTCTCTTGGCTGAAAGAAGACAAAACTAAACTGAATATGAAGTCCCGATAAGGGAGAATACTGTAGCTTATAAGACTAGGATAATGTACATAAATTCATGAATAAGCACTTCTCTTTATGCCTCGTTATCAGACGCATGTAGTTACGGGATCATGCCAAAATGAAGGAAAGGTTTAGCCTTAACACACCTTATCACAATCTTTCAAATCACCAAGTTGAACTTCTCTTCGCACCTTAATCTACAACAACGATAATAATACTATCATTAAGTTACGAAAGGTACAACTATCACACAACGAATGACAAGCTTACTTTGTATTAAAACGAGCAGCATCTCCCCTATAATCCTTACTTCCTCCAAATTCAAGATAACACCAACAACACAAGAACACAATAATAACAACATATCTACAATATTTTCCAACCTTATATACAATAAAATACTACAAAATAGCCCAACACACCCCAATCTCTTCATACACAAAACAACCACCATAGTAGTATCAAACGACCCGAAAATGATATGACGAATGACCAGCCCACCAACCTGCATTTATGTGGTGTTTCTCCATACCCTTGCTCCTCCAAAAATCCATAAAACAGTAGTAAAACATGCAATCCAACAGCAACATAAAATAGTCCACAAAATAGCCCACTACAAGTGAATATCTCGAACTCACGGCATCCGAT
The DNA here is from genome assembly GCF_001879085.1 of Nicotiana attenuata. NCBI lineage: Eukaryota > Viridiplantae > Streptophyta > Magnoliopsida > Solanales > Solanaceae > Nicotiana > Nicotiana attenuata. The sequence continues at coordinate 8,549,532 of NC_031997.1, read as the reverse complement.
CACTGTCTCGTGAGTTCTTACAATTATAGAATGACTTTCCACACACATCCAGCAAAAACAATAGATGAAAGAGAGCAATAAACTTACCTTATTTGTTGAATAACTCAGCTCCTATCTTGGCTATTCAAACTCAAGGTTTTTCCTCCAACTAGAACTTGAAAAGGAGAGAATTCAATTAGGGTTTGTGTTCAAATTTTTGGGAGGATATTTTCACCATGTAGGTATAAAAACTCAATCCGCCGATTTGTAACTACGTCCTTCGCCCCGATTTGTACTAGCCGCCGAGCCAAGTGCAGGCCCAGTGTTCCAATTTGACTTTTATTCTTTCAACTTTTTTCAGAACACAGGGATAACTTGCATTAATATTCTGGAGGCGGAAACAATTCGTTTTTATCTAAAAGAAATTTTACTGTTTTCGAATCTAATAAATAATTCATCTGATTAAAGGGATTTCAAAATTTCTATCTGTGCTTCAAACATCATTTTTCAAATTTTGCCCAGATTGTATTAGGGGTTTGGATCTATCGGCACAGAGAACTTTTGGGTTTTGGCAAATTCAAATTCCGTCATGTTCTTCTTCTTTAGTGATGATTGGATTGATTGGTTTTGGGATCGAGAAAAATAAAATCCCAAGGAATTTTTATTGCACTACGATTCTTTTCGCATTCAAGAACTCCTCGTCGGTCTCTTGCTCTGGCTCCGACTCTGGTGAAAGTTTCAGGTTTTATTCGCAGGAAGTGGTACCTCCCGCCTATTATCTTGGTTCATAATTTCCCCTATTTTCTTGGTTTCGTGGGTGTTTGTGTTTTTTGCAGGTATAAATTTTGTGGCTGCTTGGAGGCGGTAGGGAGGTGCACGTGCACAAGCAGTAGAGCAGCAGCTATACGCCGGGTTCCGCAGCATCAGGAGTATACCAAGTCAAAAGTTCTAGGTTCTATACGTGGGAATTGGTACCTCCTGCCTCCTATCTCTGTCTCCTGTGATAATTACTTTGTTGTTGTTGTATTTCGTACTTGTCTAGTCAGTCTAGTAGTGGGATTGTAGTTACTATTTGCTCCCTTTGTTGTTTTGTATGGTGTTTTTTCTTTTCATTTTTAGACCTTTGTAGGTATAGAGACTGTGTTTTGTAATGGCAGAGTAGGGTCAGTCCTCGGGGAGGTCGGGGGGGTGGTGGAGGAGGGTAGGGCAAGGGTCAGGGTGGGACGGGGCCCAAAAAGGGTAAAAGGAACAAGGTCGCCTGTAGGTTGATAATTGGATCATGGAATATAGGGACGTTGACGGGTAAGTCTATAGAGCTGGCGAAGATTCTCCAGAAGAGGAGGGTCAATGTAGCGTGTGTGCAAGAGACTAGGTGGGTAGGATCGAAGGCGGGGAATGTAGACGGGCATAAATTGTGGTTCTACGGAGTCGTGAAGGGCAAGAACGGAGTGGGCAATTTGGTGGATAGGGAGCTTAGAGAGTCGCTGGTCGAGGTTATATGGGTGAATGACAGATTGATGGCGATTAAGGTAGTAGTTGGAGGGAGCACTCTGAATGTCATTAGTGCTTACGCGCCACAAACGGGCTTGGACGATGAGGTAAATAGGCGCTTCTGGGAGGCGCTGGATGAGGTGGTGGGAGGTATTCCGCCTACGGAGAAGCTATTCATAGGAGGGGATTTCAATGGTCATATTGGGTCATCTGCTGGTGACTATGGTGAGGTTGCACGGTGGCTTCGGCTTTGGTGATAGGAACGGGCGTGGTACCTCACTGTTGGATTTCACTAGCGGTTTTGAGTTGGTGATCGTGAACTCTATGTTTTAGAAGAGGGAGGAACATTTGGTTACTTCCGGAGTATGGTGGCTAAGACTCAGATTGAGTATCGCCTCCTTAGGAGGTGTGACAGGGGGTTGTGCGAGGATTGCAAGGTGTTCCCTAGTGAGAACCTCGCAACTCAACATAGGCTCCTGGTGATGGACGTCTGTATCTTGATGAAGAGGAAGAAGAGGTTTGTACGGGGTCAGTCCAGGATCAGGTGGGGAGATTTATCTAAGGATAATGTGCGGAAGTTGGAGGGGCGGCTGATGTCTATGGGTGCCTGAAAGAGTGGTGGGAATGCTAGCGCTATGTGGACGGCGACGGCGGACTGTATAAGGGAGGTAGCAAGAGAGGTGTTGGGAGTTTCGAAAGGTTACTCTAGCGGGCACCGAGGCGACTAGTGGTGGAATGACGTCGTCCAAGGTAATGTTACAGCCAAGAAAGCGGCTTACGTAAAGTTAGTAGAGAGCACCGACGAGAATCAAAGGAGAGCGAACAGAGAAAGATATAACGAGGCTAGGAAGGAGGCGAAATTAGCAGTCACAGAGGCTAAGACTGCTGCATTTGGTCGGTAGTATGAGGAACTTGGGGGCAAAGGTGGGGACAAGAAGTTATTTTTGTTAGCCAAAGCGAGAGAGAAGAAGGATCGCGACCTGGATCAAGTGAGGTGCATCAAAGACGAGGACGGTCGAGTATTGATGGAAGAGGCCCAGACTAGGCAAAGACAACAGTCGTACTTTCATAAACTTTTGAATGAAGAGGGGGATGGAAACATCGTGTTAGGGCTATTGGGGCACTCCGAGAGTCACCGCAACTTTAGGTATTGTAGGCGTATCAAGGATGAGGAGGTCGTGGGTGCGATGGGTAAGATGAGTCGGGGCAAAGTGACCAGAGCAGACGAGATTCTAGTAGAGTTTTGGAGATATGCGGGTATCAAGTTACTAAGTCATACCATGAAAGTTTGGGAGAGGGTGGTGGAAGGGAGGATAAGGAGGGCAGTGTCTATATCGGAAAACCAGTTCGGGTTCATGCCACGTCGTTCTACTCGGAAGCTATCCACCTTATCAGGAGGTTGGTGGAACAATACAGGGATAGGAAGAGGGATTTGCATATGGTGGTTATTGACCTAGAGAAGGCGTATGACAAGGTTCCCAGGGACGTCCTTTGGAGGTGTATGGAGGTGAAAGGTGTGTCACGCCCTGAACCTGGCAGCGAGACCGGCACCCGGTGCCTCACCTATCCTTGCGTACCAACTTGCGACTAAGAAAGTCTGAACATGTGATTTCCTACTTTGGCCATGGGCCACATTGCAAGACAACTGTGAATGTTGACTAAATATCAATATAAAGCTGGACCAACAAGGCCGTCATAATTATTGCAGCTAACAAACCAACCAAATATATATATATATATATATATATAAGGCCTACAAGCCCAACATATTACACTAACTGACAGGATATGTCTACAAGCCTCTACTGATGGATATACTGTGATCGGAATAGCTTCCGGACCTACTCGTAACATGTATACATATATATATATATATATATATATATATATATATATATATATATATATATATATATATATATATATATATATGTATGTATATATATATACACAAGATGTACATAAGGTTCTAGACTCGGAAACTCCGAAAGGCATGGAGCTTACCGATCAAGCTGAACTCGGACAACACTTATTGAAGAGGCCTACCCGTCTGTCTGTCTGACCTGCACGCATGAAATGCAGCGCCCCAGAAAAGGGACGTCAGTACGAAATAATGTTCTGAGTATGTAAGGCAATATACTGAAAGCTGAAACTGAACTGATAATATAATAACTGCAAGTAGTTGGAAGTAAAAGATAATCTAAAGATATGCTTACCTGCTGATACTGACTCAAGTCTCTCAATATAGTAAGTAAAATAGTTGTCCGGCCCTATAAGGCTCGGTATATATATATAACTGCTCTGCCGTAGTAGGCTCGTTCATAGGCGCTCGGCCATACTAGGATCTGTATCTCGACCAACTGGGCTCGCTCATAAGCGCTCGGCCACAGTAGGCTTTGGTATATATATAACTGCTATGCCGTAGTAGGCTCGCTCATAGGCGCTCGGCCATACTAGGCTCTGTATCTCGACCAACTCGGCTCGCTCATAAGCGCTCGGCCACAGTAGGCTCGGTATATAACTTACCATCTGATCAGAGGTTGCCCAATAGGGACCTGCCCATCGATTATAGCTCGATGGTAACGAAAATACTGTAATACTGTATATATAGACTCTCCGCTCTCTTGACTGTAAGAAAGAAATACTCAATTGAATATGAAATCCTGATAACGAGAATATTGTAACTAATGCCCGTATCACCATTGTTCTATTATTGGACATAGTCCCAATCTATGGAGATTCAACCGTACGAGAAATCAAATCACTAAAAAGAGACCCCATTACTTAGCTGTGTGGCTTTTGGAGACTAATTTCAACCTCATGTTATTTAGGTCCCATTTATTTTCCTTTCCCTTTTTGTCTTCTTATATTACCTCCCTTCCCCTTATATTTCAGAAAATGCGACAAGAGAAATAGTGTAGCAAAAGTTGAACAAAAAATCCAAAATCACTTTTGTTATTTTACCTCGAAAATGAGTGCCTGAAAGAGATTCATGATATTTTGATGAGATGACATGCAAAGATTACTACTTTTTGTTCTGTCGAAAGTTAAAGATTATGAACCTTCAATGAGATTATTTTCTTCATAAAGTTTTGTTATGTTTCCTGATTTTACGACGAATTTTATTTTTTTAGATTAAACTTAAGAAAAATATACGTAACTTGCGAGACTAGTAAAATATACGTAAATTCCGGAATATGAATTTTTCTTTATGGCTCATTAACAAATTCGTGTAATGACAAGATCATGCCAAAATGAAGGAAAAGCTTAGCCTTAATATACCTGGAATAGGAGCAACTCCGTATAATTATCCCGTTTGAAAACCTTCGTGGATTGAACTTTAGAACCCAAAAATCGAATTTAAGCTTCTGCGCTTTCGAACTTGAGGAACGATATTGGCTTGATTTTTGAAATTTTTGGACGATGGATTCTGATTCTGTTCTTGAACGTTTGTCTTCTTAAAGACAAAGTGTCATTTGAAATTTAAACTAAGGATCAGAATGGGCTTCCCTTCTGTTGTCCAAAAGGAATTAATCCTTAAAGTTGATCCAAGTCTTTCCCTAAAGTGACTCATTCTAATGAGTTATTTAGGGACTTTACACGTTACCTATATATGACTATGAGTCATATGTTGAATGATGGCACACTGCCACGTGGGGAGTAGGGGTGGGTTATTTTATTAATTTTTTATTCACTTATTAGTTAACCGGGTAATGTCCCGTTACCCGGTAATTAACCAATTACCTGCATAATTTAAAATTATCACAAACTACTAAAAATTTTATTTATTTTTGAAATACTTCATATATACTTTATATATATATACTACCATGGTCATATGGTGCCTTGCATGGTACTAGTTCATAATTATCGGGTATTATCGCTCGACCCGTATTTTATTCCAAATTGACAACCTTCAACGAAACTCATTTGGCTCTTCTGCTCCGAAACGGACTGTTCCAATTGTTCCTGGAAATTCTTGCTCCCATTGGACCTTTCTTTAATTCGTTCCTTCATGGTACTTAGTTATTGCTTGTTATATATCGCATAAATATGCTAACCTTTAGATAATCTCATCTCCGAGTCTACGTCAATTAACTGAAGACGAAATTTTAATGTAGGAAAAACGTGAGATGTAACATCTGTGCCAGTGGCTTACATTAGGGTGATAAAGGATATGTATGATGGAGCTATGAATCGGGTTAGAATTGTGGGAGGTGACTCAGAACCTTTCCAGGTGGTTATGGGGTTACACCAAGGATCTGCGCTCAGCCCGTTCTTATTTGCCCTGGCGATGGACGCACTGAAACACCATATCCAAGGAGAGCTGCCATGGTGTATGTTGTTCGCTGATGATATAGTCCTAATTGATGAGACGTGAGGTGGCGTTAATGGGAGACTGGAGGTATGGAGGCAGGCCCTGGAGTCCAAAGGTTTCAAGTTGAGTAGGACTAAGACGGAATATGTGGAATGTAAGTTCAGCAACGTGACGGGGGAAGAAGATGTGGAAGTTAGGCTTGACTCACAGGTCATCCTCAAGAGAGAAAGTTTTAAGTACTTAGGGTCAATTATCCAGGGAGATAGGGAGATCGACGGAGATGTTACACACCGTATTGGGGTGGGGTGGATGAAATATAGGTTAGTGTCTGGAGTCCTATGTTACAATAATGTGCCACCGAAACTCAAAGGTAGGTTCTATAGAGCGGTAGTCAGACTGGCCATGTTGTATGGGGCTGAGTGTTGGCCAGTCAAGAATTCACATATCCAGAAGATGAAAGTAGCCGAAATGAGGATGTTGAGATGGATGTGTGGGCACACTAGGCTAGATAAGATTAGGAATGAAGATATTCGGGAGAGGGTGGGCGTGGCTTCGGTGGATGACAAGATGCGGGAAGCCCGGATTAGATGGTTCAGACACGTGCAGAGGAGAAGCCTAGATGCCCCGGTTAGGAGGTGTGAGCAGTTGGCTTTGGCAGGGACGAGAAGAGGTAGAGGGCGGCCTAAGAAGTATTGGGGCGAGGTGATCAGACAGGACATGGCGCGACTCCTGATTTCCGAGGACATTGGTCTTGATAGGAAGGTGTGGAGGTAGAGCATTAGGGTTATAGGTTAAAGGGTAGTCGAGCGGTTTCCTCTTTATCCCGGTTTTCCTCTTTGTACCGACGAGTATGATAGTGTTTTGTCTAGCACTGCTAGCGATTTATATTGTGTTTCATACTTTTGCATAATATTTGTGCTACTGCTTTGCCATTTATTCACTATCTCACATTGCTAATATTATTTTTCAATTTTTGTTGTCACATATCGACTGTCTCTGAGCCGAGGGTCTCCCGTAAATAGCCTCTCTATCCCCTCTGGGGTAGGGTAAGGTGTGCGTACACTCTACCCTCCTCAGACCCCACTGGTGTGATTTTACTGGGTTGTGTAGTTGTTGCATGTTTACAGGGGTTTAGGTCTGGTTATTGTGCCCTCTTATCAGTGTATTATATGAATGAAATAGGCCTTTAAAAGGTCTCTTTTGACGACCCGAACTGGCCCATTTTTGGACTCTCATTTAAGCAAGTAGGTGACACGCCTACTTGTCACCTAGCAGTCTGTGCAGTCTCACAAAAATGCATATATCTCTCTACTCCGATGTCATATTGAAAAAAAATTTAATGCGCTAGAAAATAGACTCATATATCTTCAATTTGGTGGGTGGAACACCCCGTAACTCTAAGTATATTGGGAGAAAATCGCAGTTACATTTGATCCAAATTAGTAAAACCTATGAACATAACTTGTGATGACTTTCATCGACTTTTGTTCCACAACTCGCTTGACTTCAAAACATAACACACGACTATCACACAGCTAACATAACTCATAACATAACCTCCTTGTCATGGTAAGCACCCTAGTCTCACCCCAAAAGTACATGTTATAATATTCCCAACTTGTCGACTTTCGACGAAACATTATTTTCTTTAATTCCTTAGCTTCTAAACCTTCCAACCCTCTTTGTACTTGTTGTTCATGATCTTCAATATATGTAACATCTGAGTTAACATGATAACTTACTTTATATACTTCCAAAGATGATCTCATTTTTTATCTTACATCAATTGACTTAAGACGTACTCTTACGTATGAAAACATGGGATGTAACAGCTGGTACCTAAACCAGGTTTAGATAAGATACATACCTCAAGCAAGCTAAATCATTACTCTAAGAATCCCTTTCCGTGTGAATCAACTTCCAGACTGCTCGAATATAGCAAAAATAACTTAATATCATCAATAAAAGCCTTAGGAAAAAACCCCAAACAATAAAGCTAAGATGTTGATTCAAATATTAAAAGTCAACCCCGGGCCTGCATCCCCGAACCCAACAAAACTAACAAACATCGAATACCCATTTCAATACGAGTCTGAATATATGTATTTCATCAAAATCCAACCTCAAATTGACCCTTAAATCATATAAATTTACATTAGGTAAGTTTTTATCAAAATCCCCATTTTTTATTAAGATTCACCAATCAAATGCTAAAATCACACTTGGAAACATGAATAATAAACAAATATGGGTAAAAAAACTTACCCCAATCCATGAAAATCCTCTCCAAAATCACCCAAATCTTTGCTCCCAAACTCAATTTGATAAAATAACTAAAACCCTCGAAATATAGTACTTAAGTGACTACCAAGCGATACCCTTCGCGAAGCACAACCCAAAAGCTGCATCTGAAGACCCTATGTGAACGCGAGGACCTAGTCGCGAACGCAATGCCTACCACTACTTATCCTACGCAAACGCGATCCTTCACACGTGAACACGAAGAGAAAACATCACCTGCCACCAAAACACTCTCCGCTATTTCTATACACCATCCATGATTGCAGAACGCACCAGAACATAAGAAAGCCAGCAGTTCCAATACAAAGGAAAATGGTCTGAAACACACCCGAGGCACCCGAGACCCTGTCTAATGACACCAACAAATTCCAAAACATAACAAAAATCGACTCAAGACCTCAAATCACATAAAACAATAGAAAACCATGAATCGCACCGCATTTCAAGCCTATGGAATTAATCCAAATTTCCAAATTCAAATCTTACGTCGAACGTGACTAAACAACTTGGAATGACCTCAAATTTTGCATGCAAGTCCCAAATGACATAACGGACCTATTCTATCTCCTGGAACCACAATCTGAACCCGATATCATCAAAGTCAACTCTCAGTCAAACCTATCAACCTTTCAAACCTTTAACTTTTTAACTTTTGCCAAATAGGACTAAATCAACCTAGGAACCTCCAAATCCAAATTCCGACATACGCCTACGTAGAAAATCACCATACAAAAATATTGGAACAATTAAAATACCATTTCGGGGTCGTTTACATAAAAGTCAAACTTCAGTCAACATTCACAACTTAAGCTTCCAACCTTGGGACTAAGTGTCCCAATTCAATCCAAAACTTCACCAAAAGTTAACCACTACCCAGCTAGTCACATAATCAAAAATACACATATTTAAAGCATCAAATAGGGGAAACGAGGCCAAAGTACTCAAAATAATTGGTCGAATCGTTATAGTTCTGAGGTGGTGCAAAGGAGGTGACGATCAATGATAATGGTGTATTGGGACTTCAGGTTCAAATTTGTGTTCCTTATGTGAATGGTTTGAAGGAGTTGATTCTAGATGAGGCTCACAGTTCGACGTATTCAATTTATCTGGGTGCTACGAAGATGTATCGTCACTTGAAATGACATATATTGTGGCGGGGAATGAAGAAGGACATTGTTGGGAATGTTTCACACAATTTGAATTGTCAGCAGGTCAAGTATGAGGATCAGAGACCGGGTGATTTTCTTTTGAGGTTAGATATAACGAAGTGAAAGGGGTAGCGCATTACTAGGGACTTTGTGGTCGAGTTGCCATGGACCTTGAGGAGATTTGACACTGTTTGGGTCATTGTGGACAGATTAACAAAGTTTGTGCATCTCATTTCGGTCATGACTTTGTGCACTTCAAAAAGTTGGCATAGATCTACATTACAAAGATCATCTATTTGCATGGTGGCCTATTTATGTCATTTCGGATCGTGGCACTCAGTTTAAATCCCAATTTTGGAGAGATGTTCAGCTTGAGTTGGGCAGCCAGATGGAGTTGAGTACTGCATTTTACCCTCAGACGGATAGGCAGTCCGAGCAGACCATTCAGATCCTTGAGGATATGTTGAGAGCTTGCATTATTGATTCTGGTGGCCAATGGGATCAGTCTCTACTATTAGTAGAGTTTTCCTCCAACAACAACTACCAACTATCATTCATATGGCTTTATATGATGCATTATATATGAGGCGGTGTCATTATCAGGTTGGTTGGTTTGAGCCTTTTAAGGCTAGGTTATTAGGCACAAATTTGGTTCATTATGCTTTGGAGAAGGTTAAGTTGATTCTGGAGAGGCTTCGTACAACCCAATCTAGGAAGAAGAGTTTTGCTGACAGAAAGGTTTGTGTGTGGATTTGATGGAGGGTGAGAAGGTTCTTCTTTGAGTTTCACCTATGAAGGGCATGATGAGTTTTGGGAAGAAGGGAAAGTTGAGTCCTCTATATATTGGTCCATTTGAGTTTTTGGAGAGAGTGGGTGAGGTGGCTTACAAACTTGCTTCATGTTTCTATGCTTCGTAAATATTATGAAGACATGTTGCATGAGTTGGATTTCAGTTCAGTGTAGTTGAATGAGAATCTAGATTATGAAGAAGAGCCGGTGGCCATTTTGGATAGGAAAACTCGGAAGTTGAGGTTGAAGGATATTGCATCAATGAAGATTCAGTGAAGGGGTCTACCAGTCGAGGAAATGACTTTAGAGAGCGAGATTGATATGCTGAGCAGATATCCTCATCTTTTTTTCTTTCAGGTATGATTATAAACACATTCGAGGATGAACATTCGTTTAATATGGGAGAATGTAATGACCCAGGAAGTAGTTTTGTGTATTTGAGCCCCTTTCCCGTATTTGATGCTTATTATATGTGTGTTTATTGTTTTGTGACTAGCGATATTGATTAGTTTTACTTCATGAAGGTTTGAGATGGATTTGGGACACTTAGTCTCAGATTGGTGATTGGATGGTTCCAATAGGTTTGTATGGTAATTGTGGTCTTAGGCGTATACTCGGATTTGGATTTAAAAGTTCCTAGAAGGTTTTGGCTCTATTTGCCGAATATTGGAAATTTAAAGGTTTTGGAAAGTTCATAGGTTTGACCGAGAGTGGACTTTGGTGTTATCGGATTCTGATTGGTGTTCCGAGATGTTGGATAAGTTCATTTTGTGTATTGGAACTTGTGTGTGAAGATTGGTTGGAATCTACAATATTTAGGCATCATTCGAACATGTTTAGCGAAGTTAGGAAGTTTGGAAGTTAAGAGATTGATTTTGATCGTCGATTTTTTGTTTTGATGTTAGTTGGTGTTTTGAGAATTTTGATAAATTTTAATTAGGTATATGGACTTGTTAGTATGGTTGGACGGGGTCCTGAGGGTCTTAGGTGTATTTCGGGGTAGTATCGGACCATTTCCATGAGTTTTGGAGCAGCAGATTTTGCTAGTGTCCGGTGTTCATCGTGTTCGTGAGGGGAGTCTTGTGTTCTCCATGAAGGATTCAAGCTGAGGAGATTTGTTCTTCGTATTCACGTTTAAGTTGTCACATTCAAAGTCTTAAGGAATGGTGTCATCGCGTTCGCACGTGAGGGTTAGCATTTGCATTCACGAAGGAGGAGCGGAGGAAAGGTGAAGAACCTTCGCTTTCACAAGGGTCTGGTCGCGTTCACGAAGGGGTGAGGCAGGTGGACTTCGTGTTTACGATACTCCTATCACGTTCGGAAAGGAGGATTTTTGGTTTTGGGAATTTTGTGCTTCACAAACGAGGACGAACGCGAGGCTTGGGCCGCGTTCGTGAAGGGTAGTGCTAGGTAGACTATTTTAAGTTGGAAATCATAAGTTTACCCATTCATTCATAATTTGAACCCTAGACTTCGAGAGATGAATATTTTGAAGAGCAAATTCACTACTACATTGGAGGTAAGGAATTTTCACTTGGATTTGGCTTAATATCTTGATTCCCCATTGCTAAAACTTGAAATTTTAAAGTGAAAATTGGGGTTTTCTCTACAATTTAAGAGGGTAAATTTTGTGGATTTAAGGGTCGATTTGGACTTGGTTTCTTAATCTAATTACATATTTGGACTCGTGGAGTTATGGATAGTCGGGATCTACCAGTTGACTCGGATTTGACCATGTAGGCTCGGGTTGACTTTTGTTGACTTTTGGGGATCTGATTAAAGATTGGAATTTTATATTTTGGAGTTGATTTCTATAGCTTTGTTTGACATTTTTGAGTTGTATTTGACTAGATTCCAAGCGTTTGGAGGTTGACTTGAAAGGAAAAACTTTGTTGGAAGGTTGAAGTTATTACTGGGTTGAGGTAAGTCTCTTGTCTATCCTTTTAAGTGTTAATTTTCCTCACAGGTGATTCATTTGTTGTTTGCTACATGATGTAGGCGCTTCGTATATGGTGACGAGCGTATATGCGTGGCTAAGTTTTGACCATAGCTGGTTAGAGTTAGGAATATATCATGATTTTTTTAGACTTTATGAATTATTATCCATGCTTCCTTGATTCTTGGAACATGATGAATCTTATTCATGCTTATAGACCATGCTAGAATTATGACTTGTTGAATTTAATCTAACGGACTTTTTTCAACGTGTTTGGACTTTCTAGTTTATCCATATTCATGCAATTGCCTTATTTGACTTATGATTTGAGATTATTGGCTCTTGTTGCTCACATATGATATCACGATCGAACTTTAAAATAACTAATGAACATGTTGAAGTATTTTAGAAAGTTGAATTGCATGATTAGCCATGGCTATCAGAGGCGTTAACACTACGTGGCCTTGCATCTTCAGGAGCGCCAAAGTTAATGCTCTGGACAAAGCCTTCAACTGTCTAAGGTTGTGAGTTTTCATGGCCTTTTACGGTCTAAGGCTATGATTATGTATGTCCTTGAAATGTCTTCTTTTTGTGCTCTATTTTGTAGCTTTGAGGTAGCATTTCGTGCAACTTTTCTCCATTTCATATCCAAGTGTTCCTACATGCACAATAAACTCAATTAAGCTCAAATGTTGCACGCATTAGCATCCAAACAACAAACAAATAAGGTGAATAACGTCAAAATATATAGAATTATATCCCGACATCAACACCCCACACTTAAATGTTGCTCACCCTCAAGTCAACCAATTAAACACTTCCTCTTCAAGTACCCAACAAGTCACACACTCGAAACACATTACACCCATGACCATGGTTGATAGCAACAATTAAGTTCTAATGTAGGCCCGCTCGCTCCAAAATCAACTAGGACTTTATTATGGTTGTAATGTGGGCTAACAGATGGGTAGAATATCTTTAGGATATAGTGGGGTAACCCTCCTAAGCACTTTATCACATCACGTATTACTTAGTGCAAAAATTTCTTCAATCCACTTCAATCATCACAAGATAGCTCACCCTAAACTATTCTCCCTTCTTCTTTAAGCACTACTACAAATCAAACTCACTAGCAAAGCAGATGCCTTTATTTTTTTAATATTTTCTACTCTTTTTTTTATTTTTGTATTTTGACCTTGCCGCTAGTGGAGTTTTCTTCCAGTACAACTTATGCATAAAAAGGTTGGATTGATACCCTTTATGTCTGCAATGGTCCAACCAATTGCAGGTTTTCACTCCTTCAGAACCTGTAAAAGTCGTTCTACCTGCACATCTAATAAACTAGAATAGATAATAATAGGTAAAGTCGAGTTAGGTCCTAAGAAAGTGTAGATGAGGTGAGATAGTAGCGGTTTCAGCTCCAACTGTGTTGGCTCTTTGATCGATGGCTTAGCTTGAGAGGTCTTTCTTTCTTCTGAAAGTAAAGGCTCAAATTCGATCTCTCTTTTCCAGTACCCTTGTCTTTAAGAGAAAAAATCCACTCCGCCAAATCCTCACCATCTACCTCTTCTAAGTTCATGAGGTAGGTTGCTAGAGGGAATTTTGAATGAAATGCCTCAGCTTCCTCCTCGATAATGACATCTACTGCTTCAATCAGAGAGCAATTAACCAACTCATTGGGTCGCCGCATGGACTTCTATACATTGAATGTTATTTCTTTATTGTTCAGTCTCATCTTTAGCTCCACACTTTCACAATTAATCAGAGCTCTCCCTGTGGCCAAGAATGACCCAAAGTTATGGGAATATCTTCATCGACCTAGCAGTCCAGAAGCACAAAATCTGCGAGGAACACAAATCTCCCAACCTGCACAAGTACATCATCAAGTGTACCTAATGGCCTCTTCATCGTTCGTTCACCTAGCTGTAGCAACATAGATGTGAACCTTTCTCTTCCAAGGCATCAAGCATATGCTTTTCCCTAGATCACACAGTGCTTTTTGTGAATGCATAACTACCTATGGTTAATTGAATTGTGAAACATCCACGGTCAGATAACTTCTTAGCTGCAGGCCTTGTCACTACAAGTCTGATTCAATTTCATAGTGGCCAGGCCTTGAATGCCAAACTTGCGAGACATCAAGTCCTTCATCATTTTTTCATAACCTGGCATCTCTCGTAAGGTATCTATCAGAGGAATGTTTACCTGAATCTGCTTCAACATCTCCGTGAATTTTTTGTACTGCTAATCCTTCTGATATTTAGCCAACCTCTATGGGAAAGGTGCTGGAGGTCGCTGCTTTCCTGTGACTTAAGTCAGTTCCTGCTCAAGTACTCTTTCAGATACTTTCTCTTGCACTTGCTTAGTTTCCTTTGCAACCTCTTCTTCCTTGCTTGGTTCATCTTGCGCATGTTGTACTGCTACCTCAGTTAAATAAGTTGATTCATCTACCTTAAGTGGTACTAGCACAAATGTTTCAGTTGGTCGACTTTCTCGAGCAATTTCTAGCTCCAAATCAAGATCTCTACCATTTCTCAGACTCACAACCATCAGCTGCTTTAGGCCCTACTCTTTCGGATTGTTATATGTGTCCACAGGTAACGTCCCTTGAGCATGATTATTAAAAGCCATGGATATCTTCCCTAATTTAACCTCAATGCCCTTGATAGATAAGTTGTGTGATACTACCTTTTCTTGCATCTGGTGGACTTTTTCTTCCATCTTCTCGCTGGACCTAATGAGTTGTTGCAGCATTCCTTTCATTTCGAACAACCCGTCATCTTGTCTCACTATCTATTGCTTTTGAGGTTATTAATAAGCTAGTTGTTTATTCAACTGATTGTATCCATGTTGCCTTTGTTAAGCCACAACTTCGCCCTGTGGTCATATAGCTGACGAGCGTAAAACACACACTTAAATATGCTCGATAGTCGAATATAGTATAATATAATATCGTATCCACAAGGATTGGAGTTAAACAGAACTATCGTAGTTCGTAGCTAGATCGCTTTCCAAGATGATCAACCGTTGAGATTTATATGATTAAAAATAAAATTAACTAAGAGTCTAAACTATTGACTAATGACAATCGACGCAAGTAATGAGCAAAGAAAGATATCAATGGGAGAAGATAGAGGTTGATAGGATAGGTGTAAGACAAATGTTTGGGATCTAACTCTAGATAATTCGCTTCTAATGTTCAAGTGAGTCTCTCAAATTCACACAATTATCAGTTCAATCGTTTAGTAGAAACTCCTCTCTCGATTAAGTCTGAACCTCACAAGATGAACCAATTCAAGCTCTGCGAAGATATGCATGAATTCGTAGTGGATTGGTCTTTAGGAGAACCTCTCTCGATTATCCTCCTAACTCAGTTTAATCAACCATTCAACTAGCCTCTTGCAATTACTAAGAAGAATTAATTAATTCAACCAACAAAATAATGCAAAGATATCACAAGTTATGCCTCTCTCGATTACATGAACAAGTGAATATAGATGCAACGATTAAAATATCCGAATCGATTCTATACATAAAGCTAGAGTTAAGATCCACAAACAAGTATCAATACACCAAATCCATCAAACCCTAAAGATAACTACTCCATAGATATGGAGTAATTCATCACAACTATGTTTAAAGTGAAGAAAAACATAGAACGATCCAAACTCGTGTCTTGAGTGGGGATTGAATGATGAATTCCTTGTTTTTTTTCTTCTCCAACTCGTCCTTAGCCTCCTTAGGTCTAATATGTGTCAAAAGTCTAAAAAATAATATTTTTCCATGTATATATACCAAGTAGGGTCGGGCCCAGAAAAATCAAATTTTCCTATGTGAAATAGGATAATTACTCTGTAAAAATTGTACAGGCGCCGCATTGGGAAACGCCCCATGCGGGGCAGCAGTGGAGAAATCCAAAGAGCTTGTAATTCAACAGGCGGCAGACTTTGTACATCCGCGGCACCCCACGCGTCACTCCACACGTTGCGGCTGTGGAGGTTTCTTAGAGTGAACCTGTTTTCGCTCGCCTTTTGATATCCAGGCTTGGTCCTTAACCCCCGAACGCGTTCCCAGCTTAATTCCTTGGGCTTTTACTCAGACTTCAAAGCTCTAGTTAGCTTGAATAAGCTCCATAACATCTACATCACTCAAAATCAACTCCTACAAGGCATAAAACACACAATAAGTGCAAAACACTAACGATTAAAGGTCAAGCACAATAAAAGTGCAGTAAATTAGACTACAATAAGCGACTAAAACACGAGATTATCGCCTACCATCAATAGCTCCAGGATTACTATTACTATTATTATTATTATTGTATTGCTGTTGTGGTGGCCTATACTGTTGATTTTGTTGTCCCCGATTCTGAACACCTTGTCTCTGCCCCCCAAAGTTGCTCACATAGTTCATATTTTCTTGGTAGTTCTGGCTATCACTTTTACCGCTACACGAGCACACTATGGTTGGTTAATGCATGGTTTGCATGATCCTCTATTAGTCGTATCAACTATGTGTACCTACTTCTGTACGCGGCTAAAATCGGAGAGCCCGTATTAGCCAGCTCGAGGCCCCAATTCTCAACCATTCGGTTTGCTTAATACGTTATCTTCAAGATCTTATCCTATTTTCTAGTCTCACACTTAGCATCCATTGCTTAAAAACTAGCATGAAAATAAATCACGTATTTTTATTACCACAAAATCAAATCTAACTGTAATTACCATTTTCAAGGTAAACAGTTTGGTGCCCACCGTGGGGCCGAAAATAATAGTGATTGTTTTCTTGCTGGTTTACTACATAACGCAAGTTATCTTTCACGCTTCTTCTTGTCCAAGAATCTTTGATTTCAGGCCAAAATGTCAAACTCAGTGAATGCACAGGAGAACAACGGTCCTGAGGACCATGGAGAGAATGGTGTAGTTGTTCCAGGTATTGGTGTACCACCGCGAAACCCTGAGGATGCACCAGAACCAATTCCCGTGGACGTGGTCTCGTGCAACGCCCAACACGTCGATATAAGCTCCCATACCGACAGGAGTATACACCAAGAGAACCAACAAGAAGCTCAGAAAACCCCAGCTCGAGAAGAACGAGAGGTTAGCCTTCATGTCATTTTTGAGATGTTGCATGCACAACAGCTGGCGATTGCTCAACTGCAAAGCCACCAAAAAACTCCAAGCACAGCAGCACCGGAGGCGGCTCCCCGAGCCGAACAAATACCAGAAAGATCAAGCAACAACGGGTCAGCAGTCGATCCTGCTATCATAAAGATGCTCGAGGACCTCACGAAGAGGATTGAATCGGGTGAAAAGAAGATAGAAGCCAATGACAAAAAGGTGGAGACCTACAACTTAAGGGTCGATCAGATCCCAGGCGCACCCCTGATCCTAAAGGATGTAGACTCATAGAAATTTGTACAAAAGCCATTCCCATCGAACGCCGCTCCGAAGCCCATTCTGAAGAAATTCAGAATGCCTGATCTCCTGAAATACAACGGAACCTCGGACCCCAACGAGCACATCACTGCTTACACTTGTGCTGTAAAGGGGAATGACCTGAGGGACGACGAGATTGAGTCCGTCTTGTTGAAGAAATTCGGAGAAAAACTTTCAAAGGGGGCCATGAAGTGGTATCACAACCTAGCCCCGAATTCAATAGATTCATTTGCCATGCTGGCAGAATCTTTTATAAAGGCATACGCCGGTGCCATTAAAGTCGCTACAAGAAAATCCGACGTCTTCAAGATCAAACAAAGAGAAAACGAGATGCTGCGGGAGTTTGTATCTCGTTTCCAAATGGAGCGAATGGAATTATCACAAGTTTCCGATGACTGGGCAGTGCAGGCATTCACCCAAGGTTTGAACGAACGAAGCATGATAGCTTCGAAGCAACTAAAACAGAACTTGATAGAATATCCTGCCATGACTTGGTCAGATGTCCACAACTGATATCAGTCGAAGATTAGTGTCGAGGACGACCAACTGGGAGCCCTCTCGGGCTCAGTATATCCTAACAGGCTCTTGGCAAAGGAACCAAGGCCAAACAAGGAAAGATATCAACCTTACAATGAAGATCGAAGAAACGCCCCAAGGCGTAACATACCCCAAAATGATCGAAGGACAGACTGAGGTCAGAATCCTCGGGGACTCGTGGGCAGAGTCGGATTCGATAGACATACAGGACTGACGGAGGCACCCTAATTGTCCGAATACAACTTCAACATTGATGTCTCAGACATCGTCTCTCCCATTGGTAAAATCAGGGAAACCAGGTGGCCAAAACCCGTACAATCAGACCTGTCACAAAGGAACCCCAACCTGGTGTGCGAGTTTCACGGTACACACGGTCATAGGACCAAAGATTGCAGACAGCTCCGAGAAGAAGTAGCCCGACTGATCAACAAAAGGCATCTCCGAGAGTTCCTCAGCGACCGAGGCAAAAATCAATTCCGGGAAAGAGAGAGAGACAGAAGAAACGGAATGGAAAAACCCCAGCACGTCATTTATATGATCATCGGAGGGACCGACGTTCCCCAAGGACCCGTGATCAAGCGGGCAAAAGTTTCCGTCGCAATGGAAGGACAAATCCGGGGCCGCATGCCCGAGGACATCCTTGCCCTCAGTGAAGAGGACTTTGAGACCTTGTCTCATCTCCATAACGGCGGCTGGTAATTTTATTTCTCTTGAATAGCGTTCAAATTAAACGTGTACTCGTGGATCCAGGTAGCTCGGCCAACGTAATCAGGTCGAAGGTGGTGGAGAAGCTCGAATTGATCGATCTAATCATACCCACCTCCCGAGTCCTCAGCAATTTCGACATGGTCGGTGAAACAACAAAGGGGGAGATCACCCTCCCGGTCAACGTGACCGATACAGTTCGAAACACAAAATTTCATGTCATCGAAGGTGACATGAGATATAATGCATTACTTGGAAGACCATGGATACACAACATGAGGGAAGTACCGTCAAATTTTCACCAAAAGATAAAGTTTTAAACAGAAGACGGTATAAAAACGATGTATGGAGAACAGCACGCGGCGAAGGAGATGTTTGCGGTTCATGAGGAGCCACCAACCTCAATACCCTCCACCTCAGAGGAGCCGGAGGACAAACAGACCCTCGAGAACGATGAAGAAGACTTCCTGGCCCCCCGAACCTTCATTGCCCCCGAAGAATCGGACGCAACAAAATCAACAGCTGAAGAGCTGGAACAAGCTGTTTTGATCGATCATCTCCCAGATCGGAAGGTATACCTGAGAACGGGATTAACCCCTGAACTCAGGAGAAAATTCATTCAAATCCTTATTAATAACATCGATTTCTTTGCGTGATCCCATTTAGATATGACAGGGATCCCACCGGAAATAACCACCCATCGACTAAGTGTCGACCCCAGGTTCAAACCGGTGAAGCAAAAAAGAAGACCTCAGTCCGAGGTAAAACACGTGTTCATCAAGGATGAGGTAACAATGCTCCTCAAAATAGGATCTATTAGGGATGTAAAATATCCCGAATGGTTGGCCAATGTGGTGGTAGTTCCCAAAAAGGGGAATAAGTTAAGAATGTGCGTAGATTATAAAGACTTGAATAGAGCATGCCCCAAGGATTCATTCCTGTTGCCCAACATCGACTGCATGATCGATGCTATGGCCAGCCACGAGATCCTCACCTTTCTCGACGCCTACTTGGGGTATAATCAAATTCAAATGAACCCTGAGGACAGGGAAAAAACTTCATTCATCACGAAGTACGGTACGTACTGCTATAATGTGATGCCTTCGGGCAAAAAAATACGGGAGCCAAATACCAACGCCTAGTTAATAAAATGTTCGAAAACCAAATAGGCAATTCCATGGAAGTTTACATTGATGATATGTTAGTTAAGTCCCTGCGCGCAGAGGACCATTTAACTTATTCGCAGGAGACATTCGACATCCTCAGAAGCTACAACATGAAACTCAATCCCGAGAAATGTGTCTTCGGAGTGGGTTCGGGCAAATTCTTAGGCTTCATGGTGTCAAACAGGGGGATTGAGATCAATCCTGATAAAATCAAAGCCATCGAAGAGATCACGGTGGTGAACAATGTAAAGGTCGTGCAACGGCTGACTGATGAAAAGCAGCTTTGGGCCGGTTCTTATCAAGGTCATCAGGCAGGAGTCATCATTTCTTCTCCCTACTTAAAAAGAAAAACAGCTTCGAATGGACTCCGGAATGCCAACGTACTTTAGAGGAGTTAAAATACCTAACAAACCCACCTTTACTCCACACCCCAAAGGAAGATGAGACACTATATTTGTACTTTGCTGTGTCCGAGGTAGTGGTAAGTGGTGTGCTGGTTCGAGAAGAGCAGGCTACGCAATTCCCTGTCTATTATGTAAGTCGGACCCTAGGAGATGCCGAAACCAGGTATCCACACCTAGAAAAGTTAGCTCTTGCATTAGTAAGTGCATTGCAAAAATTAAAGCTGCCACACCCCAAAAACTGAAGAGCGCGACCGGCGCTCAACCGAGTAAACCCGACTGAGCAAGCCTGTTAGGTTTCATTCTACCCAAACTAATTCATGAATAAAGAGGAGGTGAACTCCATTAATCAAATTCTAATAATATATCATTAACAGCTTCCGTTTCATTTTCATTAGCAGTTTCAACCATAATGACCAAAATATTACAATTTTTATGGTTATGATGATGAAAAACATATTTGCCAATATTTCCAATATCAAACACCACCCACAACCTGTCTACGGAGCCTCTAAATACAAAAGAAGAGTAATATGGAAATGCCGGCAATAAGGCTCCGGCTATACCTCAAAATAAAAAGTACATGATACAAACGATACAGGACCCCGAAAAGAAGTGGGGCTCACCAAGTCCGCTGAAAGGAAGATGCATCACTAGCTGCGACCAACCTTGCCTGCTATGGAATCACCTACATCCATTTAAAGATGAAGCGCCCCCGGCAAAAGAGACATTAGTGCCGTCGAATATCACTAGTATGTATAGCTAAAAGTCCTCTTTCAAAATAGAATGTCCATATAAGCAGAGACAACACATAGAAACAACAAGTCACAATCAACAATATCCAAATAACCAATTGAAACATAACGATTTTCAAAGTAAGAAAATAGTATGTGTATATATATATATATATATATACATATTTGGTTGGGAGATCACTAGCACCGATATTTCCACCGTCTTTGTTAGCACGGAGTCCAATCATGCCTGATCGCCTAGGCCATCTCCCCACGGACAATGTGGTTTGACATTATGATGCGAAAGAAAGTTGTCACAATAGTAGTACCACCATGTGGATCTCCACCCGATCAGCTAGGCCGCCTTCCCACATATGCCGTCTGGGTTGGCTTTTTCTTTTCCAATTCACAGGTTTTAGTTTCATCCCACTTTGGGGGAATAATCACAATTTCACCAATATTTCAATTTCATCCCAAATCACAATCCACCCCTACACCACGTGTAGTTTCAGGTGTGGGCCTTATGACCCACCCTTCCTCGGTCTTGCTAATGATACTCCCAAAAACACTTTTACTTGATTTACACACAAGGTAATATAGATATAAATATATTCATCTCAGAATCTTTCACATTGTATAGATCTTTATTAGTATTTTCAACCATCCACATTAATAGTATTTCCTTGGCTCTTTGGGCCTTTCACAAGATTCATTACTCATGGCACGGTGGCCGCATTCTATATTCCATACTTTTACTTCTTTTAATTTCAAGGATCATCACCAATTACCAATGTACAAAGTATTCCAGAAATCATATACCTCAAGTTCATTAGCAATGGAAACTTTAAACACAAAAGGTTTCCTTCCCAAAGATTGGGGCATACCAACCAGCAATAGATACACACATCAAAGTCATAAACAAGCAACACACCAATTATTCTTGAATTACTCTTCCCAGTCACAACAATGTACAGTTTCAAAATCGGAGTATGTAAGAACTCGAATCACAGTGAATACATTATAAGACAAGGCATTAGTTAAAACAACAACTTATGGGCATGAATTGAGTACCAAAAGCTTTTAGGCAATTTTGTTTTCGAAGTCATTTTAAGACAGTTGAGTCGAGGCTCATTTCATAATCTGTTTCACATTTTTTCTCATTTCATAGGCATCACTAGGCACAAATATAACTTAAGTCCTTGGCACGTTATCCACATTCTATTTCCCCAATTCGTTGAATGCAATTTCAATCATCTTTATAGATTATCAACAACTAGACACACTCAATCAAAGCATTTGGTACACATTAGAGCAATTAAGCATATCGAGTTTTTCTCACCCAATTTGGTATACTAGTTTTCACTTAACACACAACTCAAGCCGTACGATTTTAATAAGCAAACCATACTTTAAATATCTATCTTTCGATATAAGGCTCATTCGGAATAATCAAGTTTATGAGTTTATAGGGGATAACCCGGAATATAGATATTAGGGAATTTGAGCCAACCATACTTGAACTTACGAAAACATTTATGGAATTCGATTCTAAGAGAGAAAGTTTAGCCAACATACCTTGTTGAGCTTTCCTTAAGTTACAACAATTCCCCAATACTTCTAGCAATAATAATTTATAGGAAGATAGCAAAAATTGATTAATAATTAGAAAGACCCCCATGGTGCAACTCTCTTACGGATTGCATCGAACACCTAACATGTGAAATAGACTTCAAGGTCCTATACTTGAAAGCCCTTCTTTCCTCAACTAATTTCAACAAGAGACTATCCAAAAATAGTTGAAAATTCCACATCCTACAACCTAGTGCACATGCATGGCTTATTTCTAACCCTACCATATGTTTGAACTCTTAACCTCTTGCATTAAAGCTCTAGAAGTAGGACTTACCCGGATGGATGATAATCTAGTGGCTTGCTTCCTTGATTCTTAAAGATTTGAACAAGATTAGGTGATTTGGAGTGATAGGTTCCCTATTTCTCTCTCTATATTGTTCTTTCCTCTCTCTAAAATCAGTAGAAAATGACCCCAAATGAAGCCCCACAACCTATTTATGAAAATGGGGTCGGGTTATAAAAATAGGAAAAACAAACCTCCAAAATCGGGTATGCGATCGCAGAATGGACCGAAAAACAAGAATGTGGGCCGCAGAATGCATCACAAAATAGGTGCCCAAAACTGGGCAACACTGGCCCAATCTGCGACAGATTTGCGATCGCAGAGTCAAATATGCGACATATTTGCGATTGCAGATTCGACACAGGATCGCATTTTTCCAGCCTTTGGTAATTTGATCATAACTTTGTGTAGGGATGTCCAAATGACGAACAGTTTGAAGCGTTGGAAACTAGACTCGAAGACCTTTCATATGATAGGTTGTTCATCACATAAAACCTTATATGTATTTAGATATGCTTGTGCAAACTCATTTGGAATTTTATCCTATTATGAAATTTTCCAATTTGAATTGGACTTGGGCCTCCCATTAGACCCCACATTAAACATTATAAGGCTTATACACCTATTTACCAAATCCAATTGATGCCCACCATGTTAATAGCATATAAAATATTATAATTAGCCTACCCGGCACCACGAAATCCTAAATTACTTAGCGAAATTTTTCGGGGCCTTACAAAAGCCTTATTTCCAATGCCATCGTATTTGAGTTTTAACAACATATCCTCTCCGAAGCATATTGCATAAGCCCGAACTGTCAGGCCGTCTGGCCAAATGGGCAATCGAACTCGGGGGTGTGATATCGAATACCAACCCCGAACGGCTATCAAGTCCCAGATCCTGGCGGATTTTGTGGCCGACTTCACACCTGCCCTCGTGCCCGAGGTAGAGAAAGAACTTCTACTAAAAACGGGCACGTCTTCAGGGGTATGGACCTTGTTCACCGACGGTGCCTCGAACGTGAAAGGGTCCGAACTCGGTATAATCCTAAAACCACCTAAGAGCGACATGATTAGGCAATCTATAAAAACTACAAAATTGACTAACAACGAAGCCGAGTATGAGGCTATGATTGCAGGTCTGGAACTGGCCAAAGGCCTAGGAGCAAAAGTCATCGAAGCAAAATGTGATTCCCTTCTGGTAGTAAATTAGGTAAATTGGGAGGTTCGAGGTTCGAGAAGACAGGATGCAAAGATACCTAGACAAAATTCAAGTCACACTGCACCACTTCAAAGAATGAACCATGGTCCACATACCTCGAGAACAGAATAGCGAGGCCGATACCCTCGCGAACCTGGGGTCAATCGTCGAGGAAGATGACTTACTTCTCGGGGCTGTTCTTCAGCTATCCAAATCAGTGATCGAGGAAGGCCACGCCGAGATCAACTCCACCAGCCTGACATGGGATTGGAGAAACAAATATATCAATTATTTGAAAGCTGGGAAGTTACCCGCGGACCCGAAAAGTCGAGGGCTCTGCGAACCAAAGCAGCCCGATTCTCGCTCGACGAAAACGGAACTCTGTACAGTAGAACCTTTGATGGGCCCCTAGCAGTATGTCTGGGGCCGGGGGACACAAATTACGTGCTCCGAGAAATCCACGAGGGCACCTGCGGAAATCACTCCGGTGCCAATTCCTTAGTCCGAAAGGTGATCAGAGCAGGTTACTATTGGGACAGCATGGAGAAAGACACCAAAGAATCCGTCCAAAAATGCGACAAATGCTAGAGATTCGCACCGATGATTCACCAACACGGTGAACAGCTACATTCGGTCTTCTCACCATGGCCGTTCATGAAGTGGGGAATGGACATCGTCGGACCCCTACCGATGGCGTCAGGTAAAGCTAGATTTATTTTATTTATGACTGACTATTTCTCAAAATGGGTGGAAGCGCAGGCCTTCAAAAAGATAAGAGAAAAAGAAGTCATTAACTTCATCTGGGACCATATCATGTGCCGGTTCGGAATTCCTTCCGAGATAACGTGTGATAACGGGAAACAGTTCATTGGAAGCAAAGTAACACAGTTTCGCGAGGACCACAAAATCAAAATAATCCTATCAACACCCTACCACCCATGCGCAAATGGTCAGGCCGAGTGTCACGCCCCAAGAACCCAGGAGCACGACCGGTGCTCAACCGAGTAAACCCGACTGAGCAAGCCTGTTAGGTTTCATTCTACCCAAACTAATTCATGAATAAGGAGGAGATGGACTCCATTAATCATACTTATTAATTATTTCATTAACAACTTCCGTTTCATTTCCATTAGCAGCTTAAGTCATAATTATCAAAGTATTACAAGTCTTATAAATCTTTGCCAAACATCAATATTTCTACTTAAATTCCAATACCCGACACTACCCACAACCTGTCTATGGAGCCTCTAAACACAACTGAAGAGTATTATACCTCAAATACAAAGTACATGATAAACAGATGAAACAGGACACCGAAACGAAGTGAGGCTCACCAAGTCAGCTGAAAGGATGATGCGGCACTAGCTGTGACCAACACTGCCTGCTATAGAAACACCTACATCCATTTAAAGACGTAGCGCCCCCGGCAAAAGGGACGTTAGTGCCATCGAATAGCACTAGAATGTATAAATAAACACCATGTAGTTAGAAAGAACTTTCATACAAGAATAAGAAATCACAAGTATAACTCAAACGATCACCATATTATCAAATAAAAGAATCATACAACTTTCACATCATTTTCCATAGCTTTTAGTTCGGGGCATTTCACACTATTTATCATGGTTGACCATACCACCGCTATCTTGAGCGGAGTCCGATCTCGACCCGATCGGCTAGGTTGCCTCGTTCGAGACATATACTTCAATCAAATCTCATTTTCCCTTTTTCCGAAATTCATTCACAATACCACCGCTATCTTGAGCGGAGTCCGATCTCGGCCCGATCGGCTAGGCCGTCTTACCAAGGCGTTGTTCCCTTCTCGTTAATCCTTTCATTTCACATCTATCATTTCAAAAGCACTTGGGGCACAACTTTATCACATCATTCTTGGCACTAGGCCATATTTCACACCGTTCCCTATTTCAATATATGCTTTGCCATTTAGGATAGTAGGTGCACGCAAGAGCAATTTAAATTGTAAGCATAGATAAGATTTCACGTAGATGGCACAATAATGCAACTTCAATCTAAATTTGAGGTCTAAGCAATTCAATACATAATTCATATCTTTTGCCCCTTTTCAAGTTATCAAGACAGCACGTTGATCTTGTTGAGACACATATTTCACGCATATAAGGTTACAACACCAAATCATGTAAAATAATAATCGATGCAACAATTCAACTTTAACCTTACCATTTTCACACAAACACCGATGAAGCTCGATTTCTAAAAGATGGGGTTTTAGCCATACATACCTCAATAAAGCTTTCCTTAATTCTTACAAAATTCCGGGACTCTTAGAACTTCAATCTATAGTATAAGAATTACAAATCGAACCCAGAATTAGAGACATGGTTAAGATTTTAGCTCGTTCAGGTATACTATCAAGCACCAAGTATGCATTGTGATCTTAGGTCCCTTTTTGAAAGAGATTTCTTCAATGTTATACTCCAATTGTTGTCTCTTTAGTTCTCATCCTCCCCATACCCCATTATTTCTTATGCAGGCAAGGTTATTTGCCCTTTTTACCCAAGAACCCAATTGTTAATCACTTAGTTTAAATAGAAACTTCGGAATTACAGATTATGGAAAAAGTTCTTACCTTTTTAGGGTGAAGACCTAGCAACTCTCTTCACAATCTTCAAGATTTTGGGGTAAGAGTTGGGTGGGGATTAGATGAAGGTCACTCTCTCTCTCTCTCTAGAAGCTCCTTTTCTCACTCTGATTTCAGTAAAATAACATAGAAAAGGTCGGATGGGGTGTTTTTAATGGGATGGAGTCGGGTTTAAAAATTAGAGAATAGGAGCCCCGACTCAGATCTGCGATCGCATTTGCAATCGCAAAGTTGATATGCGGTCCGCAGAATGGACCGCAAAAATGCTCCCCAAAATCTGAACACACTGTCTGGGTATGCAGCAGAAATGGGGTCCGCATACCCGTTCCGCGGTCACATAATGCACTGTAGAACTGCCGCTTACAAAACCCCAAGGGGATTATGCGACGACTATGCGGCCCGCATGTCGATTATGCGATCGCAAAGTTGGCCGCATAGTTGACCTCAAATTGGCCAACACACTGTTTCACTCTACGGCGACTATGCGGTCCGCATAGCTGTTATGCGACCGCATTCTCTACCGCAGAACCGCACTTTTCCGGAAAACATTATTCCTTGACTTTTTAATGCATAGATCAGTCCAAAGGGTTACAAATTTCAAACACGTATTCCTAACTTTGCACTACGAGCTCTCGGGTTTTGAGTAAAAGTTTTCACGGGGCCTTACACCGAGTCCACAAACAAAACCATAATTCAATACTTGAAAAAGAAGTTAGAAAGTGCAAAGGGAAAATTGAGAGAAATATTACCCGACGTACTATGGGAATATCGAACAACTCCAAAATCAAGCACAATAGAAACACCTTTCTCCCTGGTATATGGTGCCGAGGCTTTAATACCAGTCGAGGTCGGAGAACCAAGCGCCAGGGTCCGACACGCCACCGAAAGCTCAAACAATGAAGCCATGACTGCAGCTCTCGGGCTATTGGATGAAAAGCGAGAAGCTTCGCTGGTCCGATGGCCGCCCAAAAACAAAGGATCAAAAGGTACTATAACAGGAGAACAAATCTTCGACATTTCAGAGTTGGGGACTTAGTCCTGAGGAAGGTCACCCTGAACACTCGAAACCTAATGAAGGAAAGCTAGTCCAGGACTGGGAAGGAGCGTACCGCATCCTCGGAGTGATCGGCAAAGGGTCCTACAAGATCGGTACCATGGAAGGCGAACAGCTTCCGAGCAATTGGAACATATCAATGCTCAAACGCTATTACTGCTAAGGATTTCGATGGAAAACGCCGAAGCATCCCCCCAGCTTGAAGGCCTTAGGTTTTAAAGCATGTGTTACGCTCTTTTCCTTCAATCGGGTTTTTATCCCAAAAAGGGTTTTACCGGTAAGGTTTTTAACGAGGCAACATCAATATGCTACCTAAGGAGAAGTTAACAAGTATTCAAGGCTTCTCTTCAATCAACCTCGAATACTGGAGGGCATCCCCCTAGGAGATCACCCCCTCGAAGAAGTCAAGATGTGCCAAATAAGGTCTCAATAGGAAAATGATGTATCAGGCCAAACAGTCGAATGAATCGTGTCCGCATAGAATAATTGAACCCTTGACAGCAAAAACATGTATAATTGTGCCAAGTAATCAAGGAATATTTTTCCATCAAGGCACTTTGCGCTTCTAATAATTGAACCCTTGACGGCAAAAACATGTATACTTGTGCCAAGTAATCAAGGAATATTTTTTCCATCAAAGCACTTTGCGCTTCAAAGAAACCCACTATTTTTTCATAACGGCTCCAGAGCCAGAAATTTCCCGAACGCTCGGGGACTGACGTCAAAAACTCGAAGCCATATGACCTCTGGGTCGTAAACTTCAAACTCGTAAGCCCTCAATGAGGCAACACCAAGTTTACACAAAATAGCTCCAGATCCAAAAGACTCTCGACGTCTCGGGGACTATCGCCGACGGTCACCACATCATTTTGTCAAAACTCGAGGCTATAAGACCCCATGCGGGCAACCTCGAGCTCATAAGACCTTCATAAGACAATACCAAACCTGTAAGACCTCAAGCAAGGCATGAGTTATGCTTATACCAAGTAACCAAATCTGTAACACCTCAAGCAAGGCATGAGTTATACTTGTACCAAGTAACCAAATCTGTAAGACCTCGAGTAAGGCATGTTAAAATTTATAAGACCTTACAAAAGGCATAATCCCGATCTTAAAGTTAAGGCCATATATTCGAACTTGTAAGACCCCTAAAAAGGCATACCCTCGATATGGACGCCGAAGCTACTTCACTTGGGGACTAAAAGGCTACGGCCAAATATAATGAGTAGGGTCACAGGGCTGTACCAGCCAAACTAACGCGACTCAGGGATGCCCGACCATCGCCATAAAACTCACAGGCCTTCAAATCACTTCTAAAATACTTCAAAAAGAACCGGTTAATCAGGCTACCCTCGGCATAAGCAAAAGAGTTTCGACCATGATAGCTCTAAACAACAGGCTTCAAAATATTCAGCCATCGAGCGAAACCTTCCAAGGTAAACATTTACCGTTGCATAACGTCTCACAATCGTGGTTCTTATCGAACTGTCGAAGAGTCGAGCGAACACAAAAATTCAAAAAAGTCTTTAACAAGGGAAAAATAAGCCTATACTAGAGGTCATACCGACCCTACGCGTAAGAGACACTGTCGCCAGCTTAAATTAAGGGTCGTACCGACCCAATGCGTAAGAGCCACTGTCACCAGCTTAAATCAAAAAGTCGTACCGACTCAATGTGTAAAGGGCGCAGACGCCAGCTTACATTAGAGGTCGTACCGACCCAACAAGTAAGAGCCAGCTTAAAATTCGAAAACCTAAGGGTCAATGAACTCGAGCCAAAGTCCGACTCAAGGACCGAGCCCGAAACAGTTAACTGAAAAGTGCCTAAAGGCAAATGCGTAAGAGCCTAAGCGCCGGCCTATATTAGAGGTCGTACCGGCCCAACGCGTAAGAGCATAAGGGCCGGTCTAAAAAAGCCTCAGGGCCGATGAGAAATCGCACCGACCAGATAAGCAAAAGCTCAAAGACCGCTTAAATAGCCTCGGGGCCGATACAGTAGACCTAAAGGTCAACAAACTCAAGTCGAAACATGACTCGGGGACTAAGCCCCAAACGATCAACTCTCAGACACTACAAACCGCTCAGTGGTAGCAGGAACCTAAGGGTTTTAATTTGAGGTCCAAAATTTCGGACCAATTGTCAAACAAGTGTCACGGTTTGTTCCTAAAAAGCAAAGGAAAAGTGAAAAACAACGAAAAACGAAAAGTCTTTTACATATATGTTAAAAGGTTTGCAAGGGTACATTTACAAGGCCTATGATTGAAGCCCCTACAAAGGCAGAAGGCGAATAAGACCCTAATCTACCACCGGGGCTAGACCTTCGACAGCTCCCTCGGAAATTATGCTCTCAGTAGCACCGGCCATGACCCCCGGGTTTTCAACGGCCTCTTCCCCTTCGGGGATCTCGCCTCCATCTTCATCATCTCCCGAGCCACTGCTCGACTCGCCTTCAGAAGAAAGCAGGTCCGCAGCTTCTTCTTCTAGGGTCTTCACCCTCTCGATCTCGGCGGATAAATCGATGCCCCCCGCATGCGTATCCTCGAGAGCTCGTCTTTGAGATTCTAACTGGGCGTGCTCTACAGCTCGGGTCGACCGCAGCTCAGCCTCTTCAGACACCTTCCTGGCCTGAGCGTTTGCAGTAGCAGCATCCTCTTTATGCGAAGACACGAACGCCTCAGCTTCAGCCCTAACCTCGGATAGCGCAGCAACCAACTCAGCATGTAGACCCTTATACTTGCTACTCTTCGCCCTCGCGTCATCAAGTTGATACCCGACCGAGACCACCTCCCCCTGGAGGGTATCTCTCTCGGAGACTATCTCACTCATGTACCGTCTGAGTTCGAGAATTTCACAGTCCCTGGCTCGGCATTCCTCCTGCATTAGGACATCTTTCTTCTCAAGCTGCAAAGATCGACCCCAAAGGTGTTAAACATTGAAGTCAGATAAACGTGTAGACAAAAAACAAACAAAAGTTGTGTAACCTGCTCACTGAGATGAATCCTTTCTCGGGACATCGCCTCCAAACGATCTCGAAGGCCACGGAGTTCCTCCTCCCTCTTGGTAGAAAGAGCTCTGAGCTTATCAGCTTCCAAGGTGAGTTTTTTGTGCTCACCCTCGTAACAAACCAGCTCGCTTTGGAACCTGGCAAAGGTCTGATTGTAAAGCACCATGGCCTGAAACCATGAAAGAAACAAGGTTAGCAAGCCAAAAATCAGGGCACCAAGCAGAATTTGCTGAAAAATTACCCGCTCATAGAGCCTGTCGATCTCACTAAAAATAAGCGGGGCGTCAAGCTCAGGCTTTTCCCCAGGCGCAGCAAAAAACCTTTCGAACACATTTTTATCTCTGACGAATGCCCCCACGGCGAAAGACTCTTTATTTTGAGCATTCTGCATCTTCCTCGGAGAAAAAGTTGAACCTAAAGGGGAATCGCTCACTTCAATAACCCCGACTGGATCAATCGGGCCATCTCCTATTTCTGGGAAGATTCTAAACTAGGCTCCCCCAGACCGCCTAATGAACACACCTCCGCTAGTGGAAATTTTTTGTTGTCAATTAACTCAAGGATATCCCCCTAAGCGCCCTCAAAGGTCTCTTTAATCCGAGGTAGGACAACAACGGAATCAAGTTCCGATTTAGAAGCCATCGACTCTGCAGTGTACGGGACGGTCAGGTTCCCCCCCCCCCCCCCCCC
>NC_031997.1:8362550-8518087 GCF_001879085.1 Nicotiana attenuata | reverse complement strand
CCCCCCCCCCTCCCCCCGCGGGAGCTTCCGAGGAATCATCTTTTCCTTCGCTCTTAGCTCGGGGACTCCCCGGCACTCCTGGAGTTACGACCGCCGAATCGACCTTAGGTTCTTCCACTTTGGCTTTCTTGGATTTAGGGGGATGAATCGACAACCTCGTATGTCTTTTCTTCTCTTCGTCAGGTTTTGGGGTATTCGCTTTACCAAGCGGTGCTTCCCTCATCAAGAAGACCTCCCCCAGACCTGCACAAATGTATACACAGGGAATGAGGACTTTGTCAGTGATGGTTCTTCTATGAGATACAATTACAGCAGAAGTAAAGGCGCACCATGGTCCTTGGCTTCCCATCGAGCCTGGGACAGAATGCGCCACACGCGCTCAACGTATGGGCAAATTGAATCCAGCTGGTTGACCCAACCCGAGAGATCCTTAACCACATTAGGATACACTGCGATGGGTGCATCAGCGAAGGAAGTCAGTTGGTAGGGAAATGTACCCGAAAAGAAACAAAAGAACATTTAATTAGCGTATCCACTTACGTTTCATGTTCCACCATTTGGGGAATGGCATCCTCCCGGCTGGGATAAGGTCTGAAGTCCTAACTCGGACGAAACGGCTCATCCACCCTCCGTTCCTAACCTCGTCGGTACAGGCAAATAGGGATCTCGAGGCCCGATAGTGGAGCTTAATCAGGCCCCGACAGAAGAGTCGGGGACTGTACATTCTGACCAGGTGGTCGAGGGTAAAGGGCATCCCCTTAATCATGTTTGCGTAATATCTGGTCATGTAAACAATGCGCCAGAACGAAGGATGCATTTGGCCCAATCTCGATATAATTCGTAGAAGTCGAGGATCACGGGGTCTATTGAAGGCGAGGACGGCTCCACCGGGCCAAGGGTGAATGGATAAGTATACACACTAAGGAAATCGGCCTTGTGCATCATTATGTCCTCCCCCCGGGAAGGAATCTCAACTAACACCGCGTCCCCCCAGCGGCAGTCGGTCTTCACCCTTACTATTAAACTGATATATCAGGAAACAGGTTAGCATCGCCCCGGCTTCGAGGAGGGTTTTTCGATCTTAAAATCGAAGGTCATTTCAAAGGCTCCCGGAATGCATTCCCCAATGAGAGGGGGCTCTGTTGTGTTGCCCTTAGACGAGCGCAAGGAAGAGGAAGGCACATCTTCCTGAGAAACAGAGGTGGA
Organism: Nicotiana attenuata; assembly: GCF_001879085.1. Lineage (NCBI taxonomy): Eukaryota > Viridiplantae > Streptophyta > Magnoliopsida > Solanales > Solanaceae > Nicotiana > Nicotiana attenuata. Next base: position 8,516,881 of record NC_031997.1, on the reverse strand, counting down.
AGTTACGCCATTCTTGTTAAGTGATTTCAGAGGAGAAATGAAAATTGCGCTTCAGAAGAAAGCACAGGGGAGAAGTAAAAAGGACTCTTTTAGGGGCTTGGTGATGCAGTGGAAAATAAGAGGCGAAAGGAGAAGTATTTATAGAGATCTAACGTGTACGTTGGAGCAGACCAAAGGACAGCCAACCGCTATAATTAATTCAGAGACTTCTAAAAAGGGCTACGTGGACGCGGCCTTTAGACACCTTATTTTGTCACGTCAATCGCTCGATAGGGAATGACTACCGTTGTGATGGAAGTATCGAAGGGGCGAGGATTCGAGATCATTTCTTATCATTTTTACACTAAGAAACGCGGGGACTATCTGTACGCGGTTAAAATCGGAGAGCCCGATTTTACGATCGTTATACCTCGCCGAAGTTTCACCTTGAAGGCCCGAGGCACAACTCGGGGTTTGTCCTCGAGAATCTTTTATGACCGACCTCGGGGCAGTGCAAATCGACGATTATCATGGGCGAGCGGGAATTTCCCAAGGCGCGTGATCAAAGCTGACAAAACCTGCAAGAGAAGCACTAGTCTGTACCAAACTAGCGAATAGCTGTACCAGCTATATTTTCTTTGTAATAATTACTCATGTACTATGTTGGAGTTTCCCCTCCTATATAAAGGGGACCCTTACTGTTTTGTAAGGAGAGACAAAAAACACAACATTCAATAGAAGAAAAGGAACATTCTCTGCTCTCTAACATAAACATATTCTTCTTTTGATCTTATTACTTACATTTATTGTATATTCATTGATTGTTCTTCATTTACTGCTCATTATTGATCATAAGAAGCCCTCATCAAGGCCTTTAGAACTGTTAGTTCTCCACCTACTGTCCAAGAGTCTAACGCCTAGCTCGACCTCAAGGCCCCATATTAGCCAACTCGAGGCCCTGATTCTCAACCATTCGGTTTGCTTAATATGTTACCTTCAAGCTCTTGTCCTATTTTCTAGTCTCACACTTAGCATCCATTGCTTAACAACTAGCATAAAAATAAATTACGTATTTTTAGAACCACAAAATCAAATCTAATTGTAATTACCATTTTCAAGGTAAAAAGCTTCTGAACTGATTTAGCAATCTTCTTGGTGAGGATATTCATTTAAGTCATCAGAGTGGCCATATTCTCGGATATGGAGTTGTTAAGATCCAGCGCTTATGAGTGAACTACATGGGTAATTGCAGTGTCTTTTGTCATCCATCTTGAGTTTTGAGCCATTTTATCTAGCAGGACCTTACACTCTCTAAATGATTTTGCTCAAAAATGCTCCATTAGCTGAAGTGTCGATGTTGTCCTTCAAGCTATCTGCCAATCCCATTTAAAACATCTATCCCAACATCTGATTTTGAATGTCATGATGTGGACACTTAACCAGCATCCCTTTGAACCTCTTCCACGTTTCTTGCAATGTTTCAGCTAGTTTCTGCCTGAAGCTCAATATTTTATGAACTTGTTTGTCAGTCTTATTGGGTGGGTAGAACTTGTCCAGAAGTTTTCTTGACTAATTCCTCCCAAGTGGTGATGGAGTTTAGGGGTGTTCATAAAAACCCAAAAAACCGAACCAAACCGAAAACCAATCCAAACCGACCAAAAAAATCGATACTTTTTGGTTTGGTTTGGCTTTGGTTTTGAATTTTAAAAACCGATCAAATTTGGTTTGTTTTTGTTTTAATCAGAAAAAAACCAAACCAAACCGACTATAGGAGTAGCTATTTCAAATTTATTATTACACCTATATATATGTATATTTTTATACAAAGTTTCAAAAATTTAATGGTAAATGTTAATAGTTTGCACTTTTAGTATAGTTCTTTACCTTTACAGTCTAGTTTGATTGGTAGTTTTCTTTTGTTAAGTGTAAGAATCCATTTTGTGTTAAAAATAATATATTTTTAATTGAGTCCTTAAATTTTTCATCACTATTTTATTCAATTATCATCAATATATCTTGGTAAATAATAGATTCTCAAAGGGCAATTGATTTGATAGTGTTACCTTGAAAATGTGGTCGCCGGAATGTGTGTTTGGTAGTGTATGTCTTATATATAAGAAAAAATTGACAAATAACCAAAAAATCGAAAAAACCGACAAAACCCGACATAAACCAAATCGAGAAAAAATCGACTTAATTGGTTTGGTTTGGTTATAATATTTGAAAAAACGACTTACTTAGTTTGGTTTAAGGGAAAAACCGATCCAAACCGAACCATGAACACCCCTAATGGAGTTTATGGAGAGCAAACTAAGCCAAGTCTGAGCCACTCCAGTCACTCAGAATGAAACAATAATAGTCTTATTGCTTTCTGTGTCACATTTGGTTGCCTTTAAGTGACACAAATTGACAAAAAGATTTTAAAGTGTTGCTATGGATCTTCAATGTAAGACCTGGAGAACAGTCCCTCGTTCTGTAGTAGATGTAGCATGTTATTAGGGATTTGATTGATTCTGCTTGTATATGAGGAACTGCAATTGCGGTTGCCAAAGTTTCAGTTGTGGGTTGTGCCCAATCATATGCTCTGTTACAAGAGGTGTCACACCCTGATTGTTCGGGTTATTCCCGTTATTTCGGTTGTTTTTGTTGTCTAAAACGTCACCCATGTCTAGTTCAATTTGTTCTCTTGGGTGCTGTTATCGTTTGTCTTTCTTGTTTGCACGATTTAATGCCTTGAAAGCTTTCTCAGGGTCCGATAATGCTTCAAACAATACAAAATTTCTCGAGAAGTTTCTAGGCATGCACCTGTAACACACAAGACTACAAACATTAGAATTTCAATGTAATGAAATTAATGTCAAGAAAGTTAACTAAACTAAGAATCCTAGCAACTATTCTTGTTGTAATGAATAATACTATTAATTCACCAGCAATGGTGCCAAAACTTGATCACACCCAACTATGCCTCCTAAAAGGTCTAGCGGTCGTTGCAAATATAATCCGGTTTACAAGTCAGAAGTTGAATCCCACAGGGAATTAACCTACTAATCACAACCACTAGTTTCGCAAGAATTCAAGTAATCAACCTCCAAAAATATTGAATAATGATGTAACAGTTTACGAACTAAAAGCAAAGTAATTAATATAATGTAATGTTATTACTACTAGAGCAAATATTGTAGACAAGATTGGAAAGGTCTAGGGTTATGATTTCCCAATTGTCGGAATCCTCCCCGCTACATTTCATATAAATACGCCTAAGTATTTGCTATCGATCGTGAGTACTTCAGGTGTCATAATTCTCTTTCGAGCAACTACCACAATTTTCTATATATATTCTTCCGAACTATGCTAGTTGGTACTAATTCATCGCTCACTAAGATCGCACCAAGGTTTCGTTATTCCTAATCCCGCCTTTAAACCCTCCGTATTGAATTCTCACATACGTTATGAATGATGTTTTTCAACAACTACCTAAATTTGTATCATTTTCCAATCAATACACACTAAATAGGCACAGCCAATTGAGTGCCTTTTAATCAACAACAATAAAAACATTGTTGAACAAATAGAGAAAAGTCAATGGCAAATTTATGTTAAACGCAGTGAAAAATTATCCTCCAATAGGTTTCATCAAACACTAGATAAGAGAATTTAGTTACTGATAATTGTATAAACTATCATAATAATATTTGAAAACAATAAACTACAACTTAAGGAAGAACGGAGAGAAAACTCTAGTGATTCATTGCTTCCAAGTGTTATGTAGCCTTCTGCCTCTCCAATCATGTCTAACTCCCTAAAAACTAACTTTAGGAGGTATTTATATGGTAGGGCTTAAGTATACACGTCCAAAATTAAGGAGGAAATAAAAGTTGCTCAGATAGACATCGTCAGCACGGGGGCATCATCATAGGCACCAAAATAAAAGTGCAAGGTGCCATCAGAGGCGCCAACATTTTGCGGCCTTGCATCATAAGTGGTGCCAAAGTTAATGCTCTAGAAAAAAACTTGCACTATCTTAGGTTGTGAGTTTTCATGGCCTTGCACTGTCTAAGGCTGTGATTATTTATGGCCTTGGAATGTCTTCTTTTTGTGCTTTATTTTGTAGCTTCGAGGTACCATTCGTGCAACTTTTCTCTACTTCATATCCAAGTATTCCTACGTGCACAATAAACTCAATTAAGCTCAGATGTGACACGGATTAGCATCCAAACAACAAACAAGTAAGGTGAATCCAAATATATGGAATTATAGCCCGACGTCAAGGACGACAGGATGGGTCATTTGATTTTGATGTTTTTTTAACAAATGGAATATTGGGGTTTAATCATAGAAGTATTTGGAAGTTGTAATCAAGGTTTGGGGTCAATTGGTGGAGTGTTTATTGATTTTGGTTCAATATAGAGTCAATTCTCTGAAGAAGACGGCTGGATTTCTCAAATTGAAATTGTTTCTACAAATTGTGTACTCGGGGTGTGATTCTTAATCTGTTTAAATTATGTATTCGACGTTCGATTCTAGTTTGTGAATATATGAAGGACGAGTAGCTTGAATCAGTCGATGAACTTAGAACAAATTGCAATTTCTAGGTTCAAAATTTAAAGTCGAGCATAGCCACGCAAATACTTTGTCACTACGATTCAGGTTTAGTTCTTTGACTATTAAGTTGACTTCCTCTTGATATTTTGGAGATAGTTAGTGTGAACTAGTCAATGATCGAGTTCCTTATTACTTGATGGCTAAGTGAAGATTTTGAATTGGTTGTTGGTTCAAAGTATCTGTTGCGATTTTGTTATTATTTGCTGGTGGTGCCATTGAATTTCATGAGCTTCAATTGAATTTCCTCTCAATTCATTGGAGGTGATTGAGCTAAATTTGTTAGTTCGACTCGAGGTTGGTATTGTTTTGAACTATTGTATGAAGTTCTGGTTTATGAATTCAGTTGGGAATGTTGAACTGCTTTTAAGAGCTTGTTTCTGTTAATTAAGATGAACAACTAGAGTTTTATTGCCTCTAGAATCCTGTTAAAAGTTCACCAGTTTCTTGAGTAGAAGCGGATGTTGGTGAAAAAAGGAAGTTGAGTTCAAGTTTGGAGCACATGGCATAAGCCAAAGATTCCGGGGTTCTATGTTGCCCCTGCTATTCCAATTAAAAACTATTTGAGCTGAGGATTTGGGTTCTTTGGAAAAGGTTTTGAAACTCGATGCTGGAGTATTCATATGTTTTTGAACTAGCTAACTTGCAGCTACTAGTACTACACTATTATAGCATGTTCGGCGATTGTGAAATGTTGAACATTCATAGCTACTTGAAAGGAGAAATTAAACTAGTTTAGGACCACATGTGAGCTGCAATTAATAAAGGCTACTACTCAGGTTTAAGATCTAAAATATTCTTTGTTAAGAATTCAGTTTTTGGTGTAGCAATTTGACGAACCTAAGAACTCAGTTAGAACTACTGCTAGAAGCTTGAATTTGTTGTTCCTTTGAGTTGAAAATTGTGACTTTGAGTTGATTTATTTGTTGTTAGTCTGCAGTTAAAAGCTCAGTCTTAGGGCAGTATTTAACAACTAAATTCTGCATCATTTTGAAATTTGGCGTTATGAAGCTTTGAGAAAAGTTTGGCGTGACCAGTTTTCTGCAACATAACCACAAGGTCTGCTCAGAAGAACTCCAATAGCCTGCAATTCTGCTCGCTAATGTGAATTTGTCCAGTTCTTGCAAAAATGACCAGTTTTACAAATCTATACATTTTTTTTGCGAATATGACCAACTTTTGAATAAGTGTCTAGTTTTGTAATTTCTTTTCTTTTCTTTCTTCAAAATTTGCAATAAACTAAACTCTTAACTAGATTAAACTTATTATTGGTTCATATTGAGTTTTATTCTAGTTTCTTTGTGTTCTTTGTTTATTTCTTGCTATCTTTTGGCTCAAGTTTGTTTAGTTTTTAATTATGCTTTATTTGGTGTAGCATAAATTCTATTCCGAACTGATACATGATTACCTACTTGGATTGATTTGGGAATGTTGATTTGTGAAGAGGATTACATATACCCTTGTGCGAAAAAAAGGCTGGAGTGGTGAATTCAATTGAACGAAGTCGCAAAAGCCTTTGATCTTTGAGTGTAAACACGAGTGTTGAGTGATATATATATATATATATATATATATATATATATATATATATATATATATATATATATATATATATATATATATATATATATTGGGCGATACAATTAGGGAGTGATTTGTGAGGTCCTATTTTTACTAACCATTTTTCTTGCTTTATGTTTTTGTGTATTGGTAGAAGGAGCCAAAATGGAGGTATGGATAATTATGGAGGTTCTTCTTATTGTAATGACCTGGTAGGTCATTTGAGGTCTAGATTTTGGTTTCATGATTTTAGACCTTGAATAGCTTCAATTTATGATGTATGACTTGTGACCATGGTTCCTCTCGATTTTCAGAAAGTTATATGTGTTTTTGGAAGAGAAAATCTAATTCTAGAGCTTATATGTTGTTGGAGTTGACCGTGATTAACATTCTTGGTATATGGCCTTGGATCGATATTTTGACGATTCTGATAGGTTCACATGATGATTTTGACTTTTACTTATGTTTGATTTGGGTCTCGAGTGACCCAAGGCCGTTTTGACACTTATAGTTGGAGTTGAAAGTTTGTGTTCATAAACATTTGGATCCTTGAACTTTAATGCTTGGCTCTTGATTTTAGATGTTATTTTGATGTTTTAAGCTTATGAGTGAGTGGTTGTAAGGTTTTTAAAATTTTTGGGATGTTTGGGCGGAGGCCCGAGGGTTCGGGTGCATTTGAGACTGGTTTAAGAAATTTTTGGATGCGATTTACTGTTGTTGGACTGCTGAAACCGCACCTGCAATGATCAGGTACTCAGGTGCGTGCTCGCTTCTACGGATGGCTGGCTCACATCTACAATTAAGGAGTGACTAGCGAATCATCGCATCTACAACGGCAAGTTGCACAGGCGTGGTGCCGCATCTGCAATGTTGGTTCGTACCTGCAACGAGGCTCCGAACTGGGGATGGTCGCGTTTGCGGGCTTTTGACATAGATGCAGTGGTCTCACCTATGGAGGGAAAGTTGCTTCTGCGACATTTGCCTAGACGCAGGCCCACGCTTGCGATGCATTTGGTCGCACCTGCGTAGTCGCTTCTCGAGGCTTTTCTCGCACCTGGGAAATTTGTAGCTTGAAAAAGGGGTAGGGCTTCGATTCTTAGCTCATTTTTTAGATTTACACTTGGTGTGGAGGCAAATTTTGTTGAGTTTTTCATATTAAATTCTAAGGTTCGAGTTGTTTGGAGGCTTGTGCTTAAAGGAAAGTGGTATTGGGTAGTTGATTTGTTCTGGAAGAGGTAAGTGTCATGATTAACCTTGATTTGAGGGAATTATATTGTAATTGGGTCTATTTTCTATGTGTTATATGTGTTGGGAGCGGCGTATAATCATGTGATGAGTGTATATGTGTTTGCCAAGATTAAAGCATGCAAGTAGAATTAGCGTTATCCATGTTTTGTTTGCTTCATGTGCTACTTTCTTATGCTTTAAATAGTTTGTGATGCTTCTTGATTATTGGATACATGTTAATAGCTGTGTTTAAGCTTAGTTGAGATATTTGGACTTTACGGTTCTTGAGATGTTTGCTCGCTTATTGGTGCAAAAGTTATGATTATTCCCTCACTTGGTGTATTATGTTTAATCGCTCACCTTGATGTTATTATGACTTTTACATTGCTTTGTACCAATTTATCTATGCTTGGTGAGGATGGTGGGAATATGATTATCTTGAAATTGTTGTCGATAATGAAGCGGAAAAAATATACAAGAATAACTTATGGGACTATAATCCGAGGTTGTCATTCGATGTAATGGATTGTTGGTTGGAAATTGATGTATCTGAACTTGGCTTAGGTTGTACTGGTTATATTGTGATCACTATGGATCCGGAAAATATAAGAAATACAGGGAAAATGCTTCCCGAATTATCGTAGAAATTACCCGTCACTTGTTGTATCCTATTTTACCCGAGTCAAAACAAGATTCAACTAGTGCTTTCCTGTTGATGATAAAAGAGAGACACCACCTAATACTTAAAGGTATACTAGGGTACCTATTTAATTACTAAGATCATTTCTCTATTAGTCTGGTAACGGTGAGATTTTTGGTAAGGGTTCTTGCTCTACTAAGGGGAAGGTGTTAGGCACCCCTTAAAAATCTATATGAGGTAGCTCCGTACACTAGACTTAAAGCATTAGTTGTCTATACTCTACTTAACTAGTGTTAAAGTTATGGCATACTGTATATCTAACTTAGAACTCATTACTTGTGAAGAGGATATGTAGTTTTGAAAGGGATATAGATTTATAAAGCCTTTAAGAAATATTTGCATATATATGATTGAAAGAGTTTTGAAGTATGTACATAATATTTGTGATTATAAAACTTTGGCGATGTGGACACTTTGTCTTCAAAGGAGATGTGACCATTTGTATAATCTTTGTAAAGTGAAACTTATTTAAAGAAATAGCTGCCACAACCCAAATCGATAGGCCGCGACGGGCACCCGGTGCCCTTTACTCAACCGAGTACCAACCTAACTTATCTTTCTTATTATATCATCATAGATAAGTGGGCCAGAAGGGTCCTCATGAGATAACCAGAGTAAACATGACGGAATACCTGACATAGAATGACCCAATCTGATATAGAAACTCATATCTGTGACATACGGGCCTATAAGGCCAATGATCCATTATATACTTAAAATATAGACCGACAAGGCCATACAAGTATCAGTATACGTGACATCTGTCTACAAGACTCTAAGAGTACATACTTATCATAAAGGTCGGGACAGGGCCCCGCCATACCAAACAATACACGTCTAAATCATACTGACCAAACAAGCAACTCTGGAGCAAATGGAGCGCACCAACATCTTCTGCTAACTCATTGCCTACTTGGAGGACTCTCGACCTGTCTATGGGACCTACGGGCATGAAATGCAGCGTCCCCAAGCAAAAGGGACGTCAGTACAAATAATGTACCTAGTATGTAAAGAATGAAAGTCAGTAAATAATAGACATGAGAGAAACATGGACTAAATGACTCAACCTGCAAGTCTGGTGACTCTGTAAATCATGAAATACTTATAGTGTCATGCATATGCGTATGAATGTCATGTCGTGCATAGGTACATGTGTTCATAACATCATCAAGCCTTTGAGGGCATCCCATCATATCGTCTCGATCACTATGGGTAAAATCATCAACGTATATCAGCTGATCAGGTGGTGGTGTGTATATAACGCCGTAACCTTTTCCCATATCCCATATACATATATACACGTATATAATGCCGTCTGGTCATGGGTCAATGTACATGTGTAAATGAATGCAATGCATGAGAAGTACGTCTATAAAATCTCTCGGTATGTCATAAGACCATTATGCCTTTGAATAATATCATGAAACAAACTTTATGAACTTACGTATTTTCTGAGACCCATGAACTGATGATAGAATAATATGACACATGGGGAATCAAGAACATAAGCATCTCTAGTATTTCTATGAATAGAGTCATTTATGGAAATTGTACATTTGCTCGATTCATTTGTGTCGTATAGATCATGCCAAAAGAAAGAAGGAATAGCCTTAACATACCTGAGCCGATTCTCTTGACAATCCCTCTAACATACGTCAATTGCGACAAAACACGTAACAGCGGCTCAAAATAGGGAAAATCCATATGATATTCTTGAGAAAGATTGCACCGTACTCCCTTAGAATCGTAAATTTCACGCTTTATCACATTATGAAGTTACAAACGAGTTATTTGAGCTCCATCCGTTAGCAAACTTAGCGTCCAGCTTGCTGATCTAATTCTAAAGTGGCAAGACTCATCATCCAAACCAAGTTATATTACCACTAAATCTCCAAGTTATGCCATAATGTGGCTGGTCTAATTTTCCAAGTTATATTACCACTAAAGAAACCAAAATCCAAGGAACATTTCACGTGTAAACAAGTCATGTTGTGTCTTATGACTCATCATTCATATGGGTGCCACTTTGACTTAGCTTAATGCCAAGTGGCAGCCCCAACAAGGATCCTTATCCACTTAATCATAATTGTCCCCACCATTAATTAATTATCCACATAACTAAGAATTATCCCAAATTACTTAAAATACTACTCACTTTTAACGCACTTTATATACTTTACTATCATGGTCGTGTGGTACCTTGTATGGCATTAGTCCATTAATATGGGGTATTATAGCTTGGACTGTATTTTATCTCCAACTTCGACGAAATTCATTTTCTTCGATTTGCTTACCTTCTCACCTTCACGAATTTATTCATCACTTGTTTGAAATAGCATAACGCTTATAATCTCAAAATAATCTCATTCCCGAACTTACGTCGATTAAGCTACGACGAAACTTTAACATACTAAAATGCGGGATGTAACATCTCATTTCCGAGCTTCCATTAATTTACTTATGGCGTACTTTCACGTATGAAAATATGGGGTGTAACATCATTCCCCCCTTTGGAACATTCGTCCTTGAGTGTTGACTGATGCACTTGTCATTTTCATAACTTATGTCTTCCGAATACTTTAGTACTCTCCTTGCCATCTAGGCAACTGTTTTGTGAATATTCCAAAGGTGCCTCTTTCTCGCACCACGACTTGGGGTTGAAATCCTTCCATTCTCATAATTGTTGCTACATTCCATTATGCAGCCTGTACGACTTTTTCCTTGTACGTGCACCTATACGACTCTTCTCTCCTTTTTCTTTCGATTTTTAGCCAATCTCAAGGCCTCATTTTATAAACATATACAGAGCTTGATAAGATGTATCTCTGGGAATCTATAGGTATACTGAAGTTCTTCGCTTGGTACTTTGTTGAACTAACGGATATTGCTATATCTTATTTCATAGACCCGGTTATCTATCCATATGACTTTACTGGATCTAGGTAGGTCACACTATACCATAAATCTTACCTCGATTTATTGTTACTGAGGTCTACTACCAAACTCTATGTTACTCTCGTTGATTATCCTATATGTATAAATCTAAGTCCTTTAATGCTTTTTTAGAACTGTTCATCTAAAGGATGGAATCCTTATCTCCTCTCATACATTGGAACTTTATCCATCTATTGTTGATTCACCTCAATATTGATCTACAATCTACTACTGATAACTTGAAACCTCTTACCTAATCACTATTTCTCACTTTGCATCGTGGAACACTTGAAGTGATTTTCCTGACCCACCTGGGGCGATACGATACTATACTTCCATAATCGTATTTCGTGATTCATCTTATGTGGGGTATTCTAATCTCGTGCCGTCCGTGAAATCTTTTCTTCTTCTTTTTCTTTTTCTTCAAATCATTACTAAATCGAAGGCCCAAACGTCATCCTATATCTGTCACAATTACACCCTCATTCTAATACAAGGGCAGCATTCCATCTCTTCTAAATGCTACTAGTCTTAGACTCCTTTGAGTTCATTCAGGCTATACTGAGCTTTCTATAACTTAGAGACACTATCTGCTCTCTCATTTTCGTAGGCCTAATCCTGAGGACTTATCTATTCTCGTCACCTTCTCACTCGCCCTTTCTTATCCTTACTCCTGCCTTCCTAAAACCTTGTCGCTCTACCATACTTTAGCTTGCGATTTACGCATATCCATTTATACTACTCACAACCTTCCTTCAACTTGCTTGCACCATAGATTTCCTTTTGTTATTCTGGAACATCAAGCGAGACATCACATCGTCTCAAACTCTTCTTTGCTCTTTTAATTAGATCTCTCGATACCTAGAAACCATAGGCTGGAAGATATGCCACTAATGATACCGCTATCCTTCCTGGATACTGAATCCCCAACTCTTCTAGCCTTATATCCAAAGTATGGATTATTCACAACCTTTTGCACTTGAGTATTTCGTACGTTGTTCACTTTTACCTTACGTGATTTAAAATATCGCATCACCTCTTCTATCTCTTTCATAACTTCCCTTCCACATAGGTATGATTTACATCCACAACTTGAAGCTCTATTGTAATACTTGCACCTCTGGTGCATACACAATCCAGTGGGAGCTTCATACTGACTTCTTATGAGGATGGTACTCTTCTAACTGCTTTCTCTTAGAGCCGTTATATAATATTGTTGTTGTAATATCTCTCTTGTACCTTTGATATTAAGAGTGATTCTGCAATGTTCTCAGTCGCGATTTCTATAATTTTTTGGGTCTGATAATTAGACTTCTGATTTACTTAGTTGATGTAATTCTTTAGTTTCCTCTTCCCTCTGATCAACCTTTATGTAGGATTAAGCTATCTTCCGATATACGGATCATGGTGTTAGTTATTACTTTAGCCCTTCAAGGACGCTATGGAATATCCAAGATTCAATCTTCTTAACAATTCGATCCATTGTAGACCTGGGCTCAATTCTTTCTCTTAACTTATACAGGAATCTTCTACGGCTGTATGATTGTCAACATATATGTTTCATGGATAATACTACAAACTCTTAAGTGTGTTCATAATGTAACTAACTCTGGATCATTGATCGAATAATTCCTTTCGTTCCTTCTCAGCTTTCTTTAAACGTAAGCTATTACTTTTCCTGGTCTTTCTGCCCCCTTGTTGCATGCAAACTTAGCTTATCTTAGTTCCCATGCATGCTGGAATTTTTGTGCAACTCATATGGTCTCGAATATTACTTTCAATCTTTACTCCCCGTTCATTAACCACGGTAGGTGCCACTTTCTTATGGAGTGCATACAATGTTGCAGTAAGACTGCTGTTACAAGACCATTTCTTCTTCAAGTTACTATGTTTAGGTTGAAGCCTTCTTCCTTATTTCCTCAGCTAGTCTTTCATTGCAGTACTTAGGGAGGACCCTCTAACTCTTGTAAAGCTGCGAGCTTATTACATTGTATATTCGACGGAATTTTTGATGTCCTTTCTCACCTATAATTATTCGTAGTTACTTACCTCTACGCCCCTGTACTTGTAGGGTTGCTTCTGAGCTGATATTTTAATTGTCTTCCTAGTGGCACTCTCTTTTATCTCTACAACACTCATATGGTACCTTTAACTATCCCAACTCCTATCTGAACATTTCTCAAGGGTCCCGATGTTATATCTTCGAGACTAAATTCCCCATGTTAGGGTTCACTATGTTTATCTTGCATGGCCTGCTGATTTGTCTGTATCCTCTTGTCTAGCAATGACTAGGCTCTTCCTGAATCAACTACTAATTACTCATTGGCCCTTTCTCGTATCAATATTCCCCATAATCTTTCTTGGGTTATTTCCTTTGTCTTAACTTACCTCTCGCACTGGCTCCTTATTTATCACTAACATTTCGGGCAGAAACCCTTACTTCCTCTCCTTGACGTCGTGTTTGCATAATATTCTGGAATCATAGCATATCTGTAAGGTTTGAATAAGTGCACTCTCGTCCCTTTCTCATTCTTATCGCGTTCTTTCTTTACCATTCCATAGTTACTAGAACTACTTAATTTTGACTTAATTTCGCATCACTCCATATTCCCCCCTTTAGGGGATTACTAAGATTTAGCGTTACGGCGATCTACCTATAGATGTTTTACCTCTTCATGTTTGGCGTCTTTTCACATCATTATGACCCTTACTCCCCTTGCGATAATCCTTCTGTACCAAGGATAACAAAAATTCCTTACTCGCGAGGGTGACACTTAGTGTAACTGGTTCATACAGTCCCTTAAGCTTAACTTTGCTCACATTGCTTGCTTTAGGGAAGCGTCTTCCTGAATAACCATTCTCTGAGTTTCTTATGAATCTTCTTCTGTTGTCCATTCTATCATCGCCGGATCGCAATCTGAAATTCTCATGATGTCGACCATTACCAAATCACTTAGTCCCTAATTCATGTTTAGTTTACCTTGTTCACCAATCCATACTGATTTCTGTTACTCTGGGGTCTAACTTTTCCTTTTGGTAATCACGTTAGAGTCACGAACTTATTGATCGAAATGAGGATGTGACTTTACGGGTATACTCTTTTGTTGTCTCAAGGCCTGGCTCCTCTCGTCTTTTCCTTCACTTGACTATATACTCTGTAATACTGTCATTTTTTTATCAACCGTTGTCCTCCATGCATCACATCTTACTCATAATGCTTTATTAACCCTCTTCTCATTTTCTGCTAATAATTTTGTCTATCACTTTATTTTAAAAATTTCAACAGGACATTCTTTTGCTTTTAGATCCCCTTGCTCCATCTACTGGCTCTTCGGATTGCCTAACATTCTTTCTTTACTAGGGACGGGAGCCACACTAAGGTAATATTTATCCCTTCAAGGCTTCCAGTGCCTATCTTTGTAGTAGTCATATCTAGTTGTACTATTTTAGAGTGCACCATCAGTATGTCTCACAAGGAGATTTATTAGAACTTTTGCAATATCCTTCGGAGACGTCAACTAATGCAAACAATCCATTCACCATTTTGGGTTACTCTAACCCCAGTCGGATCCTGATATCTCGTCCTTCTCTTAAACCATATATATTAGCTCCCATAGGGCATAACTAAGATTGGTGTGGCCAATTGTACATAGCTCTGTTACTGTTGAAGGTAACTCAAAAGGCTTATATTCCTCTGCCTGAATTATAAATATTGTTAACCTTCATTAACTGGGCGCCTCGTACCCCTCTTCATCTTGCTTCTTTTGCTTGTTGAAACTTGTATTTATCTTCTGAATCTCTCATTATCTTTCACATAAAGGTGGATAGATATTCTAACCTTAAGGCTCCTTATCAAGAGGCTTACACGTCTTAGTACACACATGATCTATTGAAGACCTTACATTTACATATCATAACCATCATGAAAAATTGAGTTCCTCTGACTCTACTCTTCCGTAGCCACATTCAATTTCATACCAACTGTCTTCTGGATGTAGGTATCGTCTTATTACGAATAAAATAGAGTTAAGAATTTGAATTCTTACAACTGAGCTCTACCACACGATCTAGAGTAAGAAGAAAGAGTGACAGTCCTAAATGCCCTGTAGCCTCCTGCTTATAAGTGTGGTGCACAACACACCCATAAACAAGACTCTACTAGACACGGCTTGTAGACTCCCTAGGACAGAACTGCTCTGATACCACTTTTGTCACGACTTAAATCGATGGGCCGCGACGGGCACCCGGTGCCCTTTACTCAACCGAGTACCAACCTAACATTTTTTTTCTTATTATATCATAAGAGATAAGTGGGCCAGAAGGGGCGTCACGAGATAAACAGAGTAAACATGAGGGAATACCCGACATAGAATGACCGAATCTGATATAGAAACTCATACTTGTGACATACAGGCCTATAGGGCCAATGTGATCCACTTAAATATAGACCGATAAGGCCATACAAGTATACGTATACATGACATCTATCTACAAGCCTCTAAGAGTACATACTTATCATAAAGGTCGGGACAGGGCCCCGCCATACCAAACAATACACGTCTAAATAATACTGACCAAACAAGAACTCCAGAGCAAATAGAGGGCACCAACATCATCCGCTGAGCTGATAGCCTACTTGGATGACTCTCGACCTGTCTATCAGGACCTACGGGCATGAAACATAGCGTCGTCAGGCAAAAGGGACGTCAGTACAAATAATGTACCGAGTATGTAAGGAACGAAAGTCACTAAATAATAGACATGAGAGAAACATGGACTAAATGACTCAACCTGCAAGTCTGGATAACTCTGTAAATCATGAAATACTTATAGTGTCATGCATATGCGTATGAATGTCATGTCGTATATAGGTACATGTGTTCATAACCTCATCAAGCCTCTGAGGGCATCCCATCATATCATCTCGGCCACTGTGGGCAAAATAATCAACGTATACCAGCTGATCAGGTGGTGGTGCGTATATAAGGTCGTAACCTTTTCCCATATCTTACATATATACGCATATATAACGTCGTCTGGTCATGGGTTAATGTACAAGTATAAATGAATGCAATGCATGAGAAGAACGTCAATAAAATCTCTCAGAACGTCATAAGACCATTATGCCTTTGAATAATATCATGAAACATACTTTACCAACTTATATATTTTCTGAGACCCATGAACAGATGATAGAATAATATGACACATGGGGAATCAAGAACATAAGCATCTCTAGTATTTCTATGAATAGAGTCATTTATGGAAATTGTGCATTTGCTCGTTTCGTTCGTGTCGTATAGATCATGCCAAAAGAAAGAAGAGATAGCCTTAACATACCTGAGCCGATTCTCTTGACAATCCCTCTAACATACGTCAATTGCGATGAAACACGTAACGGCGGATCGAAATAGGGAAAAAATCCATATGATATTCTTGAGAAAGATTTCACCGTACTCCCTTAGAATCACAAATTTTACGCTTTATCGCATTATGAAGTTTCAAACAAGCTTGAGCTCCATCCGTTAGCAAACTTAGCGTCCAGCTTGCTGGTCTAATTCTAAAGGTGCAAGACTCATCATCCAAACCAAGTTATATTACCACTAAATCTCCAAGTTTTGCCACAATGTGGCTGGTCTAATTTTCCAAGTTATAATACCACTAAAGAAACCAAAATCGAAGGAACATTTCACGTGTATACAAGGTATGTTGTGTCTTATGACTCATCATTCATATGGGTCCCACTTTGGCTTAGCTTAATGCCAAGTGGCAGCCCCAACAAGGATCCTTATCCACTTAATCTTAATTATCCCCACCATTAATTAATTATCCACATAATTAAGAATTATCCCAAATTACTTAAAATACTACTTACTTTTACCGCACTTTATATACCTTACTACCATGGTCATGTGGTACCTTGTATGGCACTAGTCCATAAATACGGGGTATTATAGCTTGAACCGTATTTTATCTCCAACTTCGACGAAATTCATTTTCTTTTATTTGCTTACACTCTCACCTTCACGAATTTATTCATCACTTATTTGAAATAGCAAAATGCTTACAATCTCAAAATAATCTCATTCCCGAACTTACGTCGATTAAGTTACGACGAAACTTTAACATACTAAAATGTGGGATGTAACATATCATTTTCGAGCTTCCATTAATTTACTTATGGCGTACTTTCACGTACAAAAACATGGGGTGTAACAATAGTCATTACGCATACCTTAGAAATTAGTTCACAATCCTCGTATCCATATTGAAGAAAGCCGTCCGAAAAGACCCTTGATTTTGCAATAGTGTTTGTTTTATTTTCTTTTGTAGAAAAGCTCAATTAAAAAACAAATTTTCATATTCTGTTTCTGGTTTTTGTAAGAGAAGATTTCCGTCCTTTGCTAAAACTATTTTGGTTCCAAAAGACTTCACAAAAATTATTAGTAGAGATTAAGAGATCAATAGTATAAACAGTTAATTATAATTATCTACTGCTTATCTAATGCTTCTTTAAAACCTATGTCTTTTAGGCTTGCCTAGATTAACCACATGATTCAAAGATATAAAATAACATTCAATCAAAATATGATAAGTGTTATATATATATGGGAAATATGGACGGTAAACCTTAATAAAGTAGTAAAGGAAGAGAATGGACTCTAGTTTGGGCCGGCCAAAAGAATGCTAGGCCCAGCAAATAACGAGGACGAACAACAACTACTTCAGACTCCATTATGCACAGGTACATGACTTGGGCCTGAGTTCTTTGAGAACTCGGCAGGCCCAATTGTAATGCATGTTCAAGAATAAAAAGAAGGTCACTAGATATGATACTCTATGCACTGACTGCACCTGAAATAAACTAAGTATGGGTTTAAGACAAATTACGGCAATCAATGCCAGTCAAAAATATGAAAACGAGTACGGAGTCACAGATGGTAAAGTGATTCACAATGAAAGCATCTTGTTGTCATTAAATACTAAGGGTAGAATTCCATTCGTGGCCAAGGCATTCTTTGAATCCCTGGCACTTCAAAGTTCTCAAGGGTCTGGAAGCCCAGGGTAGTGCTTGTGTCAGGGATAGTAGCCCAACCAAGAACTAAACTCTACTCCCAAATACACCTATACTCAAAATAATTCTTCCCTACAAGTTTAGGTACTAATGAGGCACTCAATGTAGATCCTATACCACAGTGATATTACACCACAAGAGCATATACAGTTCTCATAACAACTAATACAAAATACCATAGGATCATAAGACAGCCAATCACACTGTTGTAACCACAATTCAAACATAAGTATATGGTTCACTCTGAATAATATGACATGTTAGGCATGCTGAAAGATATTAACTTCAGGTAAACACAAGAACAAGAGCATTTAGCATATTACTTTTGAAACCCAAACACTTGGATCATATGTCTTAAGAGTAGGGGAGGTACATAGTTCAAACTCATAAAAGTCCCTAGACATAGATAAATTTTCTTAATATCCTTTAGTTAGAGTAATCGAGAATTTGTTATAACTAGGTATTAACTTTATACACACAAGTTAACAGCTTCATTTGAAACTTCTAAAGAGCATTAACAGGGATGCAGACGAACAACTTCAATTAAAACCTCTAAAGAGTATTAAGAGGGATACAGAATAATAACTTCAATTGGAACTTTCTAAGGAGTATCAATAGGGAAACAGACTAATAATCCCGATTCACTCTAAAGCAAATGACATGATCACTTATTTATAAAAGCTTTTAGCTTCATACGAATCTCATTGGGAATAAAGCATGTTATTATACTCAAACAGTAGCAACAGAATATTCATACATGTACATGGTCATGAAAGACAAGCAAAAGTATTGAAGAACAAGATGAGTGTAGAGTATCCAAGAGAACACCACAAGGGACATTTAGCAGGGGTCATATCATTTCAAACATGAATAGAGTGTTATCATCATGGAATCAGGCTGACAGTGTCACTACATGAATTTCAGAAAAGGGGTAGGGTATCATTATATTAAGGATCTGTAATACAAAGCAAGTCTGGGATTTCAGATATAGTGAAACTTAATGTCAGTATCTCAGCAAAGGAAATGGAATATCAAAACATGAACATATCTTAACCAAACCTCATAGCATTATTTAAGGGTATGGCAATCATCAGAATACACACAAAGATGATATAAGAATTCAATTAGTTTAGGACATGTTTATATAGTGTGATCAAATAGTCGTGAGGTTTATCAGAGAATCAATGACCTTCTAAGAATTACCAGAATCACAGAGACATGTCAGAAAGAGGAAACTGGTTTAAAGGTCATGAGCTAGTATATCTAAACTAAGATGACAGTTTTTTTTACCACTAAACAAGTTCACATTTCATTTACGTTTAGGTTATCAGGTCAATCATTATAAAAATGCAAATAATACTCAAGGCAAGTTAGTATAACAGTCATGATAGTTCTAATAGAACATCAGGGATATCTGAAGCTAGATATTAGGATTGTTTTAGAGTTCTTTAGTTGTCTTCAGAAGCTTAACAGTGGTGTAGGTCATTAGATGTTCATCGGGATCAATACATGGTTCTAATTTCAATATCTTAAAGAACTTATGATTTCAGAATCTATTTATCAATCATATGTGATTAACAAACATACAAAGCAATCAGCCATAGAGTATCAATAACACCATTCAGTAAGAGATAATAGATCAACTCATGCTTATCAATTCAAACAAATAAATGAAGGGTAGGGTTGAGGTTTTACTGACCTCCCTTAGGGAAGCAAACTAAACAAATGCTTAGTTTAGTAGTTTAGGATCCAAGGACTCAAAACTTCAATCAATGAGTAACTCCAAACTAGAGAGAAATGAGAAATTGAGTGAGAACTTAGCCTTAGTCGAAAGAGCTCTAAACACTATGTATTGTGTACTGATTTTTTTCTGTTTGTTAGGTGTTCTTCGGGATTGTTAGGTGAGATCAATTAAGGCTACTATTTATATTGGCATTCGATGCCATTGGCTCAACAGAAATCAAACTCAGTAGTGGAGTGTGACGAAGGGGTAGTGATGTAAGCATAATCAAGTGAAAATCTTAGAAAACAGAGGGAAATCAGTAGCGATTTTACCTAAGAAGGGAAAAGTTGACTGTTCAAGGAAAACTCCATCGGGTAAGAGCCTCAATGTTCAGAGGTTGCTTTCCTTGACCTCTGGACAAAGAATAAGTATGATAGCACTATGAAATGGCCATGCATGCCACCGATTTAACAGAACATAAAGGATTTCTGATGATTTGACCTTACATTATTTGGTCTGGATGATTTTTGAAATTTCGTTGGTGAAATGGAAAGAAAACAACAGGCTTCATAGCCTAGGGACAAAGCGACTGATTCTGTAGGTTTTATTTGAAAGAACAAGGATGAAATCGGGTCAGTGACATTTTGAGTGTAGGGTTCAGAATCTAGCGTTTCAAATTTAGTGATTGAATGAGGAAATAGCAACGGGATTCACGGATAGGGAGGCAGCGGAGATGATTTACGGGGAAATATCATGACCTTGCATGAATTTGTGCAAGGTCTGGTGATTGATGTTCCTAGGAAGATGAGAGAAGAGTGAACGCAATGGCAAAGGGGGCGGATGTGACAAACGAGAAATGATTTTTAGGTTTGGGGTTTGGGTAGTCGTCTCTAGGTTTGAGATAGGAAGATGGGATATGGGCTATTGATCTGTTAGATCAACGGTCCTGATAATTCTAGATTTAAATTTTAATGATGAATCTCGATGGTCGTTGGATTCTTGTGATCCAGCGGCTATGATTAAACATGCTTAATGTCTTTAAATTAATGAAAAAGTGGAGTAAAAAATTGTGGGCCGTTGATCTAAGAAACGGGCAACCTATATCAGTTGTGTTTGTTTTATGTGTGTTTGAGACGAGTGACATGGCATGATCTCATTGGTCCAGAAGAGGTGACGGGGATTGCCAAGGTGGATTGGAGGGATTGCTTGGATTAGGTCATTTCAGATTGGGCTTGGTCATTTGGGCCAAAATTAATTTAATTGGTAGCCACTCTATGTTTAATTAAAGAATTGCAATTATAGCCGTTTAACCCTTTTGAACCTAATTTAAATAAATTTAATTATTTCCAATAAAATATTAATATTAAAATTATAATTATCAAATAAACTACTAATTATTGCAATTCATTATTTGTAAAATATTTTGTCTTCTAAATTATGACACTATTTTGAATTATTAACATAGTAGTCTAATTAACTAGAAATTAGGTTAATTCATTAAATTTAATTATAAAGCTTATGTGATGTATTTAAAAGTTATTTAAATAATCTTAAAATAGTAAGTACGATATATTTTGTTATTATAATTATAAGACCAAATCATTAATTTCAAAGCTAATACTTAATTAATTTTGTAAAATAGATATTATTGATTCAAAATATTTTCAAAAGATTCATTTCAAATTAAGTATAAATAAATTAATTTTAAAAGGGAGAGTTAAAATTGGTCGTCAGCAACTTCCCCTCTTTGATCGGAGACAATAAAAGCATTTTCGGGTAAAGAAATTGAACCAAGGCCAATTTGTCCCGACTTTTAGGCAGACATTGCAAGAATGGCATGTGGATTAAGGAAGATTATGAGTTGTGATTAGAAGTTAAGAAAGATTCCAGGAAGATTTTTGGTGGGGGCCAAATTGTGGCTTTGAATTGCTTACATGCCTCAGGCTTAACGAGGATTGGGCCTCATGTAGTTCTGGAGTGAAGATTTTCGGAAAGCGACGCTCGCAGGAATTGCCCCAGTATCACATTATGACGTACTGCGAGATCGAAGATTTGGTACTCATGATAGCTTTGAGTTGTAGCTTGCTTTGAAAGATTTGAAGAATTGGAGTTATACTGATCGTTTTGAGTTTGACCTCAGATCCTTGGCCCGCTTATGAGTTTGTTGTCCCTCATAGCGTTGTAGCTTGGTTTGCTTCTTAGAAGGAGTTCCACGCTGCAACGTTTGTTCCTACATAAACGAAATACACACATACACATATATTACAATGCAGAATATGTTAAGATGTGATGTAAATGATGCAGGAATGATGATACCCGGCTGCCGGCTAGCCATTATTTGGGATTGGGATGATGGTATACCTGAATCTGACTCGATTGTTAGTCAAGCTGTGTACCATTCTGCAGTTGTCGGAGCATTAAGTCTCCTCGTGTCGGGAGTATCTCCGCGCGATGGGAGTAGTTGACTTGTAATGTAGAAAGCATTTCCGCTTGATGGGAGAAGTTGCATTGAAATGTAAAGTATCTCCGTGTAATGGAAGTGATTGTACTAAAATGTAAAGTACCTCTGCACGATGGGAGTTTCTAGCTTTAAAAAAATGTAATCATGCCTGTAAGCTACATGAGCAAAACGTCAAAACATTCAAGATAAAAATAAAGAAATGAGGAGCATGCCCAAGAGGTACTCTTGACTGCGAAACTAAATTGCGGCTGTTAATTGGCAAAACATCGATGACGAGGTTTGCAGATATCTACTCTGATTTTTAATATGATGGAGTGGCTATGCGGATCACTCCCGTAGGCAAAGCAAATAGCATGTTATATACAAGGCTTCGATTGGTGAAGGCGCTCGATTCATACAGGGCACTCTGATTGATTGAGCTGACGGTTTGCTATATACAGGGCTTTGATTGGCGAATCTAACGACTCGATAGGTGCTCTGATTGATTGAGTTGGGGGTTTTCTATATAGAACATGCTCCGTTAAGTTGAGTAGAGAGTTTTCTATATACATGGCTCCGGTTGGCGTCAGCGACCTGGTTCTGAGATACCTGCAAAGGATCTAAGAGTTTGTTTTTTGTAGTTATATAAGGAAATATTTGGATAAGGAAAGAGGGATGATAGTTATGAGAGAGTGGTGGATCCGTCATCGTCCCAACTTGTTCCAGCATTCCTTTATGTCTTGTTAGCTTTGCATTCAAGGAAATATTCTCAGGGGGGAGGTGTTGGTTTGTGTCAACCGTATTCCTGGCTTTACCCCTGTTTCGATGAGGTTACGCCATGAAGTTCGGTAGGTGGAACGAATTATGATAGATATTGGTTTTGAAAATCTTTTGTTTTGTGGCAAATGCTGTTGATTCGTTTTATGACATGTTTCGGAAGCTCCTCGAATGCGAACGTTGTTTCTTGAAGACTTTGTCCTGTTGATATCGATCTTCCACGATGCTTCTGACAACATGGATTCTTGCCACTACAATTACGTCCTAATCTGAACTAATGCATTACAAAGGTTTTCCTAAGGTTATGACCGAACCTTTTCAGGTTGCCTATATATCTGCAATGAAATCAGGTCCGAACGTAGTTCATGGATAATGATAAAGAAAATATGATGAAGATGACCGAAACTGACTCATGCAGCCTACGTATCCAAATGGAAACAGGTCAAAATGTAGTTCGATTACAACAGATGCAAAATGATGGCATTGAAAATGAATTGGCCGAGTCTAACTCAAACTGACTATGTATCCCAATTGAATCAAGCTAGAACATAGTTTAATTACAAAAGATGACTGAATCCGATGAGGATTGCCTACGTATTCCTTTCAAAGAAAATCAAGTCGTGACGTAGTACCGAGTACATACAAAATGATATTTGGATTTTCTATTACAAAAGAAAGAGGAGAGAGAGAAACCAAACCCTACGTGGGTTGACTATGTATCCCTCCATGGGAGATCAGGTCGAGCGTAGTTCTGTTACAACCAAAACCTAGCTCTATTGTCTTCAAATGTAGTATCTCATGATTGCGTCTGAGTTGATAGGCTTTGTGCTGACTATTCCGTCCATCTCTACCAAGATCAGAGCTCCTCCTGACAATACTCGGTGGACCACGTAAGAACCTTTCCAATTTGGTGCGAACTTTCCTTTGGCTTCTTCTTGGTGAGGGAATATTTTCTTCAAAACCAACTACCATGGTATAAACTGGCGAAGCTTCAACTTTTTGTTGAATGCACTGGCCATCCTATTTTGATACAGCTGACCATGGCATACCGCATCCATTCTCTTCTCATCAATGAGCATGAGTTGATGCTGCCTGATCCGTATCCGTTTTGTGTCATCAAACTAGGCTTCTTGAATGACTCTTAAAGATGGATCTCGACCTCTGTGGGCATCACAGCTTCGGTTCCATGTAGAAACATGTATGACATTGCCCCAGTGGATGTCTTCATGGTGGTCCGATAACCCAGTAAGGTGAAGGATAATTTATTGTGCCGTTGCCTATGATTGTCCACTATCTTTCGCAGCATCCTTTTGATGTTTTTGTTGAAAGCTTCAACTGCTCCATTCATTTGCGGTCTGTGGGCTGTTGAGTTATGGTGGACAATTCTGCCCTTCTGGAAAATTTCCCTTATGAGATCACTATTGAGATTAGTTGCATTATCAGTGATAATTGACTCGGGTATCCCGAATCGGCAAACTATGTTGTTAAGGACAAAATCCACCACTACTTTCTTTGTGACGACCTTGTATGCAGAAGCTTCGACCCATTTGGTGAAGTAGTCAATTGCTACCATGATTAAGTGGTGCCTATTTGATGCGGCAAGCTCTATTGGTCCAATCACGTCCATGCCTCAAGCAGCAAACCACCAAGGCGAACCCATTACATTCAACTCATTAGGCGGAACCCGGATGAAATCCTCATGGATATGGCACTGGTGACACTTTTCCACATAGCGGATACTATCGCTTTCCATGGTCATCCAAAAGTATCCGGCTCTTAATATCTTCTTGGCCAAGGTGAAGCCATTCACGTGGGGTCTGCATGTTCCTGCGTGTATTTTTTCTGAGAATCCGGGTGCTTCGGTGGCATCTACATATCTTAACAGACCCAAGTCTGGGGTCCTCTTATACAGGACTACCGTTGAGGAAAAAGTGATTTACCAGCCTTTTGAGCTCTCACTTCTGACCGTTAGTAGCATTCTCTGGATATTCTCTTGATTCAAGGAACCTTTTGATCTCATAGTATCATGGTTTACCATCTGGCTCTTCGTCTATATGAAAATAGTATGCATGTTAATCCCTGATCTCTATCTCGATAGGTTCAATGTAATTCTTATCTACATGTTGAATCATGGATGATAAGGTTGCGATAGCATCGGCAAACTCGTTATGGATCCTGGGAATGTTCCTGAACTCGACCTTCGTGAACTTCTTGCATAGCTCATTTACATAATGCAGGTATGGGAGGATCTTGACGTTCTTGGTAGTCCATTCTCCTTGAACTTGATGTATCAATAGATTAGAGTCCCCTATGACCAAAGCTCTTTGATGTTCATGTCAACCGCCATCTTGATCCCGAGGATG
This sequence comes from Nicotiana attenuata, assembly GCF_001879085.1. Lineage (NCBI taxonomy): Eukaryota > Viridiplantae > Streptophyta > Magnoliopsida > Solanales > Solanaceae > Nicotiana > Nicotiana attenuata. The sequence goes on along the minus strand of NC_031997.1, from coordinate 8,491,504 downwards.
CATGCTTTGTACTCGGCCATATTATTGGTGCAAGGGAACCTTATCTTTGCCGATGCCGTAAATGCTGTCCTGATTCTAAAATTAGGACTTCCCCGATTCCTACTCCTTCGAAATTTGCCGCTCCGTCGAAGACCATTCTCTACCCTGGGTATGACTCTACAATATCTTCTCTGAGTGAATAACACTTCTTCATCTAGATAGTATGAAGTGAACGGTTCATAATCCTTGTCCATTGGATTCTCTACAAGGTGATTGGCTAAGGCTTGTCCTTTGATGGCCTTCTGCATTATGTACACAATGTCAAATTCATTGAGAAAAATCTACCACTTGGCTAGTTTTCCTGTAGGCACCGGCTTCTAAAAGATATACTAGAGCAGGTCGAGCCAGGATATTAAATGTGTGATGTATGTTGGTAATGCCTCAATTTCTAGGTGATCCAAGTCAAGGAACATCAAGTGCGCTCTATCAGAGTGTATTTCGCCTCGCGTGGTGTGAACTTCTTGCTTAAGTAATAGATGGCATGCTCCTTTTTCCGATGTCATCATGTTATCCTAACACGCAACCAAATGCATTATCCAAGATTGATAGATACAACAATAGTGCCTTCCCGTGCTCGGGAGGAACCAACACTGGTGATTTGACAAGTACTCCTTGATTCTGTTGAAGGCTTTCTGACACTCTTCTGTCTATTTCGTGGCGGCATCCTTCTTTAGCAGCTTGAAGATAGGCTCACAAATTACTGTGGACTGGGCGATGAAATGACTGATGTAATTCAGCCTGCTAAGGAAACTCATTACATCCTTCTCTTGGGGGCGGCAACTCTTGAATGGCTTTGATCTTGAAGGATCCCGTTCTATCCCTTTTCTACTTACGATGAATCCTAGCAATTTTCCAGCAGGGACTCTGAATGCGCATTTTGCAGGATTCAACTTCAAACTATACCTCCGCAAACATTCAAAAAACTTCTTCAGGTCATCCAAATGTTCTGAACTCTTTCGAGCCTTGATGATATCGTCATACACATATACCTCAATCTCTTTTTTAATCATGTCATGAAAGAGGGTTGACATGGCCCTCATGTAAGTGGCACTAGCATTTTTGAGTTTGAACGGCATGACTCTGTAGAAGTAAACTCCCCAAAGCATAGTGATCGTTGTCTTTTATGCATCTTCTTCGTGCATCAGGATCTAGAGGTACCTGGCGAAACAATCCACGAATGGTTGTAGCTCATGGTTTGCACAGTTGTCGATGAGATATGAATATTTGGTTAAGGGAAATCTTCCTTCGGGCTGTCCTTGTAAAGATCTCGACAATCCATACATATCCTGATCTTCCCATCCTTCTTTGGTACCGGGAAGATATTTGCCAACCATGTGGGATAATTGGTAACCCTTACTACGTTCGCCTTTATTTGCCTGGTTACTTCTTCTTTATCATCAAACCCAAGTCTCGTTTGAATTTAATAGGTTTTGTTTGACTGACAGTCTAGCGTGATCAGTGGACAATCGATGCGAAATGATGTCGGTGCTTAACCCAGGCATGTCGTCATACGACCATGTGAACATGTCAATGTACTGTTAGAGGAGCTGGACCAATTTTCTTTCTACTCTGCTTCCAGATGGATGTTGATTCACGTTTCATTCAAGTCTTCTTTATTCCACTTTTGTCTCTTCAAGGTTAGGCTTGTTCTGGCTTTCTAGCTGTTCGATCTCTTGTGGGAGATTATCTGGCATCATTTTCGTCATATTCTTCGTAATCTGGATTACTTTTCTTGAGGGTTTTATTACATGTCATAATCGCAGAACACGTGTTTTATCGTGTTGATTACTGAAAATAAAAAATAAGTATAAATGAAGTGATAAACAAGTTTGCAATGATTTTAAGAAAATATTTCTTTTTATTTCATCAAATGAGGAACGTCTGAGCATTCAAAGAGGCGAATGACAATAAAGTATAGACACGGTTCAAGCCTCAATTGATCGTGCGCTCTTTTCAAACGTTTTACAATTCCGCACTACCAAGACTCCCAACGAACCAAAGACGGACTGGCGGTCCAATTCTACAAGCTCTCTCCTGGTTCGGCATCCCGAATGGTTGATGTCTTGATATCAGCTTTGTCACAACATTCCTCGATAATGGTCCCCAACATCCTTCTTATTCCATTCACGATATCGTCCTCTGGTAATAAGCTCTGACCTATACCCGAAACATGCTCTGGCACAAAAGCTTTCTTCCCAAAGCTACTGGTACAGGTCTTCCCGGTCGGAGGCTAATACCCTATGCTGGTTCTACCTTTCTGCCCACTTGGCTCAATCGACTCTGTTATCCCGTCAGACTGGGCTACCAGCCCGGTCCCCGGTCTGTATCCATACTTCATCATTTCTCTCATGGCCATCTTTGATCTGTATAGTGACTGCATTCCAAGATTTCGCATGGTCTCTTCTATTTTTGTGGTCTACATGATCTCTCAACTACGTGGAAAGCAACATCGTCTAATCCTTCTATGAACGGAACTGTATGTTCCAAATAAACTAATTGGATCCATTCGTCGTGGATTACGATCTCTTAGCAACCCCACTTGAGTTTCATGCACTGGTGTAGGGTAGATGGGACTGCCCCTGCCATGTGTATCCAAGGTCTTCCTAGCAACAGGTTGTATGAAGATGAAATATCCATCACTTGTCATAGTATGGTAAACTTAATTGGTCCAATTTGCATAGCCAAATAGATTTCTCCAATGACGTCCTTCTATGACCCATTGAAAGCTCTTATCCTCACATGATTTTCTTTTACTTCTCTCAGAAGGATACCCAACTCTCGTAGGGTAGAGAGCGGGCAGATATTGACTCTTGATGCTCCATCAACAAGTACTAGGGACACCACTTTATCTCCACATTTGATAGTGATGTGTAAAGCTTTGTTGTGACACATGCCCTCTATAGGAAGTTCATCTCTTCGGAAAGTGATCATATTTGCTTCGACCATCTTCCCGATGGTTGTTGCCAGTGCCTCGCTGGTGGTATTGCTCGGCGCGCTCACCCCACTTAATCTTTCATCAGGGCGTCTTTGTGACTGTCAGAACTCATCAATAGATCCATGATTGATATTTGCACCAGGGTTTTCTTTAATTGTTCCTCTACGGAGTATTCTTTGGTTGACATCCTCTTCCAGAATATTGTGGCCTCCAGAGCTATTATATTTCTTCTCTGAATATGTTCTCTTCCTGAATTCCTCGGTTTACATCCTCGGGAGAATAACACTTCCCTGACCTGGTCATTCCATGAGCCGTTAAGGAATCTCTCATCTTGGCTTTCCCTTTCTGTTGATATGTCCACGGGGCTGTCTTGTATTCTCGATTCTCTTCATCTCTAATAGCAGAGGTGGACTATTGTTCGTAAGTCTGGACCATCACTGTAGGTTTAAAATGTATTGTGATCATTGGAGTTCTTCGAGGTGGGACCCTTGCAGCTTCAGCATTCCCTATTATGACGATAGTTTCTTTCAAATCATACTCTTCATCTAGGGTGATCATATTAGCTCCTTGATTCCGATGGTTTGGCAATGGGTTGCGGTTCACATTGGGCGGAGCTGGGGTGCACTGAATGCTCCACTTTTGATTAGTGACTCAATTTTATTTTTCATTTTGAAGCAATCCTCGTTATCATGCCCTGGAACATTTGAGTGATAGACGCACCATTTTGTTACATCAAAGTATTTTGAGGGCTACTCAGGAACCCTTCCTTCTATCAGATACATCAAACCTACTCTCCTCGATCATTCAAACAGTTGAACCAAAGGTTCAGCAATCGAGGTGTAGTTTCTGGAACCTCTCTCTTCAAAATTTGGGCGAGGTCGGGGTTCATAGGTGGGTCGATTTTGAGGAGTGGTAGTTTGAACTGAAGCGTATGGTCGTGGTGGTTTGGATTTGTATGGGAGCGAGGTGGGTTATATTGAGGTTGGGTATTGTAGTATGGTTGTGTGTTGTATACTCGAGCATAAGCATGTGGGTGCGGGTAATGGGTGTTCGGGGAGTAATATGTGTTTCCTTGGTGTGGATTGGATTGGTAGTAGTAGGGAATGAATGCTGATACCTCTTTCTTTTTCTTATTTCCGTTGCCTATTGATCTGATTGGATTGCTTGCTAGTTGCTAGCAATTCGGCCATAGATTGTACTTTGTCGTACTTTATACCTTTCTCTAAAAAGTACCCCATTTTGACAAGTTTTGGGAACTTCTGTCCCACATGCCCATAATTTTCTCAGAGTAGATCCCTCCTTGAGCCCTGATGAAATACTTAGTCAGCTCACTGTCATCTAATGGGGGTTGTGCTGGCCTCTGACCTCCATTGACGTACATATTCTTGGAATGATCGGATGGTTACTTCTGCAGGTTTACCAGTGCGAACCTATCAGGGGTAATATTTGTGCTGAACCAAAATCGATTCATGAAATCTTCTGTCATATCCTGTCACTCCCTCCAGTTTCGGGGATCTTTGTGAGTGTACCAAGTAAGTGCTACCCCGGTCAAACTCCTTATGAACAGCTTCATCCTTAACTTCTCATTTCTTCCTACTCCAACTAGCTTATTGCAATAGGCTCTCAAGTGGCATGGGGATCACCTGTCCCATCTAAGATATCAAACTTTGGAGTCTTGTACCCTACCGGCATATCCACATAAGAATGGATACACAGATCTTCATAGTCTAACTTCCTCTCCCTTGAGCGACCTGAAGGTTCTTCATTTGTTTTCTCAATGCTCATAATTACTCGGACACCGACTCCTCCTCCTTATACTAAGTTTTGCTTTCCATTTTGGCATATTGATCAACTTCATAAGGCTACCTTACCGTGACGGGCGCTATGAAGGTGGGTTCTGAAATGGCATATATGGTATGAACATATCGCTCATGTGCAGCGGTATGTGCCGCGGGTATGTGCTGGTTTTGTTAGTGGTAAAGGTGACTCCATCACGAGGAGGGGTCAAAATTGTGTTGGTGGAAACTAGTGGGTTTTTTTGCTGTTTGAACGTATATGGGATGGTTTGGTGGTTTTGCATGGGTTACTGCAGGTATAATCTGGGTGGTGGGGACTAGAGTCGGGATATTGTTTGCTTGACGAGTAGTGGGAGGAAAGTAGTCGGGGATTGAATCTAGAGAAGGAAAACGGGGTGGTTATGGGAGCATCGTCACAGCCATATGTGCCAATTCCCGAATGTGTTGTACTTCCTCCCTCAATGATTCCATCTTTTGGGCCATCCTTGCCATATGTTCGTCATTCCTCGTATCATCCTTCTCTCCCGATCGCCCCAGCTATCAGCTATTACGAGAGCATGTTTGGTCGGGTTATCTTTCGCAGACATCTTCCCTTTCGATGTTAAGTTGTACGGTGGTTCCGCCAGTTTTGGGTCAACACAAACCAAACTTTTCTTTGGGGAATAATAATAAAGTAAGAAAAGAAAAGAAAGCAAAAGAAAAATGACAGAAGTCAGTTTCAGTATTTGCACAAGTAATAGGCACACAGAGTAGTTAGTTCACGTATTCGGGCAAGAGCATTTTCCTAATATTCAAGGGACCTCTCTTTGCCAGAGGTAGGCCTAAGTCGTGAGCATTTGACAAATAATTAGATTTGACACATTCAAATCCAAAGCAAATTTTGGTTTCTAATGATAGTATTTTGATTGTAATAGGCGGGAGCAAAAGTTACATCATTACTTCCAACATTCATAGAATTTGGGCTCAAACAAGCTTGCCCTTAGGGAAATGAGAAAGTTCAGGATAAAGATACAAAGTGGGAAAGGGGTGAAATCAACCAACTTCTTGTAACCATCCCCGGAATCATCCCCATCTCTTCTTCTTCTTCTGGTTCTTCCTCCAGGTCTTCTTCAAATTCTTTTTCATCATCATTGAACTTGGGTTCTTCTTCTGGATCTTCCTCCGATTCTATCTCAGACTCAATCTATATACATTCAACTACTCGGTCATCATCCTTGGCAGGTGGCAGTATGTGATCAATTGACCCTAGGACCACTTAGAAGTACATGGAGGTAGTCACGAGGTAGTGTAGCAAGATCTCATGATATATTTGCAAAGCCTCCACTGGATCCTCCAACCAGGCTATTTCTTCCCTATTTGGTCGGGCTAGCTCGTCTTCTTCATTGATCCATACATAATTAGGAGTGCACCATGAATTCTGACCCATTGGCATTGTGACTAGCTCATTCCACTCCTCCTAAAACCTCTTTATCCTTGATATTAGGATCTGCCCATTGTATTTGTCTTCATACAAAGCAGTCCTCATCCAGAGAGGTACATTCGTAATCAACCCAAACTTCCTGAGAACTCGTAGGGGTGAGTATGGTTGGATGACCTCAAGTCCTATCAACTCGATAAAATACTTCTGGGGAGTCCTTAGGATTTCCCTTCCGCCCAGCCATGACAGCTTCCAATTGACTCACTCTCCGCTTAAGTTGGTCAGCATCTCTCTCGACTCTTCATTTCCGTGTGGGGAGACCCAATGCCTCATTCTCTCATTATGACTTCGAAAAATGTTGTTAATGCCCACAAAGTAGTCAACTATGGCCCAGATTTGAAGCAGCAAGTTACAACCCTTGAAGAAATCATACCCCCGAGAACATGCGGACAATGCTCTAAGAATCTCCGCTTACACCATGGGTACCAAAGTGGCTTGGAGGTTTCCCCAGAATGTTGCCAAAACCACAGGCATCAAATCGATATTGATCTGTCCTCTTCTTTGCAGGAAAACAAGCAGACCCAGCAGTGCCAAATAGAAGGTTATGGGTCGGAGACTTTCCCACGTTGCCTAATCACACTGAAATTCTCCCAAGTACAATTCATAGCTTTCACAATGTATGAACATGTCGAACAAGTCGAAAAATTGGTCTAGTCTTGCCCATCCATCTTCAATATTTCTTAGCCCCGACTGTTTGCCAGGCGCAAAGCATAAAGAAACCTGTAGCCGGGCATGGTGACTGGTAGTATCATATTTCTCCCTGTAAATGGCAACTCTGTGAAACTGGTAACTTCTTCCAACGTTGGCACCAACTCACAATCAGCAAACTTGAAAACTATTTTGGCCGGGTCCCAGAACTCTATCACCAACAGGTAAGCACTTTGTCCACTCGGATGTTTAGAAAGGCAGTCAGTGCTCCTAGGCGTGTCTTGATTTCGTCTCCATGCTCTTGGCAGATATTCTTCCACCATTGCTTCAGCTTGTGGGGTGCTCCCATCACCATATTGATCTCAGAGATGTTTTGGTTCATTTTAAAGAGGGTAGAGAAAAGGGGTTTGATAAGTGTTTGCTTAAGATCTTAAGCATCCTATCATGATTGGTTTGTCTTTCCACAAAAATTATGTCGTTGGGTGCATGACCCGTTGACATTAAGGTGGATTTCATAATTGTGTTTCGATGCCAAGGACCGACTCACCTAAGGATTATGCCATATGACCTATGTTTGCTAGAGTAGAGTGTTTCCTACTTTGAATTGGACTGAATACTGTGAGCAACTCACGTGCGAACATCCCGACAATCCTCTTAACAATATCACATGTGCCAAAAACATAACAACACAATATAAGTTCTTTTCCCATATATGCCCATAGGCCACAATGCCGTGAAATATATAGAGAGATGTCGGCGGAAAGAAGAGAATTAAACTTAATGCAACGACGAACGGTATACCTTCATTCTACAATACAAAATCCTATTAGAAATTCCATGGAGGTACCAACTTCCGATCAATTTAGCAAAGAGCGGATCGAGAATCCAGTTGGTGTAAGAGGAGCCTAATCTTCTCTCTTGGAAACAAGTTAGTACAGTATTAGTTTTCAGTTAATAACTTGCTTCTTATATGTGTATGTTTTGGTGTATATATCCATACATCAATGTGATGTGACTGACTTGTTTTCTCTTTGTCTATCTTAGGAAATGTGCGCTCAGTTGATGCTTCCGTTCTTTCTGATAATGGCAGAGATATAGTTAGTAGCTCCTGCATTTTTTAAGTTGGTAAGCTTGGAACAATGGTGTTCAAATTTGTAGCTTTTTACATATCCAGACTTATATGATAATTCTTATATGTTAGGGTCCACGTCAGGAAAGTGCACTGAACAATACAGCATTACATCGCATACAACAGCAAAGAAAGGTTTGTTTTCATCTACCCTTCAAACCATTTGTCATTTTTCCCTTGAACTGATATATATATATATTCCTTTGCTAAAATTTGAGATACACGGGTCGTAAAATAGAATATTGGGTCGTTGCAACACTAATGAATTGCAATCCTCATATCCATTTTAAAGAAGCCCGTTCAAAAAGACCCTTGATTTTGCAATAGTGTTTGTTCGATTTTCTTTTGTAGAAAAGCTCGAATAAAAGATCAATTGTCAGATTCTGTTTCTGGTTTTTGAAAGAGAAGATTGTCATCCTTCGCTAAAACTGTTTCGGTTCCAAAAGACTTCATAAAAAATTTTAGACATTAAGAGATTAATAGTATATACAGTTAATGAATTATAATTATCTACTACTAAGTCTAATGCTTCTTTAAATCCTATGTCTTTTAGGCTTGCCTAAATCAACCACATGATTCAATGATATAAACAACATTCAATCAAAATATGATAAGTGTTATATACATGTGGTAAATAAGGATAGTAAACCTTAATAAAGCAGTAAAGCAACAGAATGGACTCTTGTTTAGGCCTGAAGAAAGATAGGCCTCGCAAATAACAAGGACGAACAACATCTACTTCAGACTCCATTATGCGCAGATACATGACTTGGGCCTGAGTTCTTTGAGAACTCGACAGGCCTAATTGTAATACATGTTCAAGAATAAAAAGAAGGTCACTAGATATTCTACTCTATGCACTGACTACACCTGAAATAAACTAAGTATGGGTTTAATTAGACACATTACGGCAATCAATGGCAGTCGAAAATATGAAAACAAGCGTGGAGTCACAGATGGTCAAGTGATTCACAATGAAAGCATTTTTTTGTCATTAAATACTAAACCTAAAGGGAGTAATAAATGTCAATTGATTAGAGGGTAAGGGTAGAATTCCATTTGTAACCAAGGAATTCATAGAATCCCTGACACTTCAAAGTTCCCAAGGGTCTTGAGACCCAGTGCAGTGCTTCTGCCAGGGAGAGTAGCCCAACCAAGAACTAAACTCTACTCCCAAATACCCCTAACTACTCACACTATTTCATCCCTACAACTTTAGGTGCTAATGAGGCACTCAATGTAGATCCCACACCACAGTGATATCACACCACAGGAGCATATACAGTTATCATAACAACTAAGACAAAATACCGTAGGATCATAAGATAGCCAATCACACTATTGTAACCACAATTCAAACATAAATATATGGTTCATTGTGAATAATATGACATGTTAGGCATGCTCAAAGAGATTAACTTCATGTACACATAAGAACAAGAGCATTTAGCATATTACTTTTGAAACCCAACCACTTGGATCATATGTCTTAAGAGTAGGGGATGTAGATAGTTCAAACTCATAAAAGTCCCTAGACATAGATAAATTCTCTTAACAACCTTCAATTAGAGTAATCAAGGATTTGGTATAACTAAGTCTTAACTTCATACACGCAGGTTAACAGCTTCATTTGAAATTTCTAAAGAGTATTAAAAAGGATGCAGATTAACAACTTCAATTAAAACCCCTAAAGAGTATTAAGAGAGATACAGATTAATAACTTCAATTGGAACTTTCTAAAGAGTATTAATAGGGACACAGACTAACAGTCCAATTTCACTCTAAAGCAAATGGCATTATCACTTCTTTATAAAAGCATTTAGCTTCATACTAATCTAATAGGGAATAAAGCATGATATTATACTCAAACAGTAGCAATAGAAGATTCATACATGTATATGGTCATGAAATACAAGCAGAAGTATTAAAGAACAAGATGAGTGTAGAGTATCCAAGAGAACACTCATAGGAGACATTAGCAAGGGTCATATCTTTTCAAACATGAATCGATTGTTATCATCATGGAATCGAGCTAACAATGTCACTATAAGAATTTTAGAAAAGGGTAGGGTATCATTATATTAAGGATCTATTATACAAAGCAAGTCTGGGATTTCAGATATAGCGAACCTTAATGTCAGTACTTCAGCACAACAAATGGAATATCAGAACATGAACATATCTTAACCAAACCTCATAGCATTATTTAAGGGTATGGCAATCATCAGAATACACACAAAGATGATACAAGAATTCAATTAGTTTAGGACATGTTTATATAGTGTGATCAAATAGTCGTGAGGTTTATCAGAGAATCAATGACCTTCTAAGAATTACCAGAATCACAGAGGCATGTCAGAAAGAGGAAACTGGTTTAAAGGTCATGAGCTAGTGTATATAAACTAAGATGGCAGTCATGTTTTTACCACTAAACCAGTTTACATTTCATTTAAGTCTAGGTTATCAGGTGAATCATTATGAAAATGCAAATGATACTCAAGGCAAGTTAGTATAACAGTCATCATAGTCCTAATATAACATCAGGGATATCAGAAGCTAGATATTAGGATTGTTTGAGTGTTCTTTAGTTGTCTTCGGAAGCTTAACAGTAGGTGTAAGTCATTAGATGTTCAATAGGATCAATACATGGTTCTAATTTCAATAGCTTAAAGAACTTATGATTTCAGAATCTATTCATCAATCATATGTAACTAACAAACACACGAAGCAATCAGCCACACATTATCAATAACATCATTTAGTAAGAGATAACAGTTTAACTCATGCTTAGCAATTCAACCAAATAAAAGAAGGGTAGGGTTGAGGTTTTACTGACCCTCAAAACTTCAATCGATGAGTAACTCAGAACTAGGGTGAAATCGAAAATTGAGTGAGAACTTAGCCTTAGTCGAAAGAGCTCTAAACATTACTGTATTGCGTACGGATATTTTTCTGTTTGTTAGGTGTTCTTCGTGATTATTAGGTGAGAGCAATTAAGGCTACTATTTATAGTAGTATTCAATGCCTTAGGCTCAACAGAAATCAAACTTAGTGGTGGAGAGTGACGAAGGGGTAGTGATGTGAGCATAATCAAGTGACAATCTTAGAAAACATAGGGAAATCAGTACTGATTTTACCTGAGAAGCGAAAAGTTGACCGTTGAAGGAAAACTCCATCGGGTAAGAGCCTCAATATCCAGAGGTCGCTTTGCTTGACCTCTGGACCAAGAATTAGTATGATAGCACTGTGAAATGGCAATGCATGCCACCGATTTAACGTAACATAAATGATTTCTAAGGAACTCACTTTGCATCGTTGGTGTAAGGTTTCGGATTTGGGGATTTTGAAATTCCATCAGTGAAATGGAAAGAAAACATCAGGCTTCATCGCCTAGAGACAAAGCAAGTGATTCTATAGGTTGGATTTGAAAGAACAAGGATGAAATCAGGTCACTGATGTTTTGAGCCTAAGGTTCAGATTCTGGCGTTTCAAATTTAGTGATTGAAAGAGGAAATAGTAGTGGGATTCACGGATAAGGAGGCAGAGGAGATGATTTACAGGGAAATCTCATGACCTTGCACGAATTTGTGCAAAATCTGGCGATTGGTGAAAGGGGAAAGGAGGCGGCTGTGTCAAAAGAGAAATGATTTTTAGGGCTGGGGTTTGGGTAGCCGTCTCTAGGTTTAAGATAGAGAGATGGGATCTAGGCCGTTGATCTTTTAGATCAGCGGTCTCGATAATTCTAGATTTAAATGTTTAAATGAGGAATCTCGATGGCTGTTGGATTCTTGTGATCCAACAGCTATGATTACTCCTGCTAAATGTCTTTAAATTAAGGAGAAAGTGGAGTCAAAAATCGTGGACCGTTGATCTAACAAACAGACGGCCTAGATCAATTGTGTTTGTTTTGTGTGTTGGAGACGGGTGACGTGACGTGATCTCATTGGTCTAGAAAAGGTGATAGGGATTGGAGGGGTTGTTTGGATTGGGTCATTTCGGATTGGGCTTGGTCATTTGGGCCAAAATTAATTTAAATGGCAGCCACTCTATGTTTAATTAAAGAATTTCAATTATAGCCTTTCAACCCTTTTGAAACTAATTTAAATATAATTAATAGTTTTCAATTTAACGTTGTTTACCCTAAAATCGGATAACAATTTATTTATACGTGGTTTTAAGGATACGTGATATAACTTGATACAAATTAAGATAATAGATTAATGTTGAAATTGATGATAAAAGAATAAATGCAAGCCACGCGAATCGAATAGCCTTGGCCCTCAAGTTCAATAACCCTTGAACCAAAGTTGCTTCAACTGACGTATGAACAGAGTAACAAGATAATAAAAGCTAGAAAATGACAGTATGTTACTTTATGTTGCGTAAAAATGATGTGTTTTAAAAATGATCAGACCCCCTTTATATAGTAAGGGAGTCCTACTCTTGATACAGATCTATATGAGGTAATCCTCTTGATACGTGCCAGGATTTTTGCCGTGATCCTCGACCGATTGCGGATATTTCGGCTTTCCGTTATTTGGATCGATAAGTTTTCCTCTATCTTGATCGATCTCTGGGTCACGAGCTCGACGACCTAATTTTTCACCATGGTTCGATATAATACGAGGTCGAACCTTAACCTATCATATTCCAGTCTCGATTAGTCACACAAGGGGAAAGCCCGGTTTTGACCGTATACAGATAGTCCCCTCATTTCTCGGAGAGAAGATGACGAGAAAAGATATGAACTTTCGAATCCCGTCTTGATGGGCCATGATGTAAGCGACGAACAGTCACTGAGACACCCGACTATGACATAAGCAACAAATGGTGCCAAAATGTCCCGTCGGTCCAGCTACCAAACAATTAAATGCCTATCAGTTGCTTGTCGGCCACTATGGGTTTTGAACCATCACCAGCAAGCTATAAGTACCCTAACTTTCATTTATTCAAATTTTACATTCAAAGCTCCTCCTATTCTTGTTTTTTCAAAAATCCTTTTGTTTTGGAACTCTTGCACCCAAATTTCTTGAGCTTTCAACAAAACCGCATACCATCTAATTCCCTTTTCTTCTGTTCTAAAATGGCGTACCTTCTAAGAATGTACCGCAAAAGGAGGCGCCTCTTCATCACGACCTGTCAGCGATGGGGCTGTGGCAGAACCTCACCCTGAGAATTCATTCCAGCAGGGTGCCCTACGGTTGCCGATTTTAAGGTTGAAAAGACCTCCTTGGTAACGGGTTGATGTGAGCCGGTCTCGAGGTACATATGTACAATTATCGACGATCTCCTCACCAAGGTTAAAGAGGATTGCAACTGGGTCAATAAGCATGTGGTGGTACCTTCGCCCGAGGAATCAATCACTACCCACGTGGAGGGTTTTCTAAGTGTTTACACTTACCCCTTCACGTTGGGTCCCTTACACCCTATCATCATTGCCTTCTACAAGAGGTATGATGTGACTCTTGGCCAGATCCACCCTTCCTTCTGGATAATAGTGATTCTCCTCTGATTTTTCATAAGCAAAATCGAGGGATGTCCCTTTATCCTCGATCACCTTATGCGCCTCTACAATCCCCGACTCTATCGAGGGGGGCTGATGAAGCTTGCTCGCCGGGCCAGTAAGGCCCCGTTCTCAAGTATAGACGAGGATCGAGACCGAGGTTAGATGGGCCGATTTGTTCGAGTAAAGACTTCGGACTTGATTCATGCCGAAGACATGTCATTTCCAGAGAAATGGAACATGAAACGTAAGTAGTACATCGTTTTGAAGGTTCAATCTTGTTATTTAACCTCTTATCTCCTTCCTTATCGATGTTTTTGGTGTTGCAGCTGTGTCCCAGGTGCCGGACGTAGTTCCTGAACTCAAGGAATGGGTCGAGGGCCTTGTGTCACAGAGACCATATTTCGAGCGTGCTTGGATGGAATTATCGAAGGGTTGATGGGAGGCCCGTAATCATGGTAAGTTTTCTCTTTTGATGTAATAATGTTTAATTCCCTCCTCGTGTAGCCGAATTCTAATCATTCTATTTTCTTTTGTAGGTCTCCCCAAAGATGTTTCCATGAGGCCTCCATCCGGTGAGGAGGATGTGCTTCTCGAGTCCGCTGCTCCAAAGCAGGGTGATGAAAAGAAGAGGAAAAGGGCCCCAAGTTCCCCGAACTTGGAAAAGAAGAAACCAAAGAAGAGGTCGCGCAAGCCCAAGGGAAGCACTGGCACTCTATCCTCTGACTCAATCCGCCGATTAAGGGACGAGTCTGAAGAAGAAGGGTCCTATGAACCAGCGAAAGCCGAAATCGGACCGTCCCGACATGAGCAGGTCGATGAGGGAGTCTTAGTCGAAGCTCCCAAACCAGAAGGGGGTTGAGGCCACTCCGCCCCAAGCTAAGGGGGTCGAAAGAGAGACCGGGGGTGACACTTCTTTAGCAGAGGAAGGTACCCCGAGAGACGAGTTTGGGGCGATGACATTATCGGGTCCCCTCAGAATTCAGATGCCATGATTCACAAGGCCGGTATTTTAGAACGTCGTTCCTATGAGGACCTCAGGGGGCAACTGATATCCACCACTTCTTGGACGGATTCGAGTCCACTGCTTCGGAAGATGTCACCGGGCTTGGTGACTTGCCGGTGCCAAGGAAGGTACCGTCATCGGGTTCCACTGGGTCTTTATCGAGCCCAAAACTGGTGGATTTATTCTCGGCCCCAAGAGTTAACCCTAACCATAGGCAGTCGATAATTTTTCTATCCCGGAGGATGCCCAGATTTTCTCGGCCCCCGTAGGGGTTGCTAGCTACCTCGGTTGTCTGTTGACCGAGGAGGACCAGGCCGTGATGGACCTGGTGGAAGTGCCTTGCCTATTTGACGAGGCCCAACATGCTTTGAATCGGGCAACTTCGAGTGTCACTTCATTACTTATTTTAAATTTGAAGTTGTAAATAATCCTAACACCTTTTATTGTTCTTGCAGGCCTCGGTATTGCATCATGTGGCTTTTCTCCGAATTCGGGAGGACTTAACACAGCATGAGGTTGAGGGTCGGGAGCTCACGAAAAAGAGGGATACTTACAAGCTTCTGAGTAAGAAGCTCCATACCTAGTTAGAAGCGGCTCGGAATGAGCATGCCAAGATGGTCGAGCAGGTTGTTTGCGTGCTTCACGATAGTGAAGAAGAATTAAAGATAGTGACTAACGATCTGATCCTGCATGTCCGGCAAAGGCTTGAACAGATCGGGGAGCTTCAGGCACAGGTGGATATGATTCAAGCTGAGTCTTCACGGTCCCATTTCATCAACATAGTCAGAAGCAATGGATGTTGTAAACGGCTGAGGAGTTCAAGAAAAATATGGACATCTTAGCCTCGAAAAGGGAAGCTACCCAAGCACAACTGGAGTCGGCCGAGACCCAGCTCCAAGCTTCAAAGGAGAAGGCCTCGGTGCAGGTCAAGAAAATCGAGGAGCTTCAATCCCAATTGGACTTGGCTATTTCTGATAAGGCAAACTTGGCCAATGAACTCGAGGCGGCCAAATCTGAGGTGGCCATGGCCAATACCAAAGTCGACGCTAAAGTGGCCCAATTCAAGGTTGACGTCGAGGCCATCCAGGTGCAGGCCGAAAGCATGGTGGATCATGCAAGGTGGCAAGCTCGAAGAGAATCCCTCGAGGGAGTCCATGCTCAGGACTTCGATATACTGGCTGAAATCGAGAACACCAAAGCAGAAGAAGACAGGGCCTGAAAGCTGGCCTTTCCCGAGGAAGATTGTAAGAGTTTAAACGAGTCTGAAGGTGGGGAAGATCCCGAGGGCGGAGATGCTGCCTCCGATGAAGAACAGGCCACTTAGGTCTTTATATTTTTTGCTTTCTTTTGCTTCTTTTTGAGGTCGTTTCGGCAATTGTAAATTTTGAATTAAGCCATTATGGCCTCTGTAAAAAGATTATTGGGTAAATATATACAAGGCATTCTTTTCCCTTTTGGCTTTCAAATTTTTCCTTTGCTTTATTACTTGTATTCATAAAGGTCGGAATGACTTAGCATAAAATAACTTAGGTTGGAGGTTCGGTGTTACTGGGAACCATCTCCCAGGGTAAGTAACTTAGATTATAGTTTGCCAGGGGTAGCCTTTAGAACCGGTTACAAAATTATCGAAGGCCTATTTCTTGTTACTGTTCTCGAACGTCTCCGAGCCGTGTTAATATGGTCGTAGCCTTTTAATTCGGGTGTAACCCAGTGAGCTTGCTTACCTGAGTTATCCAGGCTTGCCTAAGATAACAGTCCCTGAGTGGGTATGGCCGTGGCCTTTAGAATTCGGGGGTTGCCTAAGAGGTCTTATGCCCCCGATGTTTAATAGTTCGATCTGTTCGAGTTTTTTTTTCGGACGGCAGTCCCCGAGTGAGGGAGTGATCATCGTAGCTCTAGTTATAATCGGCCCTTGAGCTCGTTTCCTTAAGAGATTGAAAGTACGAAATTGTAAAGAGGAAATTTTTCTAAGAAATAAGATAATTGCAAGGAAAGTATTTCTCTTTATTCTTGTGAAAATAGTTATACATGCGTACATGTTTTATGCCAGGGCTCGAGCAACCTATGTGGGCACAGTTCTTATGACCGTTTGGCCCTTACAACAAATCTTACCTATCGAGACCATTCTATTATGAAGTAAATTCCTCACAAAAATCGATATCCAAGGGTAATGCCCCCAGTATTCGAGGTTGATTGTAGAGGAACCTCGGATACTGTTAGTGCTATCTTCGACACTGATTCGTGATTGTCCTTTGATTCTAAGTTGCCACGATCCATTATTGCCTCGTTAAAAACCTTGCCGAAAAACCCAATTGGGACAAAAACGGTTCAAGGGAAAAAGAGTGCAACGCATGCTTTCAGACCTAAAGACTTTGTGCCGCTCCTTGTCGACCACCTGCAAGTGTTAGTCCGAAAATAAAAAGAAATGAAATGGGGTCGTACCTTAGAAGTAATATCGTTTTAGGTGAGTTACGTCCCAATTGTTCGCTAGTTGCTCCCCGTTTGTCATTTCGAGCTTGTAGGGTCCTTTCCCTGTGGCCTCGAGAATATGGTATGGTCCTTCTCAGTTCGGACCCAATTTCCCTTCGTTCGGATTCTGGGTGCTTAGTGTGACCTTCCTTAGCACTAAGTCCCCGACTTGAAGTATCGAAGGTTGGCTCTTCGATTGTAATACCTCTCGATACATTGCTTTTGGGTGGCCAATCAAACAAGGGCGACTTCACGCCTTTCATCCAATAGCTTCGGGCTCGTATTCATGGCCTCATCATTTGATTCCTTTGTTGCATATCGAAATCTGATACTCGGCTCCCCGACTTTGACCGGTATTAGAGCTTCGGTGCCATAAACCAATGAGAACGGGGTAGCCCTGGTACTGGACTTCGAGGTTGTGCGATATGCCCTTCGTGGCCCCTAAAATATCTCTAGCAGCTTCCCTAATACAATCTAATGTTGTGGTCCACATCCTAGTCACGTACCATCTACTCCTCCATCCCCTTATAGCCAATAACATCTCCCTTACTCCTGGGCTTTATCCTTAGTCAAGTTACCCCACTTGATCCCAGGTTGCCTGCACACTGCCCTCTTCCTCCTACTCCTTTTGATCTCCAGGTCCATAACCAGAAGCCTATGTTGGGTCGTTAGGTTCTCACTCAGGATGACCTTACAATCAATGCATAGAGATTTATCCCATTTCATATAGAGAAGGTAATCAATCTAGGTTTTGGCCACTGTACTCCGAAAGGTGACCAGGTGCTCCTCCCTCTTCGGGAAACTCGAGTTGGCTACCACCAAGTCAAAAGCATTAGTGAAATCCAATAGTGAGATATCTTCCTCATTTCTAACCCCAAATCCATACCCACCATGCACACCATCATAGCCTCTAGCATTAGCCCCAATATGGACATTGAAGTCCCCTCCAATGAAAAGCTTCTTAGAGTGTAGGATACTATGCACCACCTTGTCCAAATCGTCCCAGAATCGCCTCTTGACCTCCTGATCCAATCCTACCTGAGGGGCGTACGCGCTAACCACATTTACAGTAAACCCTCCAACTACAACCTTAATACTCATCAACCTATCATTTACCCTCCTAACCTCTACCACCAACTCCCTGAGTTCCCTGTCAACTAAAATACCTACCTTGTTCTTTCCCCCAACTCGTCCTGAGCACCACAGTTATACCCTTCTACATTACGTGCCTTAGTACCTACCCGTCTAGTATCCTGGACACATGCTATATTGAACTTCCTCTTCTGGAGAATCTTACCTAACTCTATGGACTTCCCCGTCAATGTCCCTATGTTCCAAGATCCAACTCTCAACCTAGAAGCACCCTTAACCCCCTTCCCCCTTGCTCCCTGCCCCCCGCCCCACCCAAGGACATGACCTTGCTCTCACATCGTTCACCACAGCCACTATAGTCCAAGGAGTATTAATTAAACACTATTACTAAAAAGCAAAGAGCGACAACAAATTAATATAAGTTAAGAGGCCAAAGGGAAGGCTTAAAAGCTCAAATAGCGAGTACCGAAAAGCAAACAAGTGTTGTCTACCTAGAGCAGTCAATCCAACTACAAGTATCATAATCAAAGATTGCCGGCGTAGGCAAATAGAACACAAGAAATATATAACAAATCTTGAAGAGCACAACAAGGAGCAAAATACACGCAACTAACAAGGAAGGACAAACAATGAACACGATACATACAAATAGGATACACATAACTAATATCAAAGAACTAATATGCAATGTAAAAAAGAGCTGGAACGTTAGAACCTGGTTTTAAAGTCGAGGAATTTAGTCGTCGGAGACAAAGCAGCTTGTCAGAAACTGCTCGTAGTTGTTGGATCGCATCGGAACTACATATGGGATAACTAGTGTTGCCACCCACGCACTTGCCATGAAAAAAAACAAGATCAAAAGGAAGAAAAAGAGGGGTCAAAGGACCAGCTTTTACCTATTGAGATACGGCTACCAGGAGAGAGAAAGAGAGGGGTTAAGAGTGAGAAGTGAGAAAGGGGGGAGAGAGATGGGGAGAGAGAGAGAGAAGCGAGCAAGAGCTGTCATCGGCGATGGAACGACTGCTCCTTCTTCAGCTGCCTAGGGTTCAAAGAGGGGAGAGAAAAGAGAAGAAATAGTGGAGAAGATAATAGAGAGGGAAACGAGAGAGGGAGAGAGAAAGGAGAGAGAAGAGAATTGGGGCTACATGTTGTTGTCATCGGATTTCAGTCGGGCAGGGCTGCTCTTTTTCCGGCTACTGTGGGTTCCGAAAGAAAGGGGAGAGGAGACAGAGGAGGGATGGGAGAGAGAGGGAGGAGAGAATGAGGAGGATAAATGGATTTACTTGTTGCTGCTGTTGGAGACCCGCGGGGACGGCCGTGAACAGCAGTGACTGTTGGGCAGGGTTTTTCGAAGAGAGAGAGTGTGATAAGACATTTTTGGGAGGGCCGTTCAAATGGCTACTTAATAACTATTCCTTATTCACATACTTGCTAGTAACTATATTTAAGCTTTGTTGAGATATTAGGACATTATTGTTCTTGAAATGTTGGCTTATCTATTGGTGCAAAGGTCATGATTATCTCTTACACTGTGTGTTATGCTTAATCACTCTTGTTAATGTTATTTATACTTCTCACCTTTCTTGGTATTAATTTATATATGCTTGTTAAGGATGAATTATTGTGCACAGCGTGTGTTTCCATGCTGCGAAGATGAGTGATTATGCACGACAGGTGTTTCCACGCTTTGAGATTGAGAGATATTGTACAATGGATGTTTTCATACGGTAAGGATGAGTGATATATGCACGATAGGTGTTTCCATGGTATTTTATATGATATCATTACTCATTGGACTCGGGCTATGTTGTTTCATGATTATCATTTTATTCTTTTGGATTTGAGTTGTGAAAACGGGTTTGGTTGTGAGATTGGGAAGCATGATGGTTATATCCTTTAGTTGCTTATTTTACTTTTCTCGTATTTACTCTAATTATTTTTCTCATTATTTATCTTGTTATGTTATTGTTCATTCTATTGCTTATTAACTACACAGGTCTATAATGTAGGTATTTATCTTAGCCTCGTCACTACCTTGTCGAAGTTACGCTCGACACTTACTGAGTATCTTAGGTCACTTGTACTCATACTACACTTCTTCACTTCTTGTGCAGATTCAAGCTTTGGTACAAGCGAAGTCCTAAGAGGTATTTAGCCGTTTACTAGTCAAGAGACTCGACGTAGTGTTGCATACTCGTTCGCAAGCCTTGAAGTATCCTATCCATTATCTCTATTACTGTTTATTGTATTAGACCATATTATATTCTTTTCAGACATTGTATTTAGCATTCTTTAGAGCTCATGTACTCAGTACACCAGTCTTGGGAGGTTGTTATATCAGATGTGATGGTTTTAGACTTATTATGTCGTTATAGGAGCTTTTACTCTTTATCTATGATAAAATGCTACTAAATGTTTAGTATTGCTTTTTTATTTAATGGTATGTGTTGGCTTGCCTAGCAAGGATTATGTGCCATCACGATCCTTTGATTGGGATTTTGGGTCGTGACATAATTCTTAAAAAGACTTAGTCTTGATCCCTTGTATGGTATAACGAAGTCCACAGCACATTCCTTGGATACACATTTCTATTTCAGAAGCTTCATTAAGTCTGTCTTTGCTTATGAGTCTTGCATTCCACCATCGATTGATGAAATCAATGACCCATTAGTCCTTTAATTAAGTGTATTATGAGTTCAACCATATTCAAAGTGCACATTGTGTTATAGAAGCGGTTGAGAAATTTATGTTCAAGTTGCTCCCAGCTATTAACTAAATCAGGCTCGGCATTTCCTTTTAAGGAGCGGACGAACTAGTACTTGATAAGATAATCTCGATAAGTCCCAGCAGAGTTGCATGTTTTAACGAAGTGCACCATATGTTGTTTAGAATTACCTTTCATTCAAACTATTGAAACTTCAGAGGTTGATAGCCATCCGGCATCTTCAAGCTATCAATTCTTGAAGTGTATGGTTTTGCATACGCAAAGGAAAACTTGGCAGCAACTTTGTACGTATCTTTGATTTTTCCCTCAATGAACTCCTCCAACCGGTCAATAGCAATCAAGCATTCAGATGATACTTGATGATCCTTAGCAAGAGGCACTTGCCTTGTAGATAAGTCTCCTTTATCTTGCACCTCAAGAAGCTTTCCGGGTGCATGACTTGTATCTCCCTCCATCGTGGTTTCAACTCTATCTACTGTCTTGATAATCCGATTATCCCGATCTTGCACATTCTTCGTCAAGCCTTTAATTACTTTCTTCAATAATTACAAGTTGCTCTTCAATAGTTAAAGTGTTAGTTATTGTTGGTTGGATGGCCGTCGTGGATGATAGAGCAAAGAATGAATTTTTTCTTACCGTACAGTGAGTGAGCAACTCGCGTGGAGTGATTGGGACAGATCTGGTGTTCAAGGCATCATCGTCATCTATGCAATGGTATCCTTAGATCTTAGATGGGCTAAGTAGAGCTAACGTCTTTTTGACCATTTTAACAATGTTCTCTCCTTCTTCCAATTCATTTAAGAAGGATCTTTCCCCTTTTAAAGTTTGTGAACCAAAGACAAGAAATGATGCGTACGACACTTGAAATGTTTGTTGTCCCAACAAGCTTGCTTTGTTCCTGGAGATAGGTCTTAGACTTAGTTGCCTCCAGCACGCTTTCACGTCAGAGAAAAACTTGGAATCAATAGCCTTAGTAGTAGCAAATCTGGAGATGACTTCGTATGAGCCATTTCTTGAATTTTGAAGGTTGCAGAGAAGAGATGAAAGGCAGAGATGGTCCCATTGGACGTACTAGAAATTTGTGTCTACTTCTCATCATTTTTATTCAAGTCAAGAAGAAGGTTACAAATTACAAAATATAATATGAAGAGTTGACTTGGATTGCAATCTCCAAAATGCTACTAAATCTGCAAATGACGTCCTCTAATTCTTCTACTCACAAACATCACTTCAAGAGCTCTTGGCTTGTTCTTGAAAAGACAAAAGTCGCAAGTAGTTTGATGGTTGTTTACAAACCAAGATTTGAGATTTGGCTGCCACGAACGAAAGATTTGGAGACGCCCTCTTAGATTCTTGACTTGCACTTTTGTTGTTGGATTGGATCACGAACGAAAAAGCAATGTAGAGAAGACTTTAAATGTTTGCTTCATAGCTTCTCCAGCTTTCCTCTAACTTGCTTGATGTATTACTCATGTCCCTTTGGCCTTATGGGAACTCTCTATTTATAATGGTAGAATAGAAGAGTTGTGATAAAGTCAAAATTATTTGCTTGTAGTTTGATTTATCCATTTGCATTATGAAGCAATCTCATGTGTCTACACTTGGCGTGCTTGGATTGGCAAGTTACTTGATTTGGTATGCCACATCACTTACCATATAGCAAGCTTCTATTGGCCATACCACATAATTTGATATGTGGCATTAGCTTGGGCTTCAAGATCAACTAGTTGCCACTTGGTCCTTGAGCTAGTGAAATGAGCTCATATTCTGAAGTCCAACTAAATGGGCTAGCTTGGATAAAGTTAACTAAATTCATGTTGTACTTAAATAATTAACCTTGATTTGGGTTTAGTATTTCTTGAACTTGAGAACTTATTCAAATTTAATATGAAGTTCAATCCATAAAAAATTGTATGTCTACGGTTTGACAACAAAAATTTGGATAAACGAACAACCTATTTGCGGCTTATACAAAGTTGACGCATCGAAACATATCTGCACACTAGTTAAAGATTTCCTCGGCTTATAGTTTGATGGAAAAATCAAATAAATGGACTTGCATTATCTAATAATTTACATGTTAATATGGATTTCAGTCAGCATCTCTTTTACATCTATCAAAAAGATGGTTCCCCTCCAAGGATCTACTATTTCCTTCTGAGGACCCAGAAAGGAAGGACAAAATTGCACACATGTACAATTTCTATAATAAATAATAGAAAAGGATAAAAATATTTACCCCTACCCCCCTTCCACCATGTTTTATCTCACTAAACAATCTAACCTAAAAGTTTTTCCCCTCCATGATTGATCTCATTAAACATTGGAACCTGAAAGCTGTCCGAGCTTGTGATTCTCATACGTGCGGGATCCAGATTATAATCCACGGAAATTTGTCCTCCATGGTGCATGGAAGAGGTAGATGAATTTAACTCCATAAAGCACCGTTCCTAATGAAATCCAATTGGATATTTTATCCTGTACAAAGTTTCTGATGTTGAAATTGTGAACCAGCACCTGCTTTCACATGATAAGCACAAAGCAATAATCAGGCACAGTGTAAATAAATAGAGCAAGATTAAAGATTTAAGAGGTATCAATTGTCTTTATTTCACCAGGAAAGAATGCATTTACCCAGAGGAAGCAGAAGTGCTAGAAAAATGAACAAAAGGCTAAGAGAGTAAGCTGACTCCACTAGCTTTATATTTCTGTGGGAGAAATTCACATAACTAAAGCAAACTCACACTGAGAAGTCAATGTTGTATAGAAGATAAGATTTAATACCTGAAGATGGCTTAGTAAACCAATCTGACACACCACCAATAAGGTCGAAGTGTATCCTTAGGATTCCATGTGCTGGCTAGTTCTGGACATATGACGCTTACCAAACTCACTGATGGACAAGAAGCTTCAAATATCATCAGGAGATCTCTCATCCATGAAAAGAATGCCAATAAAATTAATGGAAACAAACTTCCATGGTTGTAATTTCAGAGGAACTTCATGAGATGACATAAGAGAAGCTCCTGAAGCATAAAGCTGAGCCAGCCCAGTACAGCAACTTGGCATCCATGTTCCGTGGAGTATTATTCTTTGGTTAAACACCCATATAAATGCACAATTACAACCATTTCATGATAATATCCTCCTTGGGCTTGCAAGTTGGCGTACTTTTCCTGCAGTTGAGCTCCATGATTATCACAAGAAGTGAACACCAAGATTCTTCAAATGGCAATTTCATAAAGCAGAGCAAAGGATCATGTGGTAGGTCATTCATTAGACAGATGAAGTAAGCCCCGCATTTGAAGGTAAGGATTCTCCAGGAGTTTTTCATTGTTGCTCTGCAAAGAACACCATATCCCAAATGGGAATCTGTTATTACAATTCGAACACCATAAACACTTCACGAGCACAGCTTTTACAAATGAATGTTCCGTACCAATTTTGCAATTATCTACAGAAACAGATTAGCTGTACATGCAACCTACAATTAGCATTTAGCTATACTTTTATATGACAGTCAACAGATTTAGCTGAAAATTGCTGCTGCCGCTGAAATGGTAATATGAATCAGGACACATAAAGTCAGCAATTTTACTGACGAAGTCATGTTTCACAAAGCAGATATAGGCGTCTCAGCCTTTCAGGGATACTTCATTTTAAAAAAATATCTGGTGGGAAAGCAACCAAACATCAGACCTACAGATACTAGCTACAAGAAACATTGCGGTCCAAGTGACATCAAGAACCAGCAATTCAAGACATTTGATGGAGTTGCCAGTAGATGCAACTAGTGAATGCAGCTTCCACCAAAATCAATGATAGAACCAGAATATGTCATGATGAGGTCTGGAAACAAATTTTTGCAAGATACTGGTATTCATCATCAAGTGCACACATGGACGGAGGACAACTAACACAAACACCAGTCCCATAAATTTTCTAACAAAGAAGGTAACAAAAAGGGGACCGCACCTGCTGAGCTCTAGAAACAAGGTTATGCAGCATGCGTTGGTAATTTTCTGGTTCCTCTGTCATCATCCTCTGCAAAATGCCAATTTCAGATTACTTCATATTGTAGAGGGACATATCATTGCCAAAGATCAGGAAAACAACAAGAAACTTGCCTTCAGAAGAAACATTGAAGAGTAATATGCCACTCTTGAGTCTGTATCATCCAACAACTCCCTGCGAAATACCCATATGTGCAAAATTGTTTATGAACCTAAATTAACTCAAATATACTTATTTGGAGAAAAAACAAATGTAGAAATCACCTAAAGAATTCCTCCCCACCAACTTCTTTAAAAGCCGCAGGATCTGCTGTGCATTTACCAATTAAAAGTAGGAGAAGTGTGGCTCGTATGTCAGAGGTCGAACCAGGAACATTTCCTCTTCCTTTGCTTCCAACAGAAACACCTAATGCGATATTATCAGTCGCAGCACCAGCAAGTTGGATTAGCGGCCAATAAAATAAAGCAGCAGGAACACGTGCGACCAATTGCATAGGAACAATGGCCTGTCCATGGAGAAGCAGTGCCGCCATGGATGCAGTTTCTGGTTTTGGAGGATCCTTGTTGAGTTTGTGGTTAGTATCTTCAATGTGTTCCTCCCAGCCAAAGTTCTCCTGCCGAGAGAAGCTTTCTCCTGGACCAAGCTTCTTATTCCAGCTGACATCTTTGATACAGGTCGTAGGATCATCCATAGATGTCACAGTTGAAGGGAGGACTTTTAGGCACAGTTGAGAAAAAAGAATTTCACACATCTGTTAAAAGGTCAACAGAAATATGGAGTGAGACACGGAAACTGACTATTAAGACACGGGTAATTAACAGCAAGAAGATACAACCACTTGTGGTGAAATAAGTTAACAGAACTACTAAACACCCACTGTATCCCGATTGGTAAGTACATTGGCATTTCCTAAGATGATCACTCTATGGGCAGTGCAACCCTAAACAATAGACAAAATAGGCTGGATCTTGCACTGATAAAGATCATGACAATAAGTCCATAAGAGCAGAGTTATCCAAAATACTGTTGTGATTAAGGTTTGAAGTTCTCTTTTTAAGGGATAGGAGCCAAATATTTACCGTTCCTAAAAAGTATAATACTATTGCTCTCTTCAACAGAAACAAGCATTACAGAGATATGCAAATGTAGCTCAAACTCATATATCTCTAAAGGTCAAATAACAAGGCATAAAGGTGCAAGTGTCATCTAACTCTTGGTCCACGATTTCCATCCTCTTAAGAACACCATGTCTGAAGCGTTTCAAGATTGAATTACTTTATTATTGTTATTATTATTATTACTATTTTACCAGAAAAGGACAGAAGAAATCACCTTTAATATATTCATGCGGTCCGTTTCATTAATCTGGGCCATCAGGCACAAGGCGCTATTCATGATGTCAATGACTGCATTCGCTTTTTCGAGACGACTTTTATTATGCAGATCTCCAACTGTTTCACCACTAATTGCATGTTGGACTTCACTTTCATCTAATAAAAACTTGCAACGCATAAGAAGCCTCTCTAAAACATATAAAAAGCCCCATCGAATGAGGTTATTTTTCGATTTTAGTAGCCCACACATGAGCCATATAGATAATGGGACATCTAAATCTGGTGAATAGTCAATAACACTGGCTAGAGAAATTTTGTCCTGCAAGCTTCTGATGCTTGACCATATACTAGCATCCCCTTCCTCGACAATTTCTGTGATGATCAAATCCCCCAGCCAAAGATAACCATTGTGACGACACAGAGTTCTTTCAGAATGAAGAAGAGAATGTAAGGTGGCCCAAGAGAGCTTTGCTTTCATGCCAAAACTGTTTCCATAAGCTCCATCAATACTTTCCAGCAATTTGCATGATTTAGTTATCTGCTTCATATGAGCAAATTCCTTATCTAGATGAGTAAATGACTTTATAAGCATCTCAAAATTCTCGACAATTTTTCCCAAGAACTGCAAATGAAACAAAGGTCAGACTTCAACAAGAAAGAAAAAATAATTCACTAAAAAAAGTCTCTGTGAATGGAAGCAAGGAGCATTATGTAGGCGTATAACAACATAAATAGAAGACAAAATAGTTATAACAGCCTTTAATTTCTTTGCAAAGTCGAGAAATCAAATTTATACACTCAAGTGAAAAGAAAATGACAGATTCAGAGATGCCCAACAATCCAAAAGGCTTTTCATTTGTGCCTTCAACTAGTTTATCAGCTCAGTTTAGCATGAACAAACACAAAATGTGGAATGTTGTTATGGAGTTTTTGCTATAAAGTACCCAAATATCAGGCTAGATCTACCAACACTAGTCCGAAACTCCTAGGACAAAGTCCAAAAACACCAGTTTTGCGACTTCTCTTCAAATGTTGGACCCAAGTAGGGTTGTGCATAATTTGGTAAATACCGAATTACTGTACCGAAACAGAAAATTTTGTATGTGGTATTCGGTACGGTATTTGGTTTAAGTTTTTTAAAAAAATTGGTATTAGGTATGATATTTGGTATTTTAAAATGAAACACCGTAATACCGATACCGTACCGAAATATATATTATATTACACAATACACATATTATTAATTATAACATAAATATAAAAATCTAAACTTTTACTTACCTTAATTTTCTAAGTTCATCAACTTACTCTAAGCAAGTAACAAGATATTTCTAATGATTAAATTTATTCCTTTATCTATAGTTTTCTCTCTCTGGGCTGATATTTGCTGGTTTTAAACAAAACTTTTGTCAACATACATTTTTAGTTTTGTGCTTTTGAGTACTTTAATTAAAAATATTACAGTCTATGACTCTATGCACTAGTTAATATTCAAACCGAAGTTACCGAACCAACTAAACCGAAACCGAAAGGAGAAAAATCGAACCATACCGAATTTAATTAGGTATGGTATTGGTATAGCATTTTAAGAAACCGTATACCGAGAATACCGAACCAAAATATTGAAATACCATACCGTACCGACCGACAAACACCCCTACAAACTATACGTAAGTATACCACAAAATTTCTCATAATTTAGAAATATTTTTATATTTTTGAATTCTTTTTAGCATGATCGCCACGCCGGTATCCGTACTAGGAACTATATCCCCAAATCTTAGAATTTACATCTCGAAGGATCCGACCTCTAGATCCACACCCGTATCCGAGCAACTTAGGTATTAGATACTTGGGAGTACCAAAATGGACAAGCCAAATGAATTAAAACGGTATTACAGGTCCAAATCCAGTATAAGAAAGACATCATTCTAGTGAACTCCAAGAAGAAAATTAGAAAAAAGGAGCCATCCCCTACCAACAGTAACAGATGTGTTGACTGCTTTACGAAGTTCAAAGCTGAGCAAGACGAAGACATTTTTATGTTGTGTAAGCTTGGTGCTATTACTTTGAATCAATTCTTAAATTGACCTTATCCCAATAAAAGTTTGAGATATTTCTTTGGTGTTTATATATTTAACTTTTCATGGAACAGATGCAAATATGTTATTTGAATCATCTAAGTATGCTTTTGGACAATTTTTTAGTTGAAATTGAAATAGAGTATTTGAAATTGAACATGAAAAAGGTTTGTGAAAATTTAAGTAGTGTTTGGACATGGACTTTCACTTGAAAAAATATTTGTGAAATTGAAAATTTGCAAGTGGAAGTTGAAGCTTTGAAAATTTTTCCTTAATTTCACCTTCAAACTACTATTTTAATACTTTACTTGAAGTTCAAGTAATATTTCACTTAAACATACGACTTCTTAGCCAGGCTATTATTTGCAAATTATTGTTTCAGTATTTGAAATATCGAAATAACTATCTCATGGTAAAAAGGAACAAGCATTTGAATGGCATATTTTAAGATATATATGATACTACATATAAATACCAGTTCCCATGTTGCTAATTTTCGAACATCCCGTGTCTTCTTTTTTCTTTTCTTTTTTTCTTTTTTGATAATGGTAACATTAACATTCCATGTCTTCTTTCTGACTCCACGTTGTACATAAAGTAGTGACTGCCTCCGTGTGACGTAAACTTTTTGGTTCATTCAGAGAGAGCAACAGTGACCAATCTTGAGGAAAAGGCAGCAAATAAAATAAAAATATCTTCAAAGAACAGCTTTTAATCGCATCATGAGGTAAATTTGCATGGTGCATTCCAGGGAAACATTTGCATATATTGTATTAGCTAATGGCTCTCTCTAATGGACTTGAAGGCGTTATTATAACCTAAGTTGCGCGGACTCTTCGATTTTGGTGTCGTCCCCGTCCCGATACGAGACGGGGACGGGATACGTCCCGGATTCGGTCAACTGACTTCGGACACTTTGACCGGAGTCCATCGACAAATTTGGGAGAAAATTTGAGATTTTGATTTCTCAAAATCAAAAATAAAACAGATTTAGGACAATAAAAGAACAATGTCCATCTTGGAGAATGAAAGATTGAATTCTACAATATTCATGTAAGTTTTTCACGGAATATCTCTCAAAATTTACAATATTTTTATAGCTCTATCTTTTATTAGCCGAGTTCCCGCACCCGTATCCATATCCGAATCCGCACCCCCAATCTTAAAATTTAGATTTTGCCGAATCCGATACTCGGATCCGTCCCCGTATCGGATACCCGCACCCGAGTCCGAGCAACTTAGATTGTAACGCTACTTATAGATTCTAAGACCCGATCCTTCTCTATTACCTACACAATACAGATGCATACATCACTAGACTTCCACTTGACACCTATTCTATGATAAATGGCTTGTCGCGCCCTGACATTATTAGTAAACAAATTCCGACCGAATTTCAGTTAAACTCCCCAAAAACTAATAAAAAGATGCAATGCGCAAAATTTTGAAACATCACTAAGTTTTCTTTCTATAGATTGTATCACTAGGTGACTATATGGTAGACACCCAAATCACACAAACTCATGCAAAATAACATGTCCATATGTAAGTTTTTGGCGAAACAACACCAGCTGGAGGAAAACCTGAAGAGATACAGAGACAAATATAAAATAGAAAATCTGGGTTACTGCGAGGCCATTATCATCTTGAATAATCACATCATTAGCCTAGAGTCTTAGATTAACTAAGATCATGAAACTTACACACAAATGGCAATAAATTTGAACAAGTAATGCCGACAAAAAAGTCAAGATGACTGAAAATAGGGGTAAAACAAACTTTTTGGTTCCTTCCCAGGACTAAGAAAAGAGAATAGAAGCTCAATGCATATGGAATCTTTATCTGTAATATATAATCGCCCTGGCATGGGGGGTATTGGATACGTGGAAATAAGATTGGAGTGCACATAGAGAATTAATACAGGTAACGAACAAGATTACATTAGAGACCATTTTGATTGCAGGGTAGGCAGGTGACTCTTCATCATACACACCTCGAAGAGGCTTAACAACCCCACAACCTCCTCCAAAAACCAAAAAGAAAGGCAACCATATAGAGAATTACTTTCACTGAGACGCAATCTCCCCTTGTATCTATATTTAGGCTATTAACTATGTGATTAATCACCAAGAAGCACAACCAAGTTACTTCTCATTAACACATCATATAATGAGAAGCATCAATCTTTTTACAGTTCATCACAAAGAAGCATGATTGGATAAGCTTTCTCAGATGTTTTCACCGCAAAAATGACACTATCATGTTTTGACGTCCAATGAGAATTAGCAAGAATGAAGTGAGCATTACCATAGCAAGTCGGTCAGAATTTGGATATTTGGACAATGTACTAGATATTGGGCGTTGCAGAAGCTCCAAGATGCCTTCCAATCCAAGCTTTACGGATATATGCAAAGCTTCAGGTGCATCTGCGAGCATAAGCAGCATAGCGACAGGTTGGACCTCATCATCACTGTAGTCTGAAGTTCCACTAGCTATGCATGACTCATTTATTTGATGCAAAGCATAATCAAAAAGCACCAGGTACAGATTCCTTCTTTCTTCCCTTGAGTTTGAAAGCACTAACTGCATAGGTCGAATAAACTTATCTTTAAGCAAAACCTATTTCTTTGTGAGACATACAAACAATCACAAGTGAGATTACTAGTTGAGCTGATACTGTAACTTTAAACATCAACCATCCCCCACCCAAAAAGAGGAACGAGAACAAATATAACATTCCCAACTGGAAAAGAAAATTACCATTCAACATAAGACTCCCTAATATTTGAATACATAAGACGCCCTCACATTAATATGATTTTCAATAACCCAGTTAAAGTATAACCAAACACCAACTCAGTAAACCAGAATATTTTTTGCTAACAGCTCATGATACAATTGGAATCTTTTCACAAACTCTGCTGGGTAAAAATCATTATCCTGCTCCAACTTTGCCTAAAAAATTATTAATTAAACACCCTTCCCCACCCCAGCTTAGATTATTCCAGCTATCACAGACGAAATCTCTTCAGAGATTCTGCACATCTTAAATAAATCTAAACAACTTATAGCACATAACTGGTCAGATACAAAGAAAGCTTCTACAGATAGTTTGACCTATAACTCTGGCTTGTACCAGAAAGGCAGAAACAACATACACTTGAATTTATACAATAGACACAATATGCCAAGCAAAAGCTATTCACATATGATGGAGTCCCAGTACAACTTTATCTCCATATGATTGGTACAAAATGCCAAGCAAAAGTCATTCCCATATTATGGACTCTTAATACAACTTTACCTCCATTGTCCCTAGAAACGTAGGTGAATTATAACCATGGTTAGGAAAGTACCTCTACAAATATGAATTCAATTCCACCGATAAGATCAACCTGCTGAATAAGAAATACAGGGGTAGCTGAAAGAGCTTTATTAGATAACTCAGGAATTTCATAAAACATGTTTGTTAGCATTCCGATAAGCTTGCTGTGAACTATTTCAGCCCAAGAGTTTATCCTGCTAACAGATATAAGTACCTGAACAACCTGCACGAGTATTTAGAAAAAAGTTAGAAACAAACATCAAGCACTTTTGAAGCTTAAATTTTTATCATAGAAACAGAAGTACAGGTGAGAAATATGAGTATTAAATGCACAACCGTCATTTCATTGGTCATATGGATATTCATTTAGGGATCACAAATTATAACAGTGGGTGTTGACACTCATATTTACCATTATATGAAGGGGAAAACTAAGAGACTAATTGAAACAAATAAGGCAGCACCTGAGGTCATTGAGGACAAAATACAATAAAATACTTAAGGTAAAAGCATCCAACTTATCCTGCATTTTCATGTGCTTATAATCTCTTCAGTTTACAGCCGAATAATATCTATATTTGTATAGATTCCTGTTAAAAAATAAATAAGACAAGAGTGGATTGAGAGAAAACTCAGCTTGATTATTCCCTCAAGCCATTGGGGTTTAAATAAGAAAGCGTACATATTCTAAGAAAAGATAGAGAATCAATCACAATCAATTTACAATCAAGCTATATACAAGATCCTAGAATATTTTAGAATATCTACGAGATTCTAACACAAGCTGATGCATATAAACCATATGTACCAAGCTTGTTACAAATGCAGCCGATATGAGAACCAGTGCGTTATTTGGTGAAAATGCCTGCACGCTGATCATTTGACTTCACGAATTTTGTAACAATATTTCCTGAGAGTATCTTCTCTCCGATGAAGTGACAATCGATCTCAACGTGTTTAGTTCTCTCAAGAAACACCGAATTTGATGCAACATGAAGAGCAGCTTGGTTATCGTCTCACAATCTCCATTTGACTCACAATCTCCATTTGACTAAATTCTTTAAACTTCAATGCTTTGAACACAAGTTTAATCCAAATCAATTCGCAAGTTGCCACAGCCATTGTGCGGTATTCAGCTTCCGCACTAGATCGAGCAACCACATTCTGTTTCTTTTCCAAAATACCAAATTACCTCCTACCAGAACGCAATATCCAGATGTAGACCGCCTATCGGAAGGTGATCATGCCCAATCAGCGTCTTTGTATCCAACATCTGCTCATGACCTCGGTCCTCAAAAAGCGATCCTTTGCCTGGGGCAGATTTTAAGTATTGAATAATACGAACAACTGCATTGCAGTGACTATCATACAGAGGATCCGTAAACTGACTTACAACACTCACAGGAAACGCAATGTCAGGTCGAGTCACAATGACATAGTTCAACTTACCAACTAGCTGCCTATACCTTCTAGGATTACTAAGGGGCTCCTCTTATCGTGGTAGCAGTTTAATATTCGGCTCCATAGGAGTGTCAATGGGTCTATAACCTGTCATACTTGTCTCCTGAAGATTGTCTAAGGCTTACTTACGCTGTGAGATGACAACACCTGATTTGGACTGCGCGGCCTTAATGCCTGGGAAATACTTCAATCTGCCCAGGTCATTCGTCTGGAAATGTTGAAGGAGATGTTGCTTTAATTTAATTATACCATCTTCATCATTGCCCGTGATAACTATATCATTAACATACACGACCAAGTAAACGCACAGATTATGAGCAATATGGCAATAGAATACAGAATGATCAGCCTCACTGCTAGTCTTACAAAATTCGTGAATGAGCATGCTGAACTTACCAAACCATGCTCGGGGAGACTGTTTGAAACCATATAGGGACCAGCACAACCGGCACATAAGACTACTAGATTTTCTCTGACCAACAAAACCAAGTGGTTGCTCATGGAGAAAACCATTCGTAAAGTCCAACTGACAAAGAGGCCAATGGAGAACAATAGTCATGGATAGAAAAAGACGGACATATGTTATTTTAGCTACGGGAGAAAAGTATCACCGTAATCAAACCCAAATACTGAGTATAAACTTTGGCAACAAGGCATGCTTTAAGTCGATCAATTGACCATCTGGACCAACTTTTACTGAATACACCCACCGACAACCAACGGTAGATTTACCTGGAGATAGATGAACAAGCTCCTAAGTGGCAAGTACCGCTAGCATGTAAAGCAGACATCTCTTCGATCATAGCATGTTGCCCTCCAAGATGAGATAACACTTCACCAGTGGACTTAGGGATAGAAATATAGGACAAAGATAACCCAAAGGCATAATGAGGTGATGATAAATGATGATAACTCAAACTAATGTACTAGGGGTTAGGATTAAGAATAAATCCAATACCTTTCCGGAGTGGGATTGGTGGACTAGCAGACAATTCCGCAAAAGGTGAAGGATCCGATACAGGACATAATGGTGGACGTTGACTGTGATGATAAGTCAGGAATAGTAAAGTGGTAGAAGATGGAACTAGAGATGTAGGTGGCAGAGCTGGAATAATAGGTGGTGGAGATGGAGTTGTAGGTGATGAAACCAGAGCTATTGGTGGTGGAGGCAAGGAGGAAGGTGAAGGAAATATAGTGACTGAATCACCAAAACATGAAACTGGTAACACCTCAGAAATGACCACCTAAACTTGTGAAGTATGATTTGTTTTCAAAGAAGGTGACATTAGGAGACATAAGGCACCGCTAGGAGGTCAGGTGAATAACATTGCTATCCCTTTTGCATCCTCGGGAAACCTAGAAATACACATATAAGAGCACAGGGAGCTAAGTTAACTTTTCGTGGAGTAAGGTTATGAACAAAGCACGTGCTCCCGAAGACATGAGGTGGAAGGGAGAACAAAGGTTAGTGGGAAAACAAGACAAAAAATGGAACTTGATTCTGGATAGCCAAGGATGGCATACAATTAATAAGATAACAAGCTGTGAGAACTGCATCCCCCAAAACGCAACCAATGATGAGATTGAATGATTACGGTACAAGCAGTCGCAATGAGATGCCTATTATTCCTTTCATCTACTCCATTTTGTTGAGATGTGTAGGGACAAGATATTTGATGAATGATCCCATGAGAATTCATGAACTATTGAAATGGAGAAGCCAAATACTCTAGGGCATTATCACTACAAAATGTGCAGATAGAAACCCCAAACTGATTTTGGATTTCAGTGTAGAATGTTGGAAAATAGAAAACAACTCAGATTGATTTTTCACCAAAAATATCCAAGTGCACCTGGAATAATTATCAATAAAACTAACAGAGTTACAGATTATCAAGGTAGAACTGACCCGACTAAGACCCCAAACATCTGAATTTGGACTAAAGTGAAAAGTGAATCTGCCAATTATCAAGACGTCGAGGGAAATGGAGCGAGTATGCTTACCGAGCTGACATGACTCACATTTTAGAGTGGACAAGCGAGACAAACGAGTACTATTTTCTGAAGTTCTGGTAAAGTGGGATATCCCAACTGTTTATGCAATAGAGCTGATAAATCAGTAACAGGACAAGTTGTTAAAGGAGGACAAGATCCGAGTCCATATAACATAGCAAAAATAAGGTAACAAAATCCATTTGATTCACCCACCAATATAATCTGCCCCATACTACGTTCCTGTATAAAAACAAAGTCATCAAGAAATAAAACAAAGCAGTTAAGTCATTTGGCTAAGCGACTAATTAGATATGAGATTAAAAGGACTACTTGAACATAAAGAACTAAATTCAAAGGCGAGAAAGTGAACTTGCTTGACCTATTTCAATTGCGATGGTTTGAGACTCATTGACCATTGTGACTGTTGGAAGAGATCGAGAATAGAAATAGTAGTGAAAATAGATTTATTACTAAAAAAGTGATCAGACGCTCCTGAATCAATAACCACTACTGGGCGAAGAAGTTTGAGAGACACAAGTTACGCTATTACTTATCTGAACAACAAAAGCTATCTCAGAGGATGTCTGCTTGTGTGCTTTATACCGAAGGAATTTAATGTAATCTGATAAAGAAATCATCCGACAATTCAAAGTGTTGGATTCTATTTTGGCGCAACCAAATTTCTCAAATCTAGGAAGCTGCCCAAATCAAGACAGAATCTGATAATTGTAGCCAAAAATCAAGGTCACAGTGGCTGAATAGTCACTAGAATATTTTGGAAGTAGCTAGAATTGCAAAAGATATGGTGTTTGAGCTCAGAATGGCTAGGCAATCCCAACAAGTAGGAACCAGCCTTGGAAATTTGCCGAGATAGTGAGTCGCACCCAAGAAGTCAAGGTCGGAACCTGAGAGTCGCAGGAAAATGGCTCACGTACCCGGCGCATGAGATAGATCTCGCCGCAGCTTTTCTCCTTTGTACGGCGCATGGAAGCGCGTGAGAGCTCCTTTTCCGGCTGGGATGACGGTGATTTTCTCGCCAAAGGAAGCTTGACCTGGTGATGGTGATGGTGTTGGTTTATGCACAGCGACTACAGAAATAGAGATAAGTTGGAACAGTACGTACAATTGCCGGAAAATTGCACGGTGATTCTCTAGAAATCGCTGGTAAATGTACAGCATGTTAGGAAATAAGACAAGGAAGAACTGATTGGGACAAACTCAGCTTGATTATTCTTCATGCCATTAGGGTTTAAATAGTAAGTGCACATATTCTAAGAAAGGAAAGAGAATCAATCAAATTCAAAATACAATCAAGCTATATTCTATTTACAAGATCCTAGAATATTCTAGAACATCTATGAGATTCTAACAATTCCAAAACTCATACTTTTGTTTATCTGATATTCCCTCTATTCCATTTATTGTGATACTATGTCTTATTAATTTGTTACAAAAAGATTAGAAACCATTTGACTTTAACCTTTTCATTTTACCCGTAATGACACGCTTTTATAGCCACAAAAGTCTTACGATATATTTAAGACCAACAGTTCCAAAAGGCTTTCTTTCTTTCTTAAACTCCTTGCACAATCAAACTACACTAGGTAAATTGAAACTGAGGGAGTAATTATTTTCCTTATTTCTTTCAAACAAATCAACTACATTTATCAATATCCTCTTTTTATAAACAACAAAGGCAGATAATGTGTTTGCCTCTCTAGCATTGCAACAACAACAACAACAAACCCAGTGTAATCTCACAAGTGGGGTATGGGAGGGTAGAGTGTACCAGGACCTTACCCCTATCTTGAGAGGATAGAGAGGTTATTTCCGACCCTCGGCTCAAGAAAAGATGAAAAAGAAGCAATAGCAACAACAACAATCAATAAACAACAACACAATAATAAATCAACCGAAGCGAAGGAAACAAGAATAGGAATAAAAATGAGAAAGAGAACCCTAGGTAGTAAAGGAAAACTAAGCGTAAGAATATACAAGAGCAATATCAACAGTACTGATATGTGAAAGAAATACGTTGCACTACCTACTATCCTTCTACCCTAATCCTCGACCTCCACACCCTCCTATCAAGGGTCATGTCCTCAGTAAGCTGAAGTTGCGCCCATGTCTTGCCTAATCACTTCCCGACAATACCTCCTTGGTCTATCTCTACCTCTCCTTATACCCTCTAAAGGCTAACCTCTCACATCTCCTCACTAGGGAAACTGTGTCCCTCCTCTTCATGTGCCCAAACCACCTTGAACTCACTTCCCGCATCTGCCACTCTACCTTCTCTCCCTAAATACCAAAATTGGTTCACCAGCTAGGGTTCGAACTCATGGAATTTATTGATAAATAATACTCCCTCCGTTCCAATTTATGTGAACCTGTTTGACTGGGCACGGAGTTTAAGAAAAAATAAAGACTTTTGGAATTTGTGGTCCTAAACAAGTCAAAATGGGGCCCTGAGTATTTGTGTGGTTATAAAAGCTTCTCATTAAGGGTAGAATTATAAGTTTAAACTAAATTGTTTCCAAATTTAGAAAGAGATCATTCTTTTTGCAACAGACCAAAAAGGAAATAGGTTCACATAAACTAGAACGGAGGGAGTATATTCAACTGATAAACATCATTTATCAGTCATATCAGAATACCTATTTCCTTTCCCTATGTTTAGTTGGTTCCGTCAATCAATAAGTTAAATGCCCCATTATACACACCTTCCCTCCATTTTCTGGAATATTATGGAAGTCCAATCAATCCTTTTTCTTTTATAATGGTATAAAGTCTTAAGTTAATGCTCAGCACCAAGATGGTACTGAAAAGGTTACACAAACTGGACTTGTCCAGATTACATGACAAAAGACTCTAGCAAGTCAGGAAAATCAAACACATCAGTATTCTCCATGAAAAGGAAAGTGAGTAAGAAATGTCAACAATAACAAGCCAAGGTAAAGACTCACCAAGAAATGTCAACAATAACAAGCCAAGGTAAAGACTCACCCTTATGTCAAGACCTTTAAGTCTCCTCCTCCTTATTCTGCCTCTATCACAGACAAAATATAATAAACAACTCAGAGCAGAAGCCCAGATGGATTCTTCCATTTCTTCTATCTGTACATCACAGTGTAAATAGACTTAGAACGAGAATAGCAATTAGCACTTAAGTAACATCATCGTACAATGCTATTAATTAAAGATAAATGAGCTCAAAGAATGAGAATAAGTGAGAAGCAGGAGATGATGCTGGATCAAGGAACCATTGCTTTCAACCTAAAAAATCTGAGCATGAGAAGCACAGTTCCATCTACTAACGCGGTACAGGTGTTTATGAGCCCACGATTCCATGTTCATTATATCAGACACATTTGAAAGGAATTTGCAACATATTATCCTAAAAGGAAGAAATATATAAACAAAAAGAAAGTACTCCAATATGGAGAAACTTTCTTATTCCAGTTTGCCTCAGTGACGCGTTACGAATGAATGGAACATAACGCCTTTGAGGGGTTGAAACTTAAGTTACACAACTTGGAAGATTACTTTCTGTTAGTGCATTATTTTGGGGGCTGAAACATGCAATCCTGATGTCAGTGGATCTTGCCAAGTTTTAGAATAACCAGAGAGGTTGTTCAGTACACCAGATGGGATAAGCTAGAATGGCAATCCCTTCAGATTTTCAGATTGGATGGTAGGGAGGACATCACCGACCAAATTGGATTGCAGTCCAGTGTTTGGCAAACAGGTATAACAGGTAACCGTAAAATCAACTATATCTTCTCATTTCAATGTAAACTCCGAGGT
Source organism: Nicotiana attenuata (assembly GCF_001879085.1). Lineage (NCBI taxonomy): Eukaryota > Viridiplantae > Streptophyta > Magnoliopsida > Solanales > Solanaceae > Nicotiana > Nicotiana attenuata. The sequence goes on along the minus strand of NC_031997.1, from coordinate 8,452,671 downwards.
TTTGCTAGTTTGGAAAAACGGAGTAAACTGCCCAATATGTCTCCAACTTATTCTTGAAGCAACCATTTTCTCCTCGCCTAGCATTTCGTTTATATTGCATCCTCAACTTATAAGATTTTGCCTTTAACTGGTCCTTCCAGCCATCGTTGGCCATATATATGGTGTTTCATCTATTTTGGGCTCCTACACTAATATTAATTCTATAACTGCTATCTTGCTCATGTGGGGATCCTGAATGAACATGCATAGATCATCTCCTTTTGTGGTTCACTCTACTGACATCATTCCCACTTTTATTATCCCTTTCCAGTACAGTAATGAAACAAGAACCTGGACATATGAGTAACACCTGATGCTTCACAAAGCTAAACATCGAACAAAATTTCTGTCCAAAAATGCAAAGGCAAAAAAGGAACAATAGACAAGCAGAAAATGAAAAGAACAAAAATAGAAGAACAGAAGCTATTCTTCATTGTTCAACCACAAAGCTGGCGGGCGCCCACTGAACCCCCTTCCCTCTGGGTCACAGCACTTTCTTAGACATCCTGATCCCTCCTCTCTCTTGACTTCTTTCACTAATCTGCAAATCCGTGACCTCCCAGAGTGGCTATGATTGTTTTGAACACAGATGATGAGGTAAATTTCTGTGGATCTCTTTTTCATTGTTGTTCCTTATTTACAATTGTTCTTCCTTTAATGTATTTTTTTCAGAATTAATTTATAAACAATAATTTTTCAACAACTACCCTTGTTAGCATCACATGCCATTATGTCATGCTGGATCCCAGCTTCAATTTGTCCACCAGCTGCCAGAAGGACATGGCAAACACCACTGATGAATTCAGGATGCAATGGCAACAAGGTCAGAGCCAAGGACAAAATTGTACCTTCAGGAATAATTTGGCAACCAATTAAGCAATTCACAAAACCCAAACTAACTCAAAAAATCAGGTGTAGGACTAAGCCAGTGAATCAGTACCCCAGCTCAGCATTGAGAACTTTCCAACTGAAGTCCAACGGCCTACTCAATAACTGACCAGTTATTCCTCAACATTAAAGGTTAAATCTTGATTCAGCTTAATCAAAGAACTTCTACCCTATTTTAACCTTTGGAGTGGACGGCAATTCAGAGTTGTGAGCCGCTCAAGCTATGTAACAATGCGTGCAAATCTCAATTATCAACATTTTATACTAAATTTCTTTTCTTTTTTATCTTTTTTTGAGAAGGTAAAATTTTATTAATACCAGTATCAAGAGAATACTACAGCAAGAAAAAAAAAACACTAGACTTGGTACATCAGATCTCTACAAAATCTAACAAGTCTAGCACATCCTGAAAATTAAAAACACAATTTCCACTCCTCCAATAGTACAGATTTTGAGTGCATCTAAATTTCAGAACATGAAATTGCTCCTTTTTGCCATCAAAACATCTCCTATTTCTCTCCATCCAAATTGTCCATGCATAGCATAATGGGACATTTATAATAAATTATGATAAAATAGAAGAACAAAAAATAAGATTCCGGGAAATCAAATCTTACAAAAATCTCTCTTTCCACATTGAGGCGCTTGATATAGAGGCAACCAAAAGAAATAACAAAAGAAGGGGACAAAATCAAATCTAAAACCAACATCCAGTAAAAGAAACTGTCGTTTCTTGTGCAACTCGGTCAAAATAAACATTAAAAATGATGACCAAGAAATTACACACATACACACACACACTCATGTACACACACGCACAGAGAGAGCTTTGACTGTTGGGCACAATTACCTGGACAAGATGAAGAAGGATCTCGTAGAGGATGCCTAAGATCCAACACTCAAACTTATCAATGGCTGAGGAATTTTTAACTTTCTTAAGATAATCTGATTTTTTATTTCCCTCCAAAGAAAGTTGAATTTCATTGTCCAAATAAGTTTCTTTACAATACTCTTCAATTGTCGAAGCATCATCTGTTGTTGGAGGCTCCAATAAATGAGCATGAACTCCAAGATTCAAAATCAAATCAAAGGCCCGAGTCTTTGATTCCAAACGAGAAGAAGTCATCATTTCCTACGGTTAATTTTCAGAAAAGTTAGTATACTGCATATCATCTACACAAAAGAGCGACCATCTAGAACAAGGCAGCACCTCAAGCATGGACAGGGCAAGAGGAGCAGCGGTCTCAGAATCCAAAACATACCTACAAAAGCACGATAAGAAAAGATTACCCTTGGGAAAAACTACCAAAATGGAACTAAAATCATTTGTCATGGAAATGTGAAGTTAATACACCACTAAACATAAAATGGTACTCTTAGACGTAACTCAGTACCACTGGCCTGCATGTCCCATAAGGTCCATATTAGGCCAATTTAGATCCATATTAGCTCTTCATAGAAAAGATCCATACCACGTCAAATAATTTATACTTGTCAAGTGTAAGATAAAAAGAAAAAGAAAAGAGAGATATCTGCAGCACTTGCATTATAAAAAAAGTTAATACTAAAATTAAACTACTGTTACAAGACAAGTAGGACTGTAAATTTGTCCTAGTCCAAAACCCATGGACATGAATGGCAAGGTACCGAATCATTGAAAGCTGCTGGCTACAGTCAAGGATCAGATTTCAAAATCAAGAAGCTGGAAGAGCGCATCCAATGTTGATACTCATAACACATAAGCATTTATGATATTGAGCATGCAGTAAAAATTATGCCAATGCCGTACTTTGATGTTTGAGAAGAAAGTGACTTTCTATGACAGAACTAATTCTACTTTGCTGCCGATTTGCAGTACTAAAGGTAAATCAAATTACCTTTAGGGGATAATATATAGAAATAAACAAGATTTAAGTTATGGTTGACACAATTTATTTTAAAAGTTGTAGATGCAGGGAAAGGAGCACATACATGTCAATTACAAGTTTGACAAGTACGCTGACAGCCACATCCATTGATGGCTTTCCACTGTTGTTACTTAGTTTAGATGAAACAGTCATCAGATAAGTATTTGGAGCAGAAGTCTCAGAGCATGCTGCAGCAATAACCTCGTACACCTCCATGGGATTCAGTCGCAGAGGCTGTTGTTCACTGAAAACAGTAAAATATTAGGAGTCAAGAGTGACACAAAGGGAGGAAATTAGGTAGTGGGAGATGGATGCATAACTAGAAGGAAAGCAACAATGAACATATTATTAAAGAAAGTAAACCCAACGACCAAACATATTAAAGAAGACCTACAACAAACTGATAAACCATGTTCTTGAAGAGAGAACATTTCTTCAAGTAGAAACAACTTTCAGTATCATATCTATCATCTCTGAAAATACTTTCTACCTGCAGACACACTTTGCCTCCTGTTATTTAAGAATCTCAATGAATAAATCCCCTGGTTTAGAAATCTTCTACCCTTGTGAGGATTTCAACATCAGCAATTTTCCCATTATTTTAACTTTTCCAGGTGATAAAAAGAGCGGAAAACCCCAAAAAGTAACTACGGGTACAATACAAGTATCCTCTGTTTTAGACTTTTAGTTTGCTAATTCATAGTGTATTTTGAAAAACGAGGACGAAGCACCCATGGCCATGTCAGGTCGATCGACACTGGTCTCGAGATAGACAAAGGATCAATTTAGCAAAGCTAAAGTTTGCACTTGTAAGACAAGGAAGAAGCAATGTGAAATTCGGCAAAATAATGGATATGAAGAGAAAAGACAGGATGTCATCTATCTTTGTTAATTGCTCATCAGCAGCTGAATAAGGAGCCCACACTTAGACTACGGTACAAATCGTATCTGTAAAGCAGGTAAATAGATAAGGTATTAGCTAGAAGTACTTTAAATTCATGGGGGGAGGGGGGGGGGGGGGGATTTATAAGATTCTAGTAAACCAGCCGTATAAACTAATATGACCGAAGATAGTCAACATGCGCTTTGGCCCAATTGGAGGCTACTTTCGTAATTGGGCACATACATGTGCAATTTGGCCAAGAATTGAAGACTATATTGTATTTGGTGGCTATACTTGTAATTCTTAGCTCCTTAGGTTAGTATAGGGGTATTTTAGTCATGTTAGCCAGATACCCACTCTAGTATAAATAGCCCTTAACGCTTTCATTTTAGGTTAGACATTTGATGATTGATAAGTTCTCTTTTGAGATGTGTAATGGTTGATTCCCATTGTTGATGTGTTCTTCAAGTGGAATCACACTTCCGCCTGAAGATATTCCTGTAGTTTAGGTTCACTTTGTTTTACAATTATTGGGTGATTGATTATATCAATTGTTTTGCAATTACTACTTTGTGGGGTCTATTCTCAAATTCTATCCTTTATCTTTAATTTATTGTATTCTCCATTTTAATTCGCACCATTGTGGTATCAGAGCTTGGATTAATGTTTGTTTCTGCATACACTGTCCAGGATTTGACTTGTCAAATCAGAAAATTGCAATATACCAAAAAAAAAAAAAAAACCTGAATTTCCACCAAAAAAAAAATAGAAATCGATATATGCGTTCTTTTGTTCTAAAGTAAATTTATCTATTTCTTCATATCTCCTTGTTGACCTTGATCTTCTAAACTAGTGAAGCTCACCTTTGTTTTACTGAAAGTTGAAGGGAATTCTGAGCTAATTAGATGAATTAAAAACAGAAATTCATCTTTGATTTCTGGGATTGGTTGAGTTTGAATCGACTTGAGGGTGTTATTGCTTTGTGGACTGAAATTTGTGTTAGTTGAAAGTGTGCTTCAGTTCAAAAACTGATTTGCTGCTGAAAATTGCTTGAGTTCTGCTGAGTTAGATGCTATTTTGAGACCCCTTGTGATGAAATATTCAGTTGGTATTGGCATAGCACCATATTTCTATATTGTTGAATGGAAGAAAACTGTTTAGTCTTTAGTATTTTTGCTGCTATAGTTATGCCATTTCAGTCCAGAATTCCTGCAGAGCTTTATACCAGAATTTGCATCAGTTAGCTGCAAATTTCTGCAGAGAAGGAACTCAATTTGGGACAGTATTTGACAGCAAATTTCTGCATTGTACATCAGTTCTCTGTGCACTAAGAATTCGAAATTCTGTACAGTGAGCAGTTGAAGTTTGCCACTGTTTGTGGTAAAGTTGAGTAAATTGATAGCTGAAATTCTCCTATTTTTTGCTGTACTTCTTAACTGCTTGTACTTTTCTATGTGTTCTTTACTGGTTTGGTAGAACTGGTTCATAGCTATTGAGAGTTTTGAAGTTTGGTTAACATCTGTTGTTTGCTTCTGAGTTTTGAGGTAAGATTCTTGAGATTGGACTGGTCTTGAGGTGAATGGAAACTAAAGTCTTACACCAGTTTGAGGAAGCTGCTGATTGCTACCAGTTTCTGTTTACTATTGAGCTTATTTCTAGGTAGATTTTGATTGAAATCCTTATAATTTGAGGTTCTGCAGTTTCAGATAAGTTCCTGCACTGTTCACCAGAAATTTCAGTTTGTTTGACTGCAGTTTTGTGCCCAGTTTCTGTCAATTTCTGATCAGAATCTAGCCAGAAAGTTTCACAGCAGTCTTGCAACTAATTTGTTTGAGTTTGGACCAAACTGAGTTGGAGAACAAGTGACAATTTCCCTGGCAGTTTGAGTGACAGTCTGCAAAATTCAGTTGTATTGATTGGGGGGCCTGCATTGTTTGCCTTCTAGTGGGAACTGATTGAAGATTAGTAGTGAATTCCAATAGGAATTTCATTTGTGTAATACTGCAAAATCTCTTACATCTGTGAGCTGTTGCAGTCGTGAGAACTTCCCAGAATTTCAGGTTGCACGGATTAATTTTCCTTACTTCAGTTTCTTCCTTATCTCTTAACCTTGCTAGAATACAACTTGGTATTTGATCCATACTAGCGTTAATCTAGTTTACTTTGAGTGCATATTGTATGTTGTGCTACTTCTATTGTGCTTTTCTCTTTATTTTGGTTGTGAATTAATTGGCTTGTATGTTTGCTTTGATTGTGCCTTTCTTTCATGTCAACATAACTTCCACTCAAGGTTTGAAGGTTGATGAAAAGCAACGCTTCTAGCTATGCGAAACTGAAACTTGAAGTCAAGAGTCTTTCCAATGACTCAATGGGAACTCTTGAACCTATTGTACTCCTAATGAAATAAATGAGAGAGAAAAGATAGGGATGAGTAAGGGAAAGAAAAGTGGCAATCCTAGAGAGGAAAAAGGAAAGCATGATTTGCAAAATGAGAGTGGATTGTCACAAGGAGAAAAAGCAAAAACTGAAAAGAAAAATGAAAAGAGTGAGGGAAAACAAGATGAGATAAGAGAAAAACAAGAGAGTGTGAGTGAGAGTATATCTTATTATAACTCTAATCTTTCTAACCTTCTTCCTTTAGTTGTTTGGATTCTTTTGTAGCTAATTGTGAAGATGAGCCAATTGAGGAGATAACATGGGAAGAACTTCATGACTTGGGCAATGCAAAAGAAGTTGAAGTTTCTTCTTCAAATAAGCAAGTGAGCTTAAATTTGGAAGACTAAGGTAAAGAGGTTTCTATAGTTGCTTATTAATGTGAATGATTCTCGCTTGTATCTTCTTGATGCATTTGTGAAAGATGAAGTTGAGAAAGGTGCTCTTTGTCTTTAAAAATGACAATCTTTCCTCGTTTGATGCATGCGATCTTAATGAAAATGCTACTTGTTTGAGCAATCTAACTTAAGGGTGTTAAACGGGCCGGGTCAGCCCGGTTCCGGACCGGCCCAGTTAAACCCGGAACCAGCCCGGACCGGTTAGAGGGGGCTGGGCTGGGCTGGGTAGGGGGTAGAGGGGGTTGGTCTGTTTAGGTTAGTGAAAACGGGTAACCGGCCCGGTTGAACCCGGTCCAGTGAACAGTAACCCTTACCGTGTTAACCGGCCCGGTTCAACGGCCAAAAATTTTTTTTTGTTTTGTTTTTTTTTTAATTTTCGAAATATGTGGGCCCCACTGACCTTTGGCAACTGTAAGACCTTGAATTGGTCCGTTGGCCAATGGAAATATTGCATAAATAGCCTTTTTTTTTAATTTTTAACCCTTTTTCAATTTACAAAACTAACCTTCTCTAAAACTATAAATACCCCCCCCCCCCTCTTCTTCATTTCTTCACTCAATACTCATTTCTCTCATTCTCCAATTTGCAAGACTTCAAGTCTCAATCTCAAATTCTCAATTCTCAAATCTTAAGTTAAATCATGCCTCGTACTTCTAGAGTGCGCTCATATGTTTGGCAACACTTTGAGGTGGTAGAAGAAAATGAAGAAGGTCAAAAATTAAAGTGCAAGAACTGTGGTCAAGTCTTAAAATTTCGTTCAGAGTGTGGCACAGGCAGTTTAAGGAGGCATATAAAGTATTGTCTTGAGCGTCCTCCGGAAATTCGTATTTAAGATTTTTCGACAATTTGTGTTATTTTAAAATTATTAGACGTATTTATGCTTAATGTTTTAGTTTGTTAGATTAATTTGAAGTATTATTAATTTACTATGCATGAAAATTTAGTTTTACTATTTTTTTGTTAATTTACTTTTAAAATGCAAACTTTAATTTTGAATTTTGAAATAAATGTAGTACTTGCAATTTATAAGTGCAATTTTTTCACATCTTCCTTGTATTCTTTAAATTAATACAAAGTATTAATATAACTTACAATAGTTATACAAAATTCCAAAAAAAAATTAAAAATACACTAAACCCGGCCCGGCCCGGCCCCCTCAACCCGTAACTCTTACGGTTCAATTTTTACCCGGATGAACCCGAACCTGTTAAGAACCAACCCGGAACCGCGGACCGTAACCCGTACGGGTCCAAAAAATAGAGGTCCGGCCCGGCCCACCCATTTAACACCCTTAATCTAACTCCTTTCTTTATTGTGAAGGGTATCAATGCAGAGTTTTCTTGTTCCTTTGAAGAGGAGAGTTGGCTAGGTATTTTGGCTAACATCTAAGTTACTCGGACACATGTGCGAGTGTCAAACACGGGTGCAGATCTAAAGGTCGGATCCTTCGAGATGTAAATTCTACGATTCGGGGATACGGATCCTAGTACGGATACGGGTGTCCTCCTAGTACGGATACGGGTGTCGGGATCTGGCTAAAAATAATTCAAAGAAAATAAAAATATATCTAGATTATGAGAAATATTGTGGAACACTTACGGATGGCTTGTAAAGCGTGGATTTCTTTTTTATTCTCAAGTTGTAGATAAGTAAAGGATTGATTTCCTAGATAAGGTATGCTATTTTCTTCAAATTTACCCTAATTTTGGTTCTGATTTCAGGAATCAAATTGTATCTCGTCTCGATTTTTTTTTGTCCGTCGCGGTCAAAGTACCCAAAATTGTTTGACCAGATCCGATACGAATTCCATACCCACACCCATATTAGTGCCATGTCGACATGGGTGTAGCTCATAAACTACCGTGTCGGAGCAACTTACGCTAACATAACCAAAATACTCCTATACCAACCTAAGGAGATAAGTATTACAAGTATAGCCACCAAACACAATGTAGTTTCAATTGTTGGCCAAATTGCAAATGTAGCCGCCCAATTACGAGGGTGGCCTCCAATTGGATCCAACGGCTTATTGGCTATCTTGGGACGTATCATCTCCTTTATCTTTCATTTATTGTAGTCCGCACTTTAATTCTCATAAACGAAATAGAATAAATTGGCCACCAAATTTGAAGAATCAATGGTTAGACATAAGAACTCAAGATCGTCTACAAATTGAAAAGTGTAAAATTTCTTGATCTCGCATTGAAAAAGTTGCTTATAGAGATAACTAAGCACTTGAATTATTTTAAAGAAAATGCCACACTTTTTTAGTAAGTAATGCCTCATGATATACCTGTAGTGTCGATACTGGAAAAGCGGCTTTGCACGGGGACGGAAAGTGCTCACTGGAGAATCCTCCCTGATTTATACATATATAAGGAAAGAAGAGTTAGTATTACAAAAATTAGAGCTTCACTGGTTTAGATTCATTACTTTGCATGACTTGAGATTATACTACTGCTCTTTTAGAGGTACATCGTTGAGATAAAGAAGGGTTGAAATAATACAGATTACGGAGTCCATTTTTCTACAACTTTAAGTAAAAGCTCCACATGCTTTTGTTCCTATATACTATTCAAGATATAATAGCATGTAAAAATAAGCACCAATGCTGAAACAAATAAAAATCAACTTGTACATCAGCTTGCACAAAGCACATCTAGCGTGAAAGAAGACATCGAATTCACTGGACAAAATGAATCTCCTTTCACTTCCATTAAGAATTTGAGATTGTTTTTATCATATTACAAAGCATCCTCAAGCAACATTAAGATGCAAAAATTCAAAAAGATATAGAAGAGAAACAGTGCCAGTTGAATTTACCATAGTTGTTGAGGCCCTGGTTTAGAACGTTTTAGAGCTGTTATTGCTCTTAAGTGGGCACGAGCAGACGCAGAATTGGTCACAGTCGTGAGCAGTGAAGGCTGTAAAAGTTGATCTAGATAAGGCATCTCCGTACTGCCAAAGATTTTCCAAGGCTCACCCTTCATTTTAGCTTCCATGTCACCAACAAGAAGAGCAGCTGCACCTACTTCGAGGAAATTATGTGCACTGACATCTTTGGGATTCAAAAGATGGTCACTGAAAGTTGAGGTTTCCATAATTAGTAAATGCCACGTTGAGTGAATAGAAATTGCAGACCGCTAGCAAACAAATTAACTACCTTATGGATAGAGATGGTGACGATTGTTGATCTCTGCACCAACGCCACTTGAAAACATCAAAAGCAGTGAATTCATGATCTTCCATTCTATTGATTTCTTCAGCAATAGGTGACTCTGAAGTTGAAACAGTAGACACATCTTTATTCTCCAATAATTCTTTACCATTTGCAGGGCTAAGTTGGGAGTTGAAGGATTTGCTCAATAAAGATGACAGCGTGGGAAGTGCTTGTCTTGATGCAGATGGTGCTCCAGCAAAAGCCGCTGGTTGAAATGACCGTTTTGGGATATATTGCGCGACTAGAGAACGAACATAATTTAAGGACTTCACAAGTGCTCCTGATGCATAACTTGAAACAGGCAAAGGTGATACAGTAGTTGATGTTGTAGATGCACCACTTTGTTGACTTAAAGAACGTGACCACGGAGCCAATTTTCGGTTGGGACCCACATCACATTCAGAAATGATGCTTACACAAAATCGGTCGATCTGTACCAATGTCTCCTCGCTGGGTTTATATCTGTAACAAACATAAAGCAGAGATGTAATGGTGAGAGATTTATGGTTTTTCATGGTAAGAGCAGTAAATGACCATAGTATTCAGCTGAAATTAGGATATTATAATTTATAAGCACGGTAAACATGAAAAGTCAGGATTGATTATGAGAGGAGACAATGTAAATACATCATCAGCGGGCTATAACTACTCTTCCTTGGATCTTTCGTATATTGTAATCACTTTAATTATCAGCGGGCTATATTGTAATCAGTTCCATAGGTCGCTCATTGTTTATCAATACAAGTTTAATTAAAGTGATTACAATATACGAAATTGGCTGAATCAGATCCAAGGAAGAGTAGTTATAGCCCGCTGATAATGTAATTACATTGTCTCCTCTCATATTTCGAATCCCAAATGTGTTGCAACCAAATTTACGCTTCACGCCGATGAGTAAATGTAATGTAGGTTATAGTAAGCTTATCGCTCCAAGGACTGAAACTATAGCATGACTTTTATAATGAATTTGTTTCTCATAGTTAATTCTTATAACCAGCAATCATTTCTTCATGTTATCTTTCAACTTTGTCAAATTCCCACATAGATGAATGATCATAAAAATGATCTTTTTCAGAAACTTTACTTCCATTTATATTTCTGTAATTCAAAAACCTTTACAACTGGTTGAGAACTGGAAGTTTGAAGCATCTATTTCCTGATTTATATGCTCTAAACCAAACAGGGAGTAAGGAGGTATGGGGTACACGGGGATGGAATATAACTTTCAAAAGGCTGCTACAGGAATGGAAATTCCAGAATAACAGAATTCTACATTACCTCAAATCAATTGAGAGGATTACAAGAAGGAGAAGATACTCTTACATGGAGTAAACATAGCAGTGAGATTTACACAATTAGCACAGAATCAGGAGTGATCTCAAATCAACTTATGGTCATGGAAGCATATTTGGAAAGTGATACTCCCTCTGTTAGGAGGGTGTGGAGGTCGAGGATTAGGGTAGAAGGTTAGTAGGTAGTTTCTTAGTTGCTCACCGATAGTCTTAGAAGCACGCATGTCCCTTCATATTCTTAGATTTGTATTGCATTACGGGTTTTTGTTCGCCTCAGATATTGTATTCCTTGTTGCTATTATTTGGTACTACTTATCCTTTATCTCCCTCTTTTTCTTCTCTCTTCCTTTCTTGCTTTTTCTTCTTCTTATTCTTCTTCTTCTTCACCCTTTCCGAGCCGAGGGTCTATTGGAAACAGCATCTCTACCTGCATTAGGTAGGGGTAAGGTCTGCATCCAAACTACCCTCCCCAGGCCCCACCTGTAGGGAACATACGGGGTTTGTTGTTGTTGTTGATACTCCCTCTGGAAGTGTTCCGGTTTATGTAAACCTATTTCCTTTTTGGTCTGTCCAACAAAAATGACTCATTTCTAAATTTGGAAACAATTTAACTTAAACTTCCAATTCTACCCATAATGAGAGACTTTTATAACCACACAAATACTCTGGCATGTTTAACACCACAAGTTTCAAAAGAATTATAGTCGTACAAATATTCTTACTTGTTTAGGACCACAAATTTCAAAAGTCTTTTTTTTCCTTAAACTCTGTGCTCAATCAAACAGGTTCACATAAATTGGAACGGATGGGAGTACCATACAAAGTGGCATGTCTCACTTGGCTAGTGGCTAATGAAGCAGTGCTCACTAGGAAAAATTAGGAAAAATTTAAGGAGAAGGGGAATGCCAATTTGCTTAAGATGTTATGTGTGGACAAGATGCAGAGACAATTTGCCATCTGTTTCTATGTTGTAGTGTGACTAGTCAGCTGTGGGAATTGTTTATCAATCTAAGGGTATTAGATGGATAATGCCAGGAAGAACTTCTGAACTTTTGTCTAGTTGGAACACAAAGGAAAGCTCTACTTCTAACAAGAACAAATGGAAGAATGTCCCAGCAGCTATTTGGTGGACTATTTGGACAAAAAAGGAATTCAAGGTGTTTTGAAGATACAAATAGCTCTACACAAAAGATCAAAATGAATTATACAACATGTCAACAACATACCAAGTGAAATCCCACAAGTGGGTTTGGGAAGGATAGTGCATACGCAGACCTTGGTCCTACCTTGTGTAGGTAGAAAGGTTGTTTCCGATACACCCTCGGCTCAAGGCAAGCATAGTCACAACAGTTTAGAGAAAGAAATACAATCTCGAAGAAGTCAATGGAAAAGAAGCAATAACAACAGCAAAGTAATCATAAAACCAAAGCAGAAACAACATCAATTAGTATAGATATCTAAGAATAAGGAAATACGAGAATAATACTACGAGTACCGGAATGGAAAGGAAACACGTTGGACTACCTACTAACCTTAATTCTCAACCTCCACACCATCCTATCCAGGGTTATGTCCTCGATAAGCTGAAGAAGTGTCATGTCAGGCCTAATCACTTCTCCTCAATATTTCTCCAGCCTACCTCTAATCAAGATGAATTATATTCTTCTTTTTAGTTTTTGGTATAAACAAGAATATGTAGATGATCAGGACTCAATCATAGAAGTTTTAGGCTCCTCGTAAGAACAAGGATTTTTGGCTTTTGCTTTTTGTTTTAGCCTATCAAGCTATAAATTTTAGTTCCAGTACAAACTCTGTGCTGATGATCTTTTATATATATATATATATATACACCTTCAAAATGAATAATCTTTAGAGCTTCACTCCATAGTTATTACTCCCTTTAGGGGTGATCACGGTTCAATTCGAGTCGGTGTTTCCCTAAAAAGAAATCAAATCAATTAAGTCAAGTTTCCAAATACTTGAACAAATCAAACCAAAATTAGTAGAAACTTCATCGGTTCAGTTTTTGATAGTTTTTTCGAGTTTTATTTATTCATTCTTTGGATTTTTTGATTTGTTGTCGATCTTTTTAAAAAAATTTGATAACACTATCCTCTGTAAAACTAGTCAGTTTGGTTCCCTTTTCGGTTAGTTTTTGCTTAAAACCAAAACAAATCAAACCAGATTTTGTTGGTTTTTTAAACTTAAGAATAAAAACAAATCAAATAAGAAATGTTGTTTTCTCCGGTTTGGTTTTCGGTTTTCCTTGAACACGCAATCCTTTCTCCATTTCAATTTATATAATCCTTTTTGCTTTCAGGAACATTCTTGAAATTCATTTTACCATTAAGCTCTTAATATTGATTTTTAATAAAGTAATTGTAAGATAGTTATGTGTAAATAGTCCTAGTCCCATTTGTAGTAGGAGTAGAAAATGTACTAGTCCCATATGTAGTTGGAGTAGAATATGTCCTAGTCCCATATGTAGTTGGAGTAGAATATGTGTTATATATAGGGCTCATTGTATCATTGTTAACAAAAATAGATTTTTCTCCCGTGCATTCTCACATGGTCAGAGCTTCAGTGAGAAAATTATCGTCGTGCGTCATTCCAGCAACATCCGGGAAGAAAGATCTCATCGCCGTGCAATTTTTCGGCAACTTCGCCTTGTTCCCAGTGTTCATCACTGCTTTAGTGGTACTGTGCATATACCAGTACCACCATCAGATCTGAAACCCTTGTGCGACCAAACTCCAGAAATTCTAGTCCCATCTGAACAGAAAAGTCAGTCACCACGCGTCTTTCCGGTTGACGACTCAAGATTGATTTGCGTTATCTCCTCATCGGTAAGTGTTGTGCGAGAACCAACACTACCGTCTTGTTCGGAAAAGTTAGGCGACAAAACCCCAGTCAATCGCTCTGGCAGAAAGTCACTTGTGCGCCTCCACGCGCCGCCAGAACTAGGGTTCTGCCGAGCTACAATAACTTTTCCGGCGAGTGAGCTATTCCAGCCACTTTTTGACAAAACTTTTTCAAGACAACTTACTCATCCAGTGATTCCGAGCCTGCCCATATAAATTACATCAAATTCTGACAACTTTTTTCAGGCGTGAACAGTGCACTTTTCCGGTGTGAACAGTGATTTCCGGGCGTGAACAGCAATTTCCAGAAAAGTTTCTGTTTTCTGGTGGTGTTTTAGAACCTATTTTGTAGTGTAGAATTTGACTTAGTCTCACTATTATCAAAATTTTCCGGCGACCTATCGGCTAACTTTTGTTTATCAGCAACCACCTTGTTTTGTTGCTCAGGGGAGTCTAGTGGCCTTGTATGTCGAATGATCAGATTGTAGACATGTTTACCAAGTCCCTCACTGGCCCTTCAATGAGTTACATATGTAACAAGCTCGGTACATATGATTTGTATGCACCGGCTTGAGGGGGAAGCTTAGATAGTTATGTGTAAATAGTCCTAGTCCCATTTGTAGTAGGAGTAGAATATGTCCTAGTCCCATATGTAGTTGGAGTAGAATACGTCCTAGTCCCATATGTAGTTGGAGTAGAATATGTATTATATATAGGGCTCATTGTATCATTGTTAAAAAAATAAATTTTTCTACCGTGCATTCTCACAGTAATAAATTTTATTAAAAATGATTGGGCAAAAAAACATGCATGTATATACGAGTGTAATAGGCTAATTTTTATACATGTTTTAGACATTGCTTTTCATATGCATATTAGATCAAATTGTAATATCAATTTTGGGCCTTACAAGCCTAATATTGATAATAGGATCTATGTAGTAGACATACTTTATGTTTTCATTATTTATTTTATATATAAAAACCAGCCCTAGGCACCTCACCTAGTGGATTTACTAAAAAAAAAAAGAAATATGGTTTTTACGAATGACGCGCACTAATTTATGCAATACTGTAACCTTATGGGCAAAGTTGCTCGACATGGGTTGCAGATGTCCGACACGGGTGCGGATCTAGAGGTCGGGTCCTTCGCGATGTAAATTCTATGATTCAGGGATACGAATCCTAATACGGATACAAGTGCGGCGATCCGACTAAAAAAATTCAAAAATATAAAATATTTCTAAATTATGAGAAATATTGTGGACTACTTACGTATAGCTTGTAAAATGTGGATAAGTAAATGATTGATTTCCTAGATAAAGTATGTTATTTTCTTCAAATTTACCCTAGTTTGGGTTTTGATTTCGAGAATCAAGTTGTATCTCGTCTCGAATTTTTCTGTCGTCATGGTCAAAGTACCAAAAATTGTTTGACCAGATCTAGTAGAGATCTCATAGTCATACCCACACCCATACTAGTGTCGTGTCGACACGGGTGCGGCACCTAAACTGTCGTGTTGGAGCAACTTAGCTTATGGGTGCATCAAATAGAAATAAGCGACAAAAGACTACTTCTCAACGGAACAAAGTTCATTTTGACACCCTCAAAAGCTCTCTTATCTCTTTCCCTTCAAATGACCCATAAAAGAGCTAGCGAGGGAAGCTTCCATGCCCTGTTTCCCCTTCATCCCCAACTAAAGATCACCTCTTTCATTGTGCCACGCATCACCCAAGATATACCATACCAATTAAGAATCTCTCACCATAACCTTGATGCAATCAAACAATGAATGAGAAGGTGGTCAACGTCTTCCCCCGAACATTTAAATATGAAACATCAATTGACATAAGTATTCTTCCTCTTCCTCAGGTTCTCAGCCATCAAGATTACTCCTCTAGTTGCTAACCAAGTAAGGAAACAAATCTTTCTCGATGCCTTTGGGATCCAAATCGAACTATGCAGAAAAGCAACCTACTCCCTAATCAGGAGCTTTCTATACAAAGGTGTAACCGAGAAAACCATTATTCCCCAAATCTCATCTCCATACATCCTGGCTATCTTGTAATGTACTTTGATTTAGAAGTAGCTCAATTAGACTTCGGAACCCCGCCCACCTCCCAATCCTAAAAGTATCTCCTAAAACTCACATCCCAAAACACTTTTCTATCTTGTGGCCTTCTAGCACGTTGGACCGCCATCTCCCTTTGACATGAAATATTGTAAATGTTAGGGAACATATTGCTCAAAGTGTTATCCCCATACCACCTTTGTCCCAAAAACTAACGTTCCTCCTATCTTCTACCCAAAAGGATATATTTACACTAAACTATTCCCATCCTCAATATATTTATCAACAATCTGCATCCATAAGGCATAGTGACTTTCTTTGTCTTCCACTCCCTCCCATGACCCCATATTTATCCTCTATCACCTCCATCCATAAAGGATTTTCCTTTGTCCCGGATCTCCATAACTACTTTCCTAGCAGGGCCTTACACTATGTGTCAGAAAGCACGGGAAGATTATATCATTGTATCACTTTTCAATATAACACAGGAAGAAGGCATATTTATAGTTATGCTCTACATAGTACATATTAATCCTATTCCAATGTGGGACTAGACTACTTATATGCATAATGCATAACTATCTAACACTCCCCCTTAAGTTGGTGCATATAAATCATATGTACCGAGCTTGTTACAAATATAGGTAATGCGAGGACCAGTGAGAGACTTGGTGAAAATATCTGCAAGTTGATCATTCGACTTCACAAACTTTGTAACAATATCTCCTAAGAGTATCTTTTCTATGACAAAATGAAAGCCAATCTCAATGTGTTTAATATTCTCATGGAACACCGGATTTGACGCAATAAGAAGAGCAGCTTGATTATTACACACCAGTTCCATCTGACCGATTTCTCCATATTTCAATTCCTTGAGCAGTTGTTTGATCCAAACTAGCTCACATGCTACCATAGTCATTGCTCGATATTCAGCTTCTGCACTAGACCGAGCAACTATATTTTGCTTCTAGCTCTTCCAAGACACCAAGTTACCTCTTACTAAAATACAATATCCAAATGTAGAACGTCAATCGGAAGGTGATCCTACCCAATCAGTGTCTGTGTATCCAACGATCTGCTCATGGCCTCGATCCTCAAACAACAGTCCTTTGCCAGAAGCTGATTTTATATACCAAAGAGACTGTGAATAAACATTTTGACAAAAGTGACCTATTACCAAAGATATAATCAGAGGCGCCTGAGTACATGACCCACAGTCCAAGAGTAGTAGACTGAGAAACACAAGCAAAGGAATTAGCAGCAACAGAAGCATTAGTATGAGCAACGGAGGCTACTTGTGGAGATGTCTGCTCACTTGCTCGATATTGAAGGAGCTCATTATATTCCCCTTGGGATGCGAGACCAGATGAGTCATCTATCTGTAATGAGATTACTGTGTGACTAGGCCCTGCAACAAGGCAAAGTAATCGAGAGAATAGTTCATCAACTGTAGGGACAGTCAGACTAGCCAAAATCAGGTTACGTACTGAATCAAGGTCATTAGGAAGTCCATTGATGGTAAGAACTAGAAACATCTTATGTCGTCGTTCTTGTTGCTTTTCAACACTAGCAGAAACTGGCACCAACTTGGTTGTCTGTACTTGTCCCAAGTACGTAGAAATATCGAATTCTTGTTTCTTCAAGATTGTTATTGCGACATCACATCATACAAACGAGATATGTCATTATTGTATAAAGTGCGAGCCTTTTCTCAAACTAAATGACATGTTTGGAATGGACGAAACAAAGGCATCAACTTGGGATCAATAGATCACCACAAGATACTACATAATTTAGCATCGATCTTCTCCCAAAGTGCTTTAACCATTTCATCTCCCTCGCTAGCTTTTTTGGTTAAGTGATTTTGAACATCTTGACCCTTGCACCACAACTAAACAGAGGAAGCCTAATATAAATAGTTTGAACTTCCCATTAAGGGTTCTGACGTAATCATGAAGCTTGAATTTTCAAAACCCGTGTTTTTAGAATCAAATACATCAAATCCCAAAGACATTGTTGGACCAAATAATCAAATAATCAAGAAGTCACAAAAAACAGTCAAGAAGCAGCAAACAAAAGGACATTGTAGTGGTCGAAAATTTGAAACAGTCGTCAAAATCTACAACGAGCCGCCAGAAAATAAAA
This sequence comes from Nicotiana attenuata, assembly GCF_001879085.1. Taxonomy (NCBI): domain Eukaryota; kingdom Viridiplantae; phylum Streptophyta; class Magnoliopsida; order Solanales; family Solanaceae; genus Nicotiana; species Nicotiana attenuata. The sequence goes on along the minus strand of NC_031997.1, from coordinate 8,434,535 downwards.
AATTTGTCGGAATTTGGTGTAACCTGGATGGGTAGGCTTGAAATCACCTCACGAGCCAACTGTCAAGAAGAAATTTTGTCAAAAAATGGCTGGAGAGTGCCTCACGCGTCGGCGCATGAGCTGGAATCTCGCGAGAAAAATTTTGCCGGCAGCACGTAAGGGCGCGTGAGGGTTTCTGCCAAAGAAAATTTCAGGGGCTAGTTGCCGGAGGCTGACCTACCTCGTGGTGGTGTTAGTTTTTGCACAACCTGATGGAAAAGGAGTTTTAACCGGACAGACATGCGGTCACCGAAAAATTTTCCGCTTAACTGATTTTTTTTGTTTCTTGAGTCGTTGTCGCTGGTATTTTTGCACAGCGATGAATCTCTCACGGTTTCTCTGATACCATGTGAGAAAGCACAAGAAAATTATATTATTGATATCACTTTCCAGTATAATACAAAAAGAAGCCCTATTTATAGCTATGCTCTACAGTGCTTTGGATAGCGTGCGGCGACAAATAGCAACGAGGGCCCGCTTCACTGAGGCGAGAGGCGCGCAGCGAAGCGCTCGCCTTTTTGATATGAAGCGACAATTTATACAAAAAAATAAAATATTATATATATAACTAAAAACTCAATAACAATAATATATTAATAAATATATCAATTCACAATATGCAATTAATTCTACTCTATAACAGAAAAAGGAGGAAATTTCACGTTTGAAGTTTTGAAGAAGTTCTCTGCCTCTGCCTCTGGAAAAACAGGGTGCAGTACTGCTGCTCAATAAAAAACAGAGCAACAAAAAAAAGAAGAGAAGACCAGACGAAGAAAGAAGAACGAAAAAAAAACAGAGCATAAACAGATTCTCTATCCTTTTTTTGCTGCACTGTTGCTCGACAAAAAACAGAGCAAAAAAAAATAGAAAGAAGAAGAGAAGATCAGAAGAAAAGAAAAACGAAAAAAAAAAACAGAGCAACAGACAAACTCTCTGTTCTGCACTGTTGCTCGACAAAAGCCAGAGCAAAAAAATAGAAAGAAGAAGAGAAGAAGAAGGAAAAGGAAGAAAGAAAGAGAGGAGAAAGAAGAAGAGAAGCTTACCTGTGCTGGGTAGACTTGGGTGCTCTATTGTTTGAAGGTTGAAGAAGAAAGAAACATGAAATCACTACAAGCCCTAATGTTTTAAGCCCTAATCTGCGCCTTTTTCTTTCTTTTTTTCAGAAAGCGACGCCACAGCTCGCCTCTCGCTACACAGCGCCTCTCGCTACACAAGCAGAGGCGCTCGCCTTTTACAATCGCAACGCTACAGAGCCAAAATAGCGCAGGCTGCTCGCCTCGCCTCGCCTCACGCTATTAGCGCTGAGGCGAGCGCTATTTATAACATTGTGCTCTACATGGTACATATTACTCCTAATCCAATGTGGGACTAGACTACTTATATACATAATGCATAACTATCTAACACTACGTTTTCTCAATCAAACTAACTTTATAACTATTACTTTAATATTCTGTCAGACAAAAATTTTAAACTAGATATGAACCTTGCCCAAATATATTAAAAATGCTCTCTATTGGGAAATGTGCCAAATCTTCTCCTCTCTCCTCTCCGATCTCCCAGGCCACCAACTTTCCCGATGAAGCTCTCTTCTCAGCTTATTGATGGATTGGAGAATATTTTTTATCTCGGGGAACAAGTCCTTCGAGTTAAGAGATATTAGCGAGGATTATGATAGATGGTTTATTTTCTATGAACGCAGCAGAAGATTTACAAGCAGCATCAAAATCGATGAAAGTAACTTGCGATGGGTTTGCGAAGCTTTGAAAGAAGCAACGCTTAGCACTGGGAATAGATGCAGAAGATGGTGCAGAAGGATACAAGTCTATACATTCAGAGTAATTCAAAATTTCAACATCTATGGGAGGTTCTTGCGAATTGAAACCATTCTAGGGGGAAATCTGCAATAATAATCCCTGAAAATGACTACAACAGGGGATGGGGGGACATTGCAGATAAAATTTTAAGATCTCTGGGGAAGACTTCAAATCCAAAGTTCCAGCTTGCGACAGATCAATCCAGGACATACATGGAAGCTGCGAAGATCATGCAATGGCCAACCACCCAGGAAACAAAAGGTCCAGCAGATGGGGTGCCTCAGAATGAACACTTTCTCTCGAAATGTCTTGTCGGATGTTTCAATGATGCCTTCAGTAAGAGTCCAAACCCAGTAGTGATCCAAGAATGGTTTGTGAAGAGATGGAAGGTTACTGCTGGCCTTAAAATCACCTCCATGAATCACAATCAGTTCCTGTTCGACTTTCCCTCAAGACAAGAAGCTGTCAGAATCAAGGCAGGAGAATGGTTCTGGAATGGCAGAAGATTATCCTTGGACTGGTGGTCCCCGATGACCGGCGTGCAGCCGGAGAATACAACGTCAGAACATAGATGGGTCAAAGACTTTGGCATCCCTCTACATGCATGGTCGGAAAGCACTTTTAAGACCATCGGAGGAAAATGTGGTGGATTTGTGGGCATAGACGAGGATACAAAGCACAAAGTTCATCTTTTTTGGGCCCGTATTTGCGTGAGGAATCAGGATAAACTTCCGGCGAAGGTAGATCTGTCTTTAGGAGATTGGAACTTTGAAGTTTCAATTCTTGATGATATTCACGTCAAGCCTAGTCCAACCAGAAAATGTGACTCCGGCGAGTTTTTGGAAAAAGGGTATGATGGAGCAGGTACATCGAGAGATGTTCCTGCCAACCCTAGTATGCACATGGGTATACAGCAAAACAGCTTTAATTCAAAAATTAAAGCACCTGTTAAACCCTTGGTTATTACACGCAAGGCAAATCTTAAACCTGGCCCACAAACTTTGGGCCAAAATATGGACAGGAGTTATTATAAGGCAGGCCCAAAGAGGAAAACCCTAGTGAAGGAGGCCAAGCTTTTAAAGGAGAAGCAGATCTGGCGGGTAGTTGGGCTGAAAACCAGCGCCGTCACTAATAATTTTGATAAATTATCAGTTGAGCCCTGCACTAGTTCAATCGATATTTTACATATTCCAGAACCTAATCACCTCCCAGTTGCTTTCCTAGAACAAGACACAGGGACCTGCTCTACGGATGCTGATGACGAAGAAGATCCAACAGAATTTTCTCCTTAATTGCATCGTCAGCCATCGCCACACAGGGAGCTGGCTTTGATGAGTAACTCAGATTCAGATTTTTCCTCTCAATCAATTTCTACAGCTCTTCCATTAACATGGTATGAAGGAGAAACGAGCATGCAGAGGATAGACAGACCAACAATTGTTGAAACTTCGAAATGGACTAAGATTACAATGGGTAAGGCATGCAAAGCATTCGGGATCAATGCACAGGGCTTCGAGCATGAATTGTTGGGCCTAGTTCTAAGGATGGAACAGAGAAGGCAATCTCAACTACAACAACAAAAGTCACCATCTAAGTCGGGGAAGGAGGGTAAATGCAAAGGGGAAGGAGAAAGAAAGACACTAATATGTGGGTTAAATTACGATCGAAAGAAACAGCAGTTAAAAGGGGTTAAGGGCAGGCATTACCGCTCTGTTTCTGGATGAAATTAAAAATTCTAAGCTGGAATGTGCAGGGGGCGAATGACAGTAGGAAAAGGAGTACCATCAAGTCTCTGGTTCGTAAATGGAAGGTTGATGTCATGTGTTTTACAAGAAACCAAAATTGAAGACTGGCCAACAGGTGAAGTTTACAAATTATAGGGAAATAGATGGGCAGAGTGGGCTGAGTTGAAAGCAAGCGGTAACAGGGGTGGGATTATAGTGGTATGGGATAGAAGACATTGGAATAACATTGAGAATATGCAAGGTTCCTTCTCCATCTCCTGCATTTTAGAGAGTACTCAGGAGGAGTTCAGATGGTGCTTTACAGGTATATATGGGCCTCATACCAACCTAGAACGGGAGGTCATGTGGCATGAAATTGCAGGTGTAAGGGGTCTATGGGAGGGTCACTGGGTGCTTGGGGGGGATTTCAACGTTTGCAGATTTGAAAGGGAAAGACTCAATTGCACAAGGAGATCCAAGGCTATGAGAGTATTCTCTGAAACCATACATGACTTGTGTTTAATAGATTTGCCACTTCAAGGAGCCTGTTACACTTGGACCAGAGGAGAGAACTGCATTCAAGCTTCAAGAATTGATAGGTTCCTCATCTCCCCTGAATGGAATGAATCCTTCAACGCAGTGAAGCAACAAATACTTCCTAGAGTGATCTCTGATCACAAACCTATCATGCTGGAAAGTGGTGATTGGGATGCCAGCCCTTCATATTTCAAATTTGAAAATATGTGGCTGCAATCAGAAGGGTTTATGGAGAAATTGAAAGGGTGGTGGCAAAGCTATTCTTTCACTGGTAGTGCAGATTTCATACTCATGCAGAAGCTGAAAACCTTAAAGAAAGATATTACTACCTGGAACAAGGAAGAGTTTGGGAAATTGGAAACCAAAAAGACTAGAGCTTTGACCGAGCTCCTAGCACTTGAACAGGAACAGGAGAGGAGGAATCTCACACAACAAGAGATCACTCACATGATGACTTTGAAAACAGAATTGCAGCAGCTAGCAAGTGTAGAAGAGGTCTCTTGGAGGCAAAAATCAAAGTGTCTTTGGCTTAAAGATGGGGATAGGAATACCAAGTACTTCCAAAAGATTGCAAATTCCAATAGGAGGTACAACAGTATTGACAGACTTCAGGTGGGAGAAGAAATTATTGAGGACAAAGAGCAGATTAAAAAGGAGATACTGGATTTCTATGAGGGGCTTTACACTAAGCATGAGGACTGGAGACCTACTTTCACCTTTGAAGGCATGGTCAGTATCACAGAAGAAGAAAGTCTCAACCTAGAGGCAATCTTTGAGGAGGAGGAGGAGGAAGTTCTAGCAGCTATACAGTCATGTTCTCCCGACAAGGCACCTGGCCCTGATGGATACACAATGGCATTTTATCACAAATCATGGGATTTTATTAAGGCAGACATCATGGGAGCACTAAATCATTATCATGATCATTGTTGGATGGTGAGGTCATGCAATGCTTCCTTTATTGCTCTGATCCCTAAGAAAAAAGGAGCCATGGAACTCAAAGACTACAGACCAATTAGCCTCATTGGAAGTATCTATAAAATTGTAGCAAAAATTCTAGCAGAAAGGCTCAAGTCAGTGATGGAGAAGCTAGTCTCAAATCAGCAAAATGCATTCATAAAGAATAGGCAGATCACTGATGCTCTCTTTGATTGCTAATGAAGTCCTGGACTGGCAACTAAAGAGGGGAGGATCAGGCATTCTATGTAAGTTGGACATAGAGAAAGCCTTTGATCAATTAAATTGGGTTTATCTTATTTCAATACTCAGACAGATGGGGTTTGGCAGCAGGTGGATCAAGTGGATCAAATTTAATATCTCCACGGTCAAGTATTCGGTCCTAGTCAACAGAAGCCCAGTTGGTTTCTTCTCACCACAAAGAGGTTTGAGGCAGGGAGATCCCCTCTCTCCCTTCCTATTCATACTTGCTATGGAAGGGTTAAGCAGATTGTTAGACACGGCCAAATGACTACAATGGATAAGAGGATTTGATGTGGGAGTTGAGAGCAATATCAATATCTCTCATCTGCTATATGCTGATGACACTCTGATTTTCTGTGGTGCAGACAGAGATCAGGTGCTTCATCTAAATATAACTCTTCTTCTTTTTGAAGCACTTTCAGGTTTACATATCAATATGCTGAAGAGTGTGATCTATCCTATCAATGAAGTTCATAATTTGGAGGAGCTAGCAGGAATTCTGGGTTGTAATATTGGCACACTTCCTACCACGTACCTGGGCCTACCATTGGGAGCAAAGCACAACTCTTCAACAATATGGAACGGGGTCATTGAGAAATTTGAGAGAAGATTAGCCTCCTGGCAGATGCAATACCTTTCTATGGGTGGTAGACTCACATTAATCAATAGTGTCCTAGACAACATTCCCACATACTACATGTCACTACATCATATGCCTAACAAAGTGTTAAATCAGTTGGACAGGATAAGGAGAAATTTCCTTTGGGAAGGGAATAGCGCTGAGCATAAGTTTCACTTGGTGAAGTGGAAAAAGGTCATCCTCCCAAAACACCAAGGAGGATTGGGAATCAAGGACCTCGCAATTCACAACAAATGCCTACGGATGAAGTGGCTTTGGAGGTACACACAAGAGGAGCAACCTTGTGGAAGATGGTGGTCAATGCTAAGCACGGAACTCAAGGCAATTGGTGTACTAAACTCACAAGAGCACCCCATGGGGTGGGAGTGTGGAAGTGCATACGCAGATTGTGGGAGGAATTCTCTGAACACCACCACCTTACATTTGGGAATGGGCAACAAATCAAATTTTGGAAGGATAACTGGTTTGGGAATTCAGCCCTAAGGACTGATTTTCCTAACCTGTTTCAGATTGCACGTGATCCCGACTCTACAATCATTCAAAATAAGGATGGCCCCATTTTGAATGTTACTCTAAGAAGGAATTTGCAGGACTGGGAGGTTTCTGATTATGTTCGACTGCTAGAGGTACTACATGGCGTCACACTAAATGAGCACATCACAGATAAGTTCAGATGTGGGGGGGGAGGGGGGGGGAGCAAGTGATGGTAGGTATTCTGTGAAGGCAGGGTACAGGTTAATAATGGCTAGAAATGGAATTACTGATCTGTGGCCATGGAAATTAATATGGAGAACCAGACTACCACCCAAGGTGTCTGCTTCAGCTGGACTGCACTTTATGAGGCATGTTTGACTCAGGAGAACCTTGTTAAAAGGAACTTCCAGTTAGTTAATAGATGCAACATGTGTCAAAGGGATGCAGAAACCAACAACCACCTATTCCTACATTGTAGAGTTGCAGCAGATATTTGGAGCATGTTTTGCTCTGTTTTTGGTATTAGTTAGGTTATGCCTCACAACATGAAAGAGGCATTTCAGAGCTGGGGCAGCTGGAAAGTTGATAAGACCATCAAGAATATCTGGAAAATGATACCTGCTTGTATTTGTTGGAGCATATGGAATGAAAGAAATAGAAGATGCTTTGATGGACTTTTAACTCCTAACCACACCCTAAAAGCTAAATGCCTTTTGTTTTTATTTAGCTGGGCAAATATTTCCCCTGTAGATTCCCCCGAAACATTTGTGAACTTTGTTAGCTCTTTGTATCTAAGTTAGCATATATGTAGTCTTTTTTGCTTTTTGAAGCTTCTATGCTTCTGCTTCTTGTAATATTTTGCATCTTCTTGATGACATCAATGAAGCCAATTATTTCATCAAAAAAAAATTTAAACTATGTTCCTTATTAAATACTGTCATATAGAATGAAACAAAGGTGAAACTTTAAAAACTTAGTAAATGAAGGATCAACATGCTTATTCTAAAATCTTCATGCCAAATTTTGCCAAACAAATTGATGTTAAATGGAGGAAGCTTGTACGTTCTTCCCTACAAGAATTGAAACTAGAACTTGGTAATTTATGAAGAGTTTGTTTGTTTACAAAATGCTCTCTTAACCTAAAATAATTTATTTGCTTTTTGTATGTTCTCGTTTGACCTTGTCAAATTCCTACGATAATGATTGATCATAAAAAATGATTTCTTTCAAGTTTTTTTTCTGAGGATGGTAACAGTAGACCTACCAACTCAAACTTGTATAGTTTGTATATCAGTAGATGTTCATGACAGCCTCGTCAGCCTGCACAGTTATATATATATGAGCTTTTGGGTATGTTTACCCCTCAGATGAGAGAGGTGATATTTTCAGATGATTCAGAATATGACCTCATCGGCCAAAGTTAAGGGTTACCCCTCCAGAGTTCACAGTTACAGAGTGGTACGCTCAGGCCGAGTATGGCACCGGATGCGGCCACGCCTCTTCAGGTTTGGAGCGTGACAAACTTGGTATCAACTCCATTGGAATTACTTTTTAACAGTTTGTGAGTGAATGCTGGATCAACTTACTCATTCTACAAATACTGCAATAAATTCTAATAAAAACTTGTCTTTTAACATTAATGAGGTTTCTACAACTGTCACAGATCTTAGATCTTACAGTATCAAACATCAATAGATGGTAAAGAAGGAAAGCAATATCAGGTTCATGCAAATTGAGTATGATGAATTCAAGGGTGGGAACAGAAAGCTGTCACAAAATACTGATAAAAAAAGAAAGCTGTTATAAAATGTATAATAATGACAATCTCAATAAGCTAAATGCCAGTGGTCCAGTGAGAAATGAACCTTGGATTTTCAATGGGAAAGGAAGAAATATAAGTTACCGGACAAAACTACCTTAAGAGATACCGTTTCAACAGCGCCACACATTTTGCTACAACTGCTGGGCTGATTCAAAATTAAAAAGGGAAAAAAAGGACATAAGTTGGACAGAGTACAAAGTAATGGTTATAGGAAATGTGAACATCCAATAGGCAATAAAGCAGAATAAATTATCAAGAGGGGAGAAATGTAGTTTCAGAAGTACAATGCCTACAGAACAGTTCAAAATTACAGAAGAAAATTGCTGCTACAATAAACTATTAATGATCTTTTTCTTCCTAGCTTCAGCTGTAACAATATTTCTTCACACTAAAAGAGCAAAGGAGAGCATCAGCAAACTGCCATGATATTTAAGTATAGCGTGAACTAGGATCCAGCAGATACTTTTTGCAGTAAGCTACAAATACTAATGATTCTCATGTATATACATACAGAAAGCAATAACATAAACAATACATTTCTTACTGATTGATTATTTTTCTTATTTTCCTTCTTCACAGAAAAATATCGTATATGTATAAGCTTTTACCTATATTTTAAGTTTATGGTAGTAATCTTTTTTGCAGAAAAATATTTTTCCTTGTTCGCCTATGTAGAGCTTTTATCAAAAAAATTATCTTTCTTTACATCTAAGAGAAAAACATCTAGCAACTTCCATAGTGAATTACTTTATGATCGGAGATGTTGCACTTCTTACGAACTTTTTAGTTTGTGATTAAGCAACTAAATACGCAATGACTCCTTGATTGTGAAGTACTTTCACATAATAGATGTATCAAGAAGGTTAGATTTCACATATAAAAAGAGGAATAACATCCAATTATCCAGTATCCTATCAAGCTATCTTGCAAGCACCAAATTTGAATTAGTGGGCCTTACATTACATCAAGGTTTAGGATACGAGATGCTTCCCATCAACTGGGCTGCTAACTTTCCTAACTAAAACATTTACGAATTACTGTGTTTTACCGTGTTAGGAAGAAAGTCTTGTTCCTTGACAAGTACAAAAATATTCCTAGTACAGAAATCAAAGCACATGCAAACTTTACCCTGCATTTCTGAAGGGCATATTGGAAAAAATAAAAAATTATACCAATATAGAGAATTAACTACAGAAACAAGAGATAATTAACAAAAAAATATTATATTAACACAATATAGTCTCGAATGGAGAAATAACACTATAAACCTTAGCCTCCACTTCAATATACATTAAATACCTTTCGTCCACTATTTTTTCTTACTACTTTGGCTTATAGATCCTAGGGGTGGGCATTCGGTATTTCGGTTCGGTATTTAAGAATTTCGGTTCAGTATTTCGGTATTCGGTTTATCAATTGTGTATACCAAATACCGTACCAAAGTATTTTGGTACGGTTCGGTATTTCTTATTTTGGTTCGGTATGGTTTCGGTACGGTTTCGGTTTAATAATCGCTAAATAAGCAATGCTAACGAGTGACAATAATCCCTAAATTCAATACTCAGCAGTAAGCAACAGTGCACATTTGTATCAAGTGAATTTGGATGGTTGTCGAATAAACTAGTGAAAAACGTCTGACAAATTACTTGACAGATATTTTTTGCTAATTTAATACAAATTTTTTTTTATCTTTAATCATTCTTTATTTGAAGTTTACTATTTTCATTAATTTAAATTCATGTCAAGTAAACTTACTATGAGATAAACAGCTCTATCGAAAGATTCTTCATTCTTTCTGATTAAACGTAGAGGAATTTCAACCCAATTATTAGGAACGTTTAACCATGAGATAAGGGAACGTAATTTGTTATCCTCAATTAATTGAACTTAATATTTAGTCTATATGAAGAAAATTCTCAGGCTCCCCAACCTTGTAAATAGACAGATAATCTCTTCCATCTCTATTGTACCTTTGCTTTATTCCTTCTGATTATTCAAATGAAACTGATAGGAGTATACGTTATACTTAATGAGATATTATATACGTAGAGTCTATGTTATAAAAACCTAAGTCAAAAAAGGTTTAGAGTGGGCTTGGCAGTTCGGCTGGGGCACTGGAAATTAAATCAAAAAAGGTTTGGGGCTTTGGGCTTGGGCGTTGGAGCTGGGGCTGGGCAGTATGAAAAATAGAAAATGTCTTTAAAAAATCGGTATTTCGGTATTTCGGTATACCGAAATTTCAAAATTCTAATACCGAGGACCGTACCGAAATACCGAAATTGCAATACCGAATTAGACCGAAATACCGAAAAAACCAAAACTGAAATACCGAATTAATTCGGTCCGGTTCGGAATTCGGTTTTTCGGATTTTATGCCCACCCCTAATAGATCCTATGCCGATCACAAATTATCTTATGGAAAAGGCTATATGATACCATTTAAAATTATATCACTTTTAATGATTATCTTTCCACGTCCGTAGGCTTCTAGATAGTTCTTTTCCTTGGAAGTAGACTTTTTAAATAGTAGTCTTAAATATTTTTAGATAACATCAAATACTTCACCTTTTAAAGAGGCGATTTTCTTTAGTCCTTCAGCAGTTAGGAAGATAATGATAATGAACCTGATCATATTCCATACCAATTTGGGTATATTTGGTTGTATGCTTCAGGATTATGATGTCCATCCGTGGTAACTCAAAATATTGACTTGGATTAAAAACCAAACACTAAAGGAAGTAGTTCTTATTATATTAGGTCAAATTCCTCTAAATTGATGGTGATCAACTTTCACAACTTGTTTGTGACCTCCATCTTTTAAAAACTAAAGACTGCTATGGAAATAGGATTGGAAATTAGTATGACACCAAAAACATATTGTGCTCAGTCAATATTATTGTATTAACTAAGTTTCATAGCCCATGTAGGTTGTAAATCAGGCAGTAATAGAAAAGCATAGTAATTTCAACGGTAATGAAACTGCTCATATTCCATACCGATTTGGGTATATTTGGTTGTATGTTCAGGTTTACGATGTTCAGCCGTGGTAACTCAAAATATTAACTTGGATTAAAAATCAAACACTAAAGGAAGTAGTTATTAGATTCGGCCAAATACCTTCTAAATAGATGGTGATCAACTTTGACAACTTGTCTGTGACCTTCATCTTTTAAAAACTAAAGACTTCTACGGAAGAAGAGTTGGAAATTAGTATGACACCAAAAACATATTGTGCGAGGTCAATGTTACTGTGTTTTAAGATTCATAAGCCATGTAGGTTGTAAATCAGGTAGTAATAGAAACGCGTAGCAATTTTGAACTAAACAATATAGTGCAATGACGCTTATCAAAATGAACAAAATAAAATACAGGGTAACGCAGTTCGATTGAAGAATATCACCATTTCACACTCAGAATTAAGATACTATCAAAATCCAGTCCAGAAAGGGCAGATACTCCTAAATCCTTTTTACTGGGAATGCTTTTCTAGGCTTTGGATCAAATCGCAAAAGCTACTAATGGAAATGCATTTAAATTCTTAACATAATATGCTTTTTAGGCACGCCACGAGAGGGTAATGTTTCTGTTTTTCTTCCTGCAAGAGAGGACATCAGGCATGCATTTAGTGGATAACTAGACGCACGCATCAACTTATGAGCTTGTGCAATTTCATTTTTTGTTTATGGGAATTTGCCTATAATATTGCATTAACTTAGCCTATTAAAAGTCCTACTTTTCCCTTACAAAAATTTGACATCATTTGTCCCACAGTGCCAATCAAAGTTGCATGGTACATGTTGCATTCTTTACATATTTCTCATGAGAAAGGATTTTTACTGATTTAACTTCAGCTCAACAAGTGCTCATATACATGCTATCATACTAGAAGATAAGACATAAAAAGAAACACTCATCAGAAGCCTCTTATAATCAGTTCTAAATCTACACGAAAAGAATTAGATAATCCTTGTCCCTTGATAACTTTATAATCAAAAGAATGGCAATTAGCTCAAATTTGAAATTCAGCACAGAAAAAATTCAGCATAGTTATGGCAGCATAAGACAGATACAGAAGTATACTGCTCTGAACTACGTAGGCATGTTAGTGTACCATTGCATCTATCAACAAAGTATTGTATACCTGCGTTCGCGCTCTGCTATTGTATGATCCAAAATAATAACATAAGCCAAGTCAGTGGTTGGATATGCTGCCAGATATTCCTGTAAAAAGATAAGCTCATATAATGAATGCAATATCTCATCTGATGTTGTAATTTTAGAAACATCAAGTGCTGGTCAATAGGATTTGAATGAATCCATACTACATGACTACCATGATATAGAAGGACATATGCCAAACAGTGTGCATCTTTACCAAAGCAATTATGCTAAAAGAGCTAGTACACCATAATCCAGTAACCACTTAAGTTTCAATTTAAATGACTCCTATTAAGAAGAAGAAATCCCCTGCTAAGACAAGTTATTTACTTTTCTTGTTAAGGTTTGTGGCAAGAAAAACAGCATATGTGATCATTCAACTATTATTCATTCCAACATTAAATTTCATACTGTGATAGTTCACTTGTAAAAATGTAGCACTTACCTTTTAACTAGTTCGAGTCCCATTAATTCAGTTACTAAATAAAAGCACAACTATGAAACATAAATAGCATGTCAGGAATTGGATGGGACAACATATAAGGAGGGATTATCCTCAAAATTCCGACACGAAAAACCTTTGACCATATAGGCTTATAGAATGCCCAAATATGATAGCTTCTAAGTTTTAGGGTAACTGCAAAGTCTTCAATTGAGTATGAAATAAAATAGATGCATTTCAACTAAGAAACTGTTTCAATATTTGCCGTCATGGCAAGAGTTTCTATATCAGTCTGAACACACAGATTGCATGTCATGACAAGATTATCTTCATGTATTTGTTAATCCAATAAGTTGGGAACGGTTCTTTTTGCTTACAAAATTATTAGTCAAATTGGCGAAATTAGTTAAAACTTTTCAAAATAAAGCTAGCATCCAAACCTCACACTTGCTCTTTTGATCTTTTGCAGCTTACAAGTTTTTGTGTTTGTTTGTCTCCTTTTCCAATACCCAGAAAGACTGCAGCTGAATCCCCTATCTTAAAAACATGCTAACTAAATGACTATATTACACTTAACAACATCATAAACCCAAAAGTCCTAGACATTCCACACCCAATTTCCTAGATTATGACGCAACTACTCATTACATCAGCAAACGTAAAAGGGAAACTCGAGCTTTAAATAAAAATGCAGGTACTAAACCTTCAATTTTATCAAAAAATAGGAATCAAAACTAGTGTAGTAAACCCTAGATTCAATAGTGTAAAAAGAGAATCGAAAGTCTGACCCGAAGCGTTCGAGAAGCTTCGGAGGCAGTGGCGGAGGGGGTCCCATGGTGAGCAGGAGAAGAAGAAGAGAGACAATCAGCGACAGCTCTGCGAAGTGGCTCAGGTGGCTTCTTAAGCGAAGAAGATCTCAATCTGGAAGCTCCTCCGCCTCCCAAAGGCAACCTGGAGCTGGCTGGGCTCCGAGATGGACTGTAGATCGCCGACATCAATTGCTATGTGATGGAGATGTTTCGAAGTGGATGCTATAGACACATGGGATTACAGCACAAAATGTAGCATTCAACTAAGCTAACTCTGAATTTGTCCTTTCTCCATTTGAAAAATGCAAAAAAAGAAAAGTGTTTGTAATCTGTGTCTGTGTGTGTGTGTGAGAGAGAGAGAGGGTGAGATGTGGAATTGGCAAAGTGCAAGAGTATAATTAGCTGTATGTCTTGCGGTATGAATGTAATTAGAGCGTAGTTTTATTATTAGCTGGCAGTCGCTAAGTTAAATGCGGGCACTTTCAACTGCTGCCAGGGTTTTTCCCCCATAATTCCTCCACCTCTGTTTGTATTTTCTTTTTCTTTCCTTTCTTTATTTTTTATTCTTGTCATGGATCACGGTTACATTTATTGTCAGTTTTTTAAATGTTATGATCCAAATCTGGAATTAGGTCCTCACAAGGTATCTAATAAGTCAGTACCCATTAAGCAAACCCACCAAACTAACTCATACTGAGATCGTAAAAATAGACAAGATGGAATACTACTAAATATGTAAAATCAAGTGATGATACACGTTGATTATATACCCAAACTTATACTTATTCTTTGATGTATAATTTTTCTCTCAAATCTCTATCTTAGTAACATTGATATTAATTTACAAAATTGTGTATACATAACTCGGCATACACGTGCTGTCGAGACTAGTATAGATAAAAATGTGAAAACGAAGCATAATATCAAAACATCTGGTACAACCCAATGAAAAGCTTAGTTATGGTGTTTACCTCGAAAATACGAGTAACAATTAAATTTGATTTATGGTTTAAAGATATGTGATTTAGTTCAATACTAATTAATAACCAAGAAAGCTAGCGTGCAAATGAAGTAAGTAGAATCAAACCAGTATGTAAGCCAGTCTCAACCTCGAGCCAAGGTGACCTCGAGGTGAATCAAGAACAGTAAAGCAAGAATAATGAAGTTAAAAGACAATTCTGATGAACAATGAGCGAGAAAATGAGAGAGTAAATTCTTTGCCAATGATTGAATGTGTTTACAAATGATTGGGTGTCCCTTTTATATAATAAGGGAACCCTAAATAAGGTACATTTCTATTTACAGTAAAGAATCGCATTGGGACAACTGTCTAACCGCCTAGTACGGATTCGTACAAATCTATTCCGGGATTTACGCCTTGATTTTGGGGATGTGGCAGGAATCTTGCTCATTCCGTTACAAATCCATAACGGCATTATCTCGTGGCTGGTCATATTAGGCTCCGATGTTCCTCGAATACTTAGTTCTTCGAGCCTCGTACTCCGTCCTCAGGCTCGAACTCGGTCTATAGTAAGTCTATTCCTCGACGCGAGTCTTCTGTTCCTCGATATGAACCCTCGAATCCACAAAATTGAGGGCTCCCGATTCTACCGAATACAGATAGTCCCCGTGTTTCTTAGAGTAAAATGATAAGAAACGATTTGAACCGCAATTTTCCGGAGTTTCCGATGATGACGCCATTCCCGTGATGTAGGCGCTCGAAGTGACCGAAACATCCCGTCGGTTCGCTTTCTCAAAACATTAAATGCGTGCCAGTAATGGTCGGCCATTAGCGCCGCCGAACCATCACCGCTTATCTATAAATACGGGACTCCTCTTTTGAATTAAGAACTTTACTTCTTTATTGCATTCTCTCTGATCCCTTCTTCTCTTCATCTCTTTCTCTCACCTCCTGCTTCCGTCGCCCTTTAAGTGCCGGAAAACGCCAAGCTCCGCCACCTTCCGCATCTTTTAACTTGAAATCATGGCAAAAATCTCTAAAACAGTTCCTAAAAAAGAGAAGGCTTCTTCTTCCTCTTCCTGGCCGGCCAAACTTGCAGCGCCGGCCCTTCACGAGATCATTCCCGGCCCTTGTGTGATAAAGAAAGATTTCAACATTGAAAATCCCCCTAATATCCCAGGCCGATGTGAACATGTATCTCGATACATTAGCTCAATATCGAAGAAGTATCTCAAGGCCATGAAGAAGGTCGTGGTACAGATCCCCGACCCCGAGGAGATCTACTCACGTAGAGGGGTTCTTAAGTGTTTACACTTACCCCTTCACACTGGGTCCCCTTGATCCAGTAGTGATTGACTTTTGTAAAAGGTACGAGGTTACCCTCGGCCAGATCCATCCCTCCTTTTGGCGCATTGTGATTATGTTGCGCTACTTCTCCAGCAAGGCCGAGGGATTTGAGTTTACCCTCAACAATCTCATTCGGTTGTATCGGCCTCAACTGTTTCGAGGGCTGATCAAGCTTCAACATCGATCAAAAAAAGCTTTCTTTTCTAGTAACGACGAGGATAAAGACCGAGGCTGGATGAGTCGGTTCGTCAGAGTGAGGACCTGGGACATCATCCCTAGGGGAAAAATGCCATTCCCGGAGAAATGGAACTTCAAACGTAAGTGAAGTCCTTTTCCAAATACCCTCTCATATTCCGCTTCTAAGTTTCATATTGCCTTTACCTTTTTTGCAGTTGTTGCTTGGATGCGCCATGCGATCCCCGACCTCGAGGACTGGGTCCGAAGATTAGCTGCAACCTCCTCGTATGATGAGCGCAAATGGCGTGACTTATCGAGGGGCAAATGGGAGGCCAAGCACCACGGTTAGTTCTTCTCCCAGGTTTTCTGATGCTTTCCTTTTACTGGAGATATTTTCCACACTTACGCTTGTCTATGTAGGTATTGGAGATGTCTTTGAATGAGGACATCCCCGCCTGGGAAAGAGACCGAGTCCCCGATTCCAAAATTGGGAAAGACAACAAGAGAAAAAGGGCTTCAGAGCCTGAAGACTCCCAGGATAAGAGGGCCCCTACTCGGAAGCCAAGGAGGAAACTGATTCATGTGGATGTATATTCGGCCCTCCAACTTCTGGACGATGAAGAAAGTGAGGGCAAAGAATCGGCGCTGGTGCATCGAACTAGGAAACCGGTCGAGGCCGCCAAGCCCTCCGAACTAGAGACCTTGCCTCGTGGTGAGGGAACTCCGAAGCAAGACTCGGGCAAAGCCCTCAAGTCCTCTAAGGTCGAGATCATTCCCCCGCATTCAACAAGTACACCGGAGGGGATAAGTGCCGAGAACCCCAAAGCTAATCAGAGCGCCCCGAGTGAGGAGCTCGGAGCCGTGACAATAGGTCACTCCCCTTCTATACCATCTTACTCTGAGGAGGCGATAAAGAACGCTCAAGCATTGCAAACGCCCGACCCGAGCAAGGTCCTTGAAGAAGATCCTTTTCAGGATTTTTTCGCTGGGGTCGATGATGCCGCTGACCTTAATGACGCATCCACCCTCTTCGAAAGGCTCGTCGTCTCTTCTCTAGGGTAAACAATAACTTTTATTTGTTATAACTTTTTCGTCTTCCCTTCTCTTGACTGATATCTCTTTATTTTTTATGTAGGCCATCATCAAGTTCAGGGCCAAGCTGAGTCAATGTGAGGCCGAGCTCAGGAAGTCTTCGGATGAGGAGAAGGCCATGAGGCTCCTTTGTAGCCAAAAGGAGGAGGAGCTCAAGGACCTCCGGGTTGATTTGTCCAAAGCTCCCAAAAACGAGACCGATCTAGATAAGCAGGTAACCGTGATTTTGAAAGAGTATGGTCTTCTTGGCCATACTGTGGAGGCTAATACTTCAATGTCTCAGCTGCAGCAAAAGTTGGAGGTGATCGGGCAGCTCCGGGGCGAGGTTGATCAGGTTAAGGCTGACTGCCACCGATGGAAGGAGAACATAGATCGGCTTGCTAGTGATAAAGTGGTTGCTCTAGCCTAACTGGCCTTGGCTGAAACTTAGCTCTGAGGTATTAAAGTGAAAAATCTGGCCCAGGCCAAGAAGATCGGGGAACTCGAGGCCAAACTTGCTGAAGCTGGGGCCGAGGTTGCTAAAGCCAGGGCCAAACTAGAGAGGACGAAGGCCACGACTGATAAAACTATCGCCGTGTACTTAAGGGATGCTGAGGCTGTTCAAGTAGAGCTAAGGAAGGCCTCTGATCGGGAAAAACGGAGTAATGATTTGGCCAAGTGCCAATCCCCGAGAGAGACCCTCGAAGAAATCCATGCGCGAGGTTTCGACCTCATTGAAGAGATAGCCAAAGCAAAGGTGCTGGAAACCGATGCCAGGTTTCTCGTCTCTTCCGATGATGAAGATGTTGTTAGTGGTTCTGAGAGCGAGGGAGATGAAGATGGATTCCCCGAGGAGGAAAATCTCGAAGAAGCGGCTATTAAAGGTGTGGCTCCTAAAGGTGCAACTTC
This sequence comes from Nicotiana attenuata, assembly GCF_001879085.1. Lineage (NCBI taxonomy): Eukaryota > Viridiplantae > Streptophyta > Magnoliopsida > Solanales > Solanaceae > Nicotiana > Nicotiana attenuata. The sequence continues at coordinate 8,416,408 of NC_031997.1, read as the reverse complement.
TGAGGGTACGACTCCCAAGGATGTGGTTCCCGAGGGTGCAGCTCCCAAAGTAGATTAGGTTCTTTTTGTTCTTGTTTTTTGTATAAGTCCCTTTATGGGCATTGTAAATACCCTTTTTAAATATAAAGAATTCCCTTTGCTTCATCTCCGATTGAATTCTGCTTCGTCTTCATTTGTGAAAAGTTTTGATGTTATAATTCTAATGATCAAGCGAGCACTGGCTCGGGCTCAGAATATAACAAACCCTTAAATTTTTAGTGATCAATGGGCAATCTTCGAACTTATAATAGAATATCTCTTAAGGTTTTTGTTAACCCTCGAGCTATGTTTAAGTCGATTTGATACGAGCTCGGGATGATGGGATTCTTGAGTCCGAGTTGAGTGAAAGTAAGGTCTCGGACTCTGTATGCTTCGGCCCTAAGGCTCTTTTATATTGGCCCTTAGGCTCTTTTAGGTCGGCCCTTAGGCTCTTTAAGTTGGGCCAATTCGGCCTCTAAGACGGCTATAATTTTTCCCTCTTTTCGGCTGAAAGACTTAGTGAAAATTACTTTATGCCTTAGCATGTGTTTTTGTACTCGTTGGGTTTTTCGAGGGTTCGATCAATCGGAACCCCATTTGTAATCCGTTCGTGTTATGATTATTGTATACCTCTTGAGGCTTTTCGAAGGCTGATGTTATCGAAGCCTTTAAATTGTTTGAGGGCTGATTTTATCGAAGCCCTTTTTTATTTGCTTTTGCCGAGGGTAGCCTAATTTAACCAGTTTTTCAAAGTATTTGAAGGCCTTTAACTTATGGCTGAAGTCAGACGTCTCCGAGCCGCATTATTTCGGTCGTAACCTTTTATATGATTGTAGTCTTTAATATGGTCGTAGCCTTTAATATGGTCGTAGCCTTTAGTACGGCCGTAGCCTTCAGGCATGCCTCTTGGACTTATTTCCCGATAACGTTTCGAACTTGTTCGAAAGGTTAGTCCTCGAGTATGATGGCCTTGGCCTTTATGCTGAGGGGATGCCTCTTTGAGGTCTTATGAATTCGAGTTTGGATGACTCGAATGTGTTGACTGTCGATGACAGTCCCCGAGTATTCGAGGTGTATTCGTGCTTTGGCCCTTGAGCCGTTTCTCGCAAGATTATAGTAGCAAATTTCTTTGAGACACAAAGTGTTTTGATATAGAAAGAATGCTTCTTTAAATAATTGATACATGCGTACATGTTTTGCCATCGGGGCTCGACTATTCTACATGGACACGGTTCATCTGACCGTTTGTCCCATTAAAAAGTTTTCCTATCGAGGCCCTCTTTGGCGTGAAGTATTTTCCTCGAAAATATCATCTCCAAGGGTGATGCCCCCAGTATTTGAGGTTGATTGAAAAGAAGCCTCGGATACTGTTGAGTTCTCCTTAGGTAGCACATAGTTGTTTCCTCGTTAAAAACCTCGCTGGTCAAACCTATTCGGGACCAAATCCGGACTAAGGGAAAAAGAGTGTAACGCGTGCTTTAAAACCTAAGGTCTTCGTGTAAAAGGTGCCCTCGATGTCTTCGATCGAACACCTACAATGGTTTAGTTTTACATTCAAATGGACAAAAGGAGAAAGTAATACCTTAGCAGTAGTATCGTTTGAGTAGTGATACATTCCAATTGTTTGGCAGTTTTTCGCCTCCCATTGTGCCAAGTTTGTACGATCCTTTACCGACAACTCCGATGACTCAGTACGGTCCTTCCCAGTTCGGGCCCAGTTTCCCTTCATTCGGGTCTCGAGTATTGAGGGTGATCTTCCGTAGAACTAAGTCCCGATTCCGAAGTGTTGAAGGTTAGTCCTTCCATTATAATATCTCTCAATTCTTTGTTTCTACGCTGCCATCCGAACAAGTGCAGCTTCTCTTTTTCATCTAATAGCTCGAGGCTAGTATTCATAGTCTCGTGATTTTACTCCTCCGAGGCATGTCAAAACCTGGAGTTGGGTTCTCCGACCTCGACCGGGATCAAGGCCTCGGAGCCATATACTAAAGAGAACGGAGTAGCCCCCGTGCTGGACTTCGATGTCGTTCGATATGCCCATAGAACTTCTCTCCATTTTCCTTTTGCATCGTCCAACCTTTAGGTTTTGTATGATAGCTTTGTTTGTTGACTCGGCCTGCTCATTCCCGGTTGGGTGGTACGGTATCCATAGTATCCTCTTTATTTTGTGTGCTTCGAGGAACTCCGTTACCTTGTTGCCGACGAATTGCTTTCCATTGTCACATACCTTCTCGGCAGGTATCCCGAATCGACATATGATGTGGTCCCGGATGAAGTCAATAACTTCTTTTTCTCTGACCTTCTCGAAGGCCTGTGCTTCCACCCATTTAGAAAAGTAGTCAGTCATAAATAGTATGAATTTAGCTTTACCTGGGGTCGTTGGCATAGGGCCGACTATGTCCATTCCCCATTTCATGAAAGGTCACGGGGATAGGATTGAGTGAAGTTGCTCTCCGGGCTTATGAATCATCGGTGCAAACCTTTGACATTTATCACACTTTTTGACAAACTCCTTAGTGTCTTTTTCCATGTTATCCCAGTAATACCCTGCTCTAATAATTTTGCGAACTAAAGACTCGGCGCCGAAGTGATTCCCACAAGTGCCTTCGTGGACTTCCCGTAGAACATAATCGGTATCCCCCGGTCCTAAACATACTGCCAATGGTCCATCAAAAGTCCTCCTGTACAATGTCCATCTTCATCCAGTGTGAACCTAGCAGCCTTGGTTCGTAGAGCCCTCGACTCTTTATGATCCGACGGAAGCTTTTCGTTTTTCAAATAATCAATATATTTATTCCTCCAATCCCAAGTCAAACTTGTAAAATTTATCTCGGCATGACCCTCTTCGACCATAGATCTCGCTAATTGGACGACAGTCCCCGGAACAATATCATCTTCTTCTATTGATGACCCGAAGTTGGCAAGTACATCGGCCTCACTGTTTTGCTCTCGAGGCGCATGATCTGAGGTCCATTCCTTGAAGCGATGCAGGGTTACCTGTAGCTTATCCAAGTATATTTGCATTCTATCCTCCCGAACTTCGAAACTTTTGTTTACTTGGTTCACTACCAATAGAGAATCGCACTTGGCTTTAATGACTTATGCCCCCAAGCTTTTAGCTAGCTCGAGACCTGCAATCATGGCCTCATACTCGGCCTCGTTATTAGTCAACCTAGAAGTTTTGATAGATTGTCTAATAACACTACCTGTTGGTGGCTTCAAAACAATTCCAAGCCGGGACCCTTTCACATTCGAGGCTCCGTCCGTGAAAAGGGTCCATACCCCCGATGATGTACCCGATTTTAGCATAAGTTCTTTCTCCACTTCGCGTATGAGGGTCGACATAAAATCGGCCACGAAGTCAGCTAAGATTTGAGACTTGATGGTCGTTTGAGGCTGATATTCGATATCTTACCCGCTAAGTTCGACGGCCCATTTGGCCAACCGGCCCGATAGTTCGGGCTTATGCAAAACATTTCGAAGGGGATAAGTGGCAACACACATATAGGATAACACTGAAAATATGCATTTAACTTTCTAGATGCGCTTATTAATGCAAGTGCCAATTTTTCTAAGTGTTGACATCTAGTTTCAGCATCACCTAGAGTTTGACTTACATAATAAATAGGGAATTACGTACCTTGCTCTTCTCGAACCAGTACCCCACTTACCGCTATCTCAGACACTGCCAAATACAAGTAAAGCTTTTCGTCTACCTTCGGAGTGTGAAGCAGAGGTGGGCTCGATAAATATCGCTTTAAATCTTCCAATGCTTGCTGGCATTCCGGGGTCCATGCGAAATCCTTTTTCTTTTTGAGCAAGGAAAAGAATCTATGACTTCGATCGGATGACCTCGAAATAAATCGACCCAAGGCGGCAATTTGTGCTTCCTCAGGATTTTGAATGTTTCCTACAAGTAAGTTAAATGGTCATCTACGCGCAGGGACTTAACCAAGATATCGTCAATGTAAACTTTCATTGATTTACCCATCTGTTCCTCGAACATTTTGTTAACTAAGCGTTGGTATGTTGCTCCAGCATTTTTTAGCCCGAAGGGCATTACATTGTAACAGTATGTTCCAAACTTAGTGATAAATGAGGTTTTTTCCTGGTCCTCCGGGTTCATCTGCATTTGATTATACCCGGAGTAGGCGTCGAGAAAGGTTAGTATCTCGTGGCCGGCCGTGGCATCGATCATGCGATCGATGTTAGGCAATGGAAAAGAGTCTTTAGGGCATGCTTTGTTTAAATCCTTATAGTCTACACACATTCTAAGTTTGTTTCCCTTTTAGGAACTACAACTACATTGACTAACCATTTGGGGTATTTTACCTCCCGAATAGACCCTGTTTTAAGAAGTTTGGTTACCTCATCCTTTATGAATGCATGCTTCACCTTGGACTGGGGCCTCCTTTTTTGCTTTACCGGTTTGAACCTGGGGTCGAGGCTTAGCCGGTGTGTTGTTATTTCTGGTGGGATCCCTGTCATATCTAAATGGGACCAAGCAAAACAATCCATATTATCAATAAGAAATTGAATGAGTTTTTTCCTGAGTTCGGGGGTTAACCCCGTACCAAGGTATACCTTTCTCTCGGGCATGTATTCGATCAATATGACCTGCTCCAGTTCCTCAACCTTCGACTTGGTTGCATCGGACTCTTCAGGAATGACGAATGTTCGAGGAGTAAGGAGATCCTCTTCTTCGTCTTCGGTTACCTGCTGCTCCGATTCAGTCGAGGCTGGGGGCGGTGATTGCTATTTGGCCGTCTACTTATCTTTGGTGCTTGACTTTTCCGAGGTCGAAGGCGCTGGTACCGGTATCACCTCTTCGACTGCAAACATCTCTTTTGCAGCGTGTTGTTCTCCGTAAACCGTTTTTACGCTATCCACTGTTGGGAATTTCATCATCTGATGAAGGGTTGAAGATACTGCCCTCATGTTGTGTATCCGTGGTCCCCCGAGAAGTGCATTATACCTCATGTCGCCTTCGATGACATGGAATTTTTTATCTTAGATGGTCCCAACCACATTCACTGGTAGGATTATCTCCCCATTTGTTGTTTCGCTTGCCATGTTGAAGCCATTTAGGACTCGGGATGCTGGTACAATTTGGTCCTGAAGGCCGAAATGCTCTACGACCCTCGATCTGATTATGTTTGCTGAGCTACCTGGATCCACTAGAACACGTTTAACTTGAATTTTATTTAACAAAATAGAAATTACCAGGGCGTCATTCTGCGGCTAAGATATGCCTTCCGCTTCCTCGTTATTGAATGATAGAACGCCCTCGGGCACGTAGCTCCGAGTCTATTTTTCTCTGGTGATCGACACCTTGGTCCGTTTGAATACAGGCCCTTGTAGAACATCGACACCGCCAACGATCATATGAATTATGTGTCGAAGTTCTTCCTGCTCATTTTTTCTGTTTGTATCTTTTTCCCTGAAGTGGTTCTTTGCTCGATCACTGAGAAATTCTCGAAGATGGCCTTTGTTGAACAACCGAGCTACCTCCCCCCTCAGCTGCCCGCAATCTTCAGTTCTATGGCCATGTGTGCCATGATACTTACACATCAAGTTCGGATTCCTTTGAGAAGGATCGGTTTGTATAGGCCTGGGCCACCTGGTGTCCTTGATTCTTCCGATAGCTGACACGATCCCTGATGCATCTACACCGAAATTATACTTCGACAATCGAGGTGCTTCCACGGAGTTGGTATGTCTGTCAAAACCATTCTTACTCATGAGTCCCCGAGAGTTTTGACCTCGATCGTTTCTCCGATCGTTCCGAGGAGCGTTACGCCCCGAACCATTGTTTCTCTGATCGACATATGGCTGGTACTGTTCTTTGTTTGACCTTGATTCCCTGTCCGTATCCTCGGGGGCTTAGCTGCCAATCTATTAGGATGAACTGAACCCGAGGGGGCTCCCAACTGGTCGTCCTCGACCCTGATCTTCGATTGGTAACGATTATGTACGTCTGACCACGTTACAGCTGGGTACTCGATCAGATTCTGCTTTAATTGTCGTGACGCGATCGAACTCCGCTCGTTCAAACCCTGCATAAAATCCTGTACTGCCCAGTCATCCGAGACTGGTGGTAATTCCATTCGCTCCATTTGAAACCGGGGCACGAACTCCCTAGCATCTCGTCATTCCTCTGTCTTATCTTAAAAATGTCTGATTTCCTTGTCTCCACCTTTATGGCCCCGGCATGCTCTTTCACGAAGGCGTCTACTAACATAGCAAACGAATTGATAGAGGGCAAGTTATGGTACCAAATCATGACTCCTTTCGGCAAGGTTTCCCCAAACTTTTTCAACAATACTGATTCGATCTGATCATCATTCAAGTCGTTTCCTTTAATCCTGCAAGTGTATGAGGTAATATATTCATTAGGGTCGGTTGTCCCGTTGTATTTAGGTGTATCGGGCATGCGAAACTTTTTAGGAATGGGCTTTAGAGCCGCACTCTGAGAGAATGGCTTCTGTATGAACTTTTTGGCATCCAAACCTTTCAAGACCGGGGGTGCCCCCGGTATTTGATCAACACGGGAGTTATAAGTCTCAACTTTCTTATCATTATCTTCAATCTTATTTTCCCCATACTCGATTCTCTTGGTGAGTTCTTCGAGCATCCTTATAATCGTGGGGTCAGTCCTTGAGCCATTACCGTTTAATCTTTCTGGTATCGGCTCAGTACGTCGAGTGTTTTCTGGTTCGACTACACTTGGAGTTTTGTGCTGACTCTAAAGTTGAGCGATAGCGACCTGTTGAGCTTGTAGCATTTCGAATATTACTTGGAGGTTGACTCCCCCGTCTCCTATACCAGTGTTCCTTGGGCACCAGATCGGGCTTCCCTGCGTACACTTCCTCCGGGGTCTGCACCTAAATCCACATCTAAGGCTATTGTCACACCCCCTTTTCTCGCGAAATCGGGTTTCGACATTGACAACTCTTTTAAGGAAGGGTTTTAAAAGAGAGAGAGAGTCGCCACCTAACGGATTAAGGTGCGTTAGGGCACCTATTGCAAATAACTCAGATTATACTAGTTTGCATCACCAGAGATCGGGTAAGGGCTCAAATTACCTCGAGGGAAAGGTGTTAGGCACCCCTCGAGGTCCACAACGGTGGGTCCCGCNACCACTAATAAAGAAAGCGAAGGAGTCATTTAATAGGGATGGGGGGTCCTAAGTTTTTTAGCCTATAGGATCACCCCGTGCAACATAAATAATACTTCGTAACTCTCCCAAGATGGGGGTGTTACTCATATTATTCAGCGGGCATATTCAGCGGGCACAGACTACCATTTCCTGCTACCCGATTACTATTTTTGAATTTTTACCTAAAACGCTCTAATCAATTCTAACTCGTGTCCTACACGTGCACTACCCGTCCCTCACCTATGGTCGTGGAGGCATTGGGACCTCTATTTTGGGATGGTTCTAGATTCAGCTTAGGTTTCTCAAAATTGTAAAACTAAGCGACATACAAAACATATTGGACTTTTCATGCAAAAGCAGATAAAGGCTCAATTTAGCCTCCACACATAAGGCAGCAAATGCACACAAAACATATTGGCGTATTGACAGTTTAATCAGTTAAGGATATTAGATCCTATAGAAATGATTTCTACGTGACTCTGGATTTCAAACATGCGGACAGTTTATGCAAAGTATAACTAGGTAATTCTGTAATTGCCTATAGATTTCAATTAAGGAATTTGAACCTATAGGCAGGTTATCTAGGCGACTTACTCGACAATTGACAATAGAAGTGCTTCATAATTATTACTTACTCCTATAGGCATGCTTTCTAGTGGTATGCAGATTTCCAGTTTTAGCAGTTGACACAAATAATAATTATCCTTACGCGCGTGCATTCTACTTTTAGTGATTGAGTCTGTTTACTAATTCCCGAAGACATGCATATTAACTAAGCGATTGTGACGATTGATTAAGGCCTATAAACATGATTTCTAAAGAAACAGATCTGAGTATGCTGCAATTAAACTATTATTGCATTTCCTATAGGCATGGTATCTAATTATGCGAAACAAAACAGACAGTATACTCGCAGAATTTATTTGAACCAGAATAAAATCCCTATAGGCAGGTTTTCTAACATGCGATGGCAGACATAAGCATTTAGAAAAATTTTAGCACACAATTTCTGGGCATAAAATAAAACCTATGGGCATGTTATCTAACGTAATAATAGCAGAAAACCTATAGGCATGTTATCTACCCACAGAAGATCAGATAAACCCATGTCCCAATTTCATTATCACCCCCAATTGTTATTACAGAAAAGAAAATTATTATAGACCATAATTAATTGAATAAATTACATAGTATGTAAACTATAGGAAGCCTTCAGTAGGCCTAAAACAACATCTGGATGGGCCAGGCCCTTCAATCCATAACTTCTCCAAAAGCTGATGTTCATAGAACCACAAAGTGATTGACTCACTTCTGTTTTAAAGCACAAGCTTACCCAGCCAACCCTATAGTGTGTCAGAGTTCCCAAGGGCTTCATAAACCCCCGACAGTGCTCATACTAGAGTAAAAAATCAGAACCAATTCAAGGAAAGATTAGAAACCAAGTCCTGGTGTGTCAAAGTTCACGAGGGTCTCATAGGAACCCTGAGCAGTGCTCACACCAAGAAGGCCAAGGACAATACTCAGATTAGCAAGGGTTAGGGTTCAGAAGAGTGCAGGTCAGGATTAGAAATCATACTTAGGGATAGAGTCACACACAGAAACAGAGACAAGCACTTTGAAACTAATAAGTTTTGAAACTAACAAGTTTGAAACTTTAACAAGGGATCAAAACATACTTCACAAGGACAATAAAGAATTCAGATTAGGAAAATAGCATGCCGGTGATTAGTAAGAACTAATAGCATAGTGAGCACATAATAATATACTAACAAAATAGATTAAGGGGTACATGATAGGCTGGTTTAAGGGAATGATATTAAAAACATTTAAGGATAGCATTGAGTGGACATAATCAAACAGGTTTCATCACTAAGTTAAGACAAGCCTAACACACATAGAGCAATGAATCTAGTACAGTAGCATATTGAGCAATTGAGATGGAGAGGAGTCTTAGTGACTTACTAGTTCGAATGAAACAGGAAAAGGTTAAGCAATGAGGCAATGACCATCAATAGCAGCAAACAACAATACAGATTTCTGGCCTTGGCTTCCAGCCGGCCAGGAATCAATACAGAATATAGTAGTATAGAGTATAGAGTTTAGTAGTGAAAGTAGTTCGAGTTCTTAGTCCTCTTCTAAGGGGAAGGAGGGAAGGGGTTTAAATAGCCTTAGGCTAGAGTACACAAACATGGAAATAATCAATCAACTTATTTAAGGAAAAACTCAACACATTATTAAGGCAAGTTAGAAATAACAGTGCATATACGCGTATAACAGTAGTCAAACAAGTCTGGGAATCAAAGATTCTCATGTAATAATTAAGGCAAGAACAGATAGACAGAATCAGTAAGAAAAAATGGAATAAGAATCGGAACCCTAATTTTTTAGGGTAAGTAAAATCAGTCAGAATAATCAAAGGATAACATGCATATAGATAGCTATAGGAAAATATATATTGAAGAAAACACGTTAACAAAATAAGAATCATAACAGATCTGAGCCCTAATTTTAGGGCAAATAAACTGGTCAGCAAATTCACAAAAATAGAATGCATATAGATGGATATAAGGGAACATTAAAGGCGATACTTAACAAAATAGAACCAGGACAGATCTTAAAAGATCTGAGCCCTAATTTTAGGGCAAGTAAAACCAGTACGAAAATCACAGGTAAACGGAACATTTAAGAAGATATTCGACCATAAATAGAACTAGAACAGATCTTAAAGATCTGAGCCCTAATTTTAGGGCAAATAAATTAGGCAAAAACTTTTAATGAAAAAAAATAGCAGAGAAAATAGACATGCGGAAACATAAAGGAGAGTTTTAATTAATAAAAGTAAGAAAAATTTAAGCAGATCTTAAAAGATCTAAATCCTATTTTTAGGGTAAACACAGAGTCAAAAGAATCTCAGAGATTCGTACCCAAAGAGGTGAAAAATGAACCTAGATGAGAAAAGGGGAAGGTTCGAACCAGATTTGGTCCAAAATGAGGGAAATCAGCTTGCCATGTTAGGAAAGCCTCTATGTTATGCCACAAACGAGTAACCAATAGTGAGACAAAACCAATAAGGTAAGAAGATCATCGATTAATTCCATATCCGATTGGGATCGAAGAAAGATTTGGGGTGACGGTGCTTTGGGTTTCAGAGGGGAGGAGAGGAGGGAGTTTAAGGGCGGCATTTGGTAAGAGTGATTAGGGTTTTTGGGGAGGGAGTTAAATTAAAATGGGGGGTATTGAATAGGGGTCGTTGATCTTGAGAGATCAACGGTCGGGATTGAAGGGGGGTTTGGGTCGGGTAAAACGGGTATTGGGTTAGGCGGGCTGGGCTAAGTAATTGGGCTGGGGTAATTGGGTTGGTTTGGATAGCTTAGGTCCGAAAATTCAATTAAAAATTGAGGCCGGATTTTAAATACCCGATTTATTAAACAAATAATATATAAAAATAATACATAAATAACAAAAATATCATTTGTGCATAAAAATGGTTAACAACAATTATTCAACACTTAAAAATATAAAAAGTTATTTTTTTACATAAATAAAGTAATTATAAGTATATATGGGCTATTATTGCAAAATGTGCAACTGTAGCCTTTAAAATGCAAATGTATTTATGATAAATATGTTAAAAATATTTAAAAACCTAATCAGGGTGTAAATGATAAAATTAGATGATAAAATCATCATAAAAATAATTTGTGATGCGATTAATGAGTATTTATATGATAAAATGCAAGAATAAATTAATTTAAAGCCCTTTAGAAATTATAGGAAATTATGAAAAGAATGCTTACATATGTTCATAAATAAAGTGATGGTGCATATGCACTATTTTGAAAGTATAGATGCATATTTGAAAAATATGAGGAAAAAATTGGGTATCAACAGCAATGTGCGAACTAACATCGTCTGGTTCCCCATTTGGTGCTTCCCCAGGGTTAATTGGTGGTACACAGAACCCTATATTAATTTTTTCTCCATGAAATCCAAGACCCTCATTGCTGTGTACGTGTGCACTTTGCGAGTTTGACATGTTTTATCCTGAAAACAAAAATTCTTGACAAGAACAAGTGTGAAAATAATGTGTGTTATTAGAATCACTACTGAAATAATCACTATTATCTTTAGCCCTATGGTGGGCGCCAAATTGTTTACCTCGAAAATACGACCAACAATAAAATTTGATTTATGGTTTTAAAGATATGTATTTTAGTTCAATACCAATTAATAACCAAGAAAGCTAGCGTGAAAATGAAGGAAGTAAGTAAAATCAAACAAGTATGTAAGTCAGTCTCAACCTCGAGCCAAGGTGACCTCGAGGTGAATCAAGAATAGTAAAGCAAGAATAATAAAGTTAAAAGACAATTCTGATGAACAATGAGCGAGAAAATGAGAGAGTAAATTCTTTGCCAATGATTGAATGTGTTTACAAATGATTGGTGGTCCCCTTTATATAATAGGGGAGCCCTAAATAAGCTAGATTTCTATTTATTGTAAAGAATCTCATTGAGACAGTTGTCTAACCGCCTAGTACGGATTCGTACGAATCTATCGGGATTTAGGCCACAATTTTGGGGACATGGCAGGAATCTTGCTCATTCTGTTACAAATCCATAACGACATTATCTCGAGGCTGGTCATATTAGGCTCCGATGTTCCTCGAACACTTAGTTCTTCGAGCCTCGTACTCCGTCCTCAAGCTCGAACTCGGTCCATAGTAAGTCTATTCCTCGACGCGAGTCTTCTGTTCCTCGATATGAACCCTCGAATCCACAAAATTGGGGGCACCCGATTCCACCGTATACATATGGAGTACTAGAATATGAGTACGAAGTACAAGACGCGACTCAAAAACCAAGGTCTACACTAAACATAAAGATAGAACTAATATTGCCTCGCTAAAAGTAATAATGGCTAAGATAAGTTCAACTGCTTGATCATCCTCAATAGCCTGCACACATGCAGGGCCGGCTCTAAGCACAAGCTACTAAGGCAAGTGCCTTAGGCCCCCCATTTTTGAGGGCCCCATATTTCAATAATAGTTACTGACGCAAGAAATTTTATGCATGGGGATTGTTACACAAATAGTGTGTCAGATTTTATATTTACCTTTTAGTTAATATAGCTTATACTTTGACAACACACAATTATACACACACACACACACACACACACACACACACACACACACAACATAATACAATTACGTAAATATAATGTATATCACGTCTTCTTCTTCTTCTTCGAGTTTCAATCTGAAATTCAGCCAAAATCAAGTCTAATCTTCACCAAAACACACTCAAAATTGAGATATAAACTCCAAACCATATTCCCAATTGTTTGCAACAACACCCAATCCAAACAAATAATGGTTTTTGAAAACCCAAATTTGAATTCAAAGCTTCAAAGCTTTTTAATGGCCGTCAATGGTGGAATTGCTGCTCTCTTTTCCTTTGCTTTACATTACTAAAATTAGGGATTGAGAGATAGAGAGACGTAGAGAGAATTCCTTTGCTTTACGTAGATATCTTCTTCTTCATTTAAAATCAAGCTAATCAGAGACGTTAATGGAGGTAGGAATTTTGAATAAGAGTAAAAATTTCATCTGGTTTTTGAAGAAGAGATGAAATAGGCGTTAATGGAGGATTTCTGAGATTTGTGAAGAGAAAATCATGGGTGAATGCAAGATACGTGGTTGAGGGGGGTGGGATGTGGAGAGAGAAACGTGGGGGAGTGAGAATATACGGTATAGTTATTTTAGGACACTAATTAATATAATTAATTTCCTTAAAATGTACATAAATGATAATTGGGTATATAAAATATAATTATAGTAAAACTTGAGTAGGGAGAGTAATATAGTTTCATATAGTGTATAGGAATGTAAAAATTCCATATATANTGTCAGATTTTATATTTACCTTTTAGTTAATATAGCTTATACTTTGACAACACACAATTATACACACACACACACACACACACACACACACACACACATATATATATATATATATATATATATATATATATATATATGCATGCATCCACCAACTATTTTTAGTTTAAGAGATTAAATGGGTGGATGTTTGGGTTAATTCTTTTTTTTTTCTTTAAAATATATTGAATTAAGATAGAAATTATAGAAAAAAGGCCTCATATTAATATTTGGCTTTAGGCCACAAAATATATCGAGCCGCCCCTACACACATGCATTAATTGTGAGTTTAAAAGACCCGGCAAGATCATCCACTCAATCTTCGAACTTAATCCTCGGACAAGTCTTTAAAAATTGCTTGATAATGCATACTTAAGTAATACAAAGCAATACAAATATAAAAAAGTATACGAGTAAAGCATGTGAGCTACCATGAATACTAAAGAAGGTAACATGAAAAATGCTACTACTTGAGAACTATTAAAGTTGCTATGGGGTTCGCTCAAATGTGAATCCGGCTTTGGAGCATGGGTTGCCTGTCTGACTCACGTGATGCGGTGCATCAATCACCTCGTCTTACCGCTACTAAAGTTACTAACTCATAAGAGACATACATCGTGCTGAAGCTAACTTAGTGATGAAGTACACTAACAGGTGAACTAGGGCTAAATTTTGGAATGAGTGCACTCAATGATATAAATAATTTAAAATAAATGTATTTGTTCTGTTGTAGATCCTTGCAAGATTAATTCGAAAAATTGGCTCTAGTTCATTTAGAAAATGCGGTTCAGGGGATTATATGTGGAGTAATTTCGCATAAATTAATATCGTTACCTCAGAATTTGGCAACCTCAACTCCATTAGCAACTATAATCCCTTTTCGGTGAGGTCATATAACTGCTAGAAGTATCAAAATAGTGTAAAGATAGCTACTAGGATCCTCCTGAACTACTATTGATATTCCAAAACTAGCTACGCAAGGTTATGCTCGTCCATGCACAAGAACTAGGTAGTTTAAATCCAAACACACAACCCATATAGCATTCTCTAAAGGACAAGCAAGCAAACTGAGAGTTAAAGTCTCACTTGCCTCAATATGGCAAACCTTTACTTCACTTGAAATGCGAAATTTTGCTCAAACGAACTCCAATGACCTTAATATTTTTCAAAATTAAGAATAGCAGTTCAAATTGTCTATGAGGACTATTCTCATAATTTTAGGACGTCTTAAAGTTAAAGTCAATTCTTGATCAACTCCAAAGTTGACCCTCAGGTTAATGGGTTAAATTCCAAAATAAATTTCATAATTGAGTGATCATAAGCTAAAGATTCTAAATTTATGCTTAGATTCTCAAAACAAAACCATTTGCATGCTCATATCCTTAAATTAGGTGATTCTAAGGTTATATCCAAATCTTAATAGTTTTCACCTTGATTCATGTTCTAATGGTAAATCTTGCGATATAATCATAATATAAATATAATTCGAAGTTAAAATTGTTACATCTCGCGTTTTCGTACGTTAAAAGTTTCGTCTTCAGTTAATTGACATAGGCTCGGGGATGAGATTATCTTGAGATTAACGTATTTACGCTATTTATAACAAGCGAAAAATAAGTGTCATGAAGGATAAAGGGTATACGAATTAAAGAAAATGAGTTTCGTTGAAAGTGACCAATTTGGGATAAAATACGGGTCGAGCGATAATACCCGATAATTATGGACTAGTAACATACAAGGTACCATATGGCCATGATAAAATAATGTATAAAGTATATTAAAAATGAGTAGTATTTTTAGGTAAATTGAGATAACTCTTAATTATACGGGTAATTGGTTAATTACAGGGTAACGGAACATTACCCAGTTAACTAATAAGTGGATAGAAATTAATAAATTACATATCCAACACATGGCAAGAAGCCACAAATCTAGAGATGACTAAGTAGTCATTTATGCCTAGGTGGCTACCTAAGCTTAAGTAAGAATTTAATAATTAAACAAAACAAGACTTATAACAAGTCTTGTTACATTTCTATACTGGATAGAGAGAAAGAACCAAAAACGTTAATTTCTTGGTTTGATGTTCCAAAAAGCTTCAAAGAAGCAAATTTCGTTCAAAGAATCAGAAGCAAATTTCGTTCAAAGAATTTCAAGGAATCATAAGCAAATTTCGTTCAAGAATTTCAAAGAAGCAGAAGCAAATTTCGTTCAAGAAATTCAAAAAGCAGAAGTTTAATCCGATTTTTTTGAGTTCTAAGTTGAATCAACGAAGGTTTTCCAACGGAATATTATACAGAGTTTTCCCTACTCCAGGTATGTTAAGGCCATCCCTTCTTTCTTTTGGCATGGTCCAAATTATACAGAAGAAACGAGCAAACGCACAGTTTTCATAAATTACTCTATCCATAGAAATACTAGGGGTGTCTATATTCTTGATTCCCCATGTGGATTGTTATTATCTTCTATTCATGGGTCTCAGAATAATACGTAGTTGAAAAAGTTTATCCGGAAGGAATATTGAGATTTTTACGTATTTTTCATACATTTCACCCATTTATACATGTGCATTGACCCATGACCAGATAATGCTGTATTCTGGGTCGGGCCCAGGCCTAAATGGGCTAAATGGGCCACGCTAAATGGACCTGGGCTTAGCGGTCCCGGGCTCTGGCGGTCCCGGGCTTCACGGTCCCGGGCTTCATGGGCTCAACGGGTGGAACCAGCCCATGACGGGCCTAAGCCCACATGGTCCTGGGCTAAATAGGCCGGGCTCGTGGGCCCATACGGGCCTAACGGGCTTTTTTATTTCCGGGCTATTTTTTTAAATTTTTTTTGTTTAAGGCAATTTCTTGTAAACCATATATGTATATACTAATATAAATTGCTCTTATACATGGCTATGTAAATATATGTTGTATATATAATATAGAAACCTAATTATTAAAGTGCTTGAAGAAAAAGTAAAATAACAAAATAATAGTAAAACTAAATTATCATGCATAATAAATTAATAACAAAGTAAAACATTAAGCATAAATACGTCTAATAATTTTAAAGACGAATTTCCGGATAAATACGCTCAAGACAATACTTTATATGCCTCCTTAAAATGCCTGTGGTACACCCTGAACGAAAATTTAAGACTCTTCCACAGTTCTTGCACTTTANTTGAAGCTTGAATAGATAAAATATCCCGAGCCATCCTTGCAAGAACCGGAAAATGTTTTTCCCTTGCCTTCCACCATTCCAAAAGATCAAAGGTGCCGTCTGGATTCTCTTTTCAAGTCCCTGCGACAAATAAACTTGAAGCTCATTTAGATGTGAAGTCTCATCAAAATTATCACCTTGAGACCCCTAAACTCCGTCCAAGATTTAAGTGCTTGTAGGCCCGCAGCTCTTTTAGATGATTGTGAACTAGACGAAGTAGGGGTTGGAATATTTGGCCTAGCATGATCTAACGCAAGTTGGTAAGCATTATAAATTGTTTGCGCATTTATTTTAATTGAGGCTTTTGCCTCTGCAAGTGTAGAAAATTCCTCAACTGAAAGATCTAAAGCCTTATAAATATTTGTGTACCAAAAGTGAGGACCTCCTAATTTCATTGTAGGATTTAACAATGCAGCAACACCATAAATAGGGGGGATAGGGAAAAAATATTTTTTAAACTTTTCTTTCATTGCATTTATAGCAAGTTGATAAATTTCCCCACCCTCCGAAAATTCAACAAACAAATCACATAGTGCTGCAATATAAACTAAACAATTTGAAATAGTAGGATAAGGTTTAGGAACCTTTCTTTCTCTAAGGCCAAATTCATCACATTTTTTAAAATACTCTCTAAGTCTACTTCTACGGTTTGAATAAAAAAGCCAATTAAGAGCCATTCTAACCTTTTCAATTTCTAAATTTAAAATTCTCATACCATCACCGACGATTAAATGGTAAATGTGACAAATACATCTCACATGGAAACAATTACTAAATGCAGGATTTAGTGTTGTTGTAAGTATGCCTATAGCACTAGTGTTACTAGAAGCATTATCCATAGAAATTGCCATTATTTTATCTCTAATGCAAAAATATCTACAAATATCTGCAACGGTGTTAGCAATAAACTTACCTGTGTGACGTGAATTAATTATTCTATACGCAATAATGCGTTTTTGCATTATCCACTCCTCGTCTATCCAATGACTTGTAACAGTTAGATAATCACAGTCATTATTACTTCTACCAATATCAGTAGTAATAGAAATCCGATTAGTTATATGAGTAAATAAATACCGCAAATATTGTTCATATTCATGTTTATATTTATAAATATCGCTCTTAACTGTTGCGCGAGGCCAACCTTTATAAGTATGATTAAAAACTTTTCTAATATAATGCACAAAATTAGGGTTAGAAGGAAAAGTATATGGTAAGCACATAACAGTAACCATCTTTGCTAATTCTTCACGATCTTTATTAGGATCGTAATATAAAATACCACCGGTCACAGTGTTAATTCCTGGTTGAACTAGATTTGAACCTGTACTAGGGTTAATCGCAGTATCTACACTTGTCCCCTCTTGCTGCGCTTTCATTTGTAAATATTTAACTTTATCTCTAGGGTGTGTTTGTATGTGCCTAGCCAAACTACCCGTACCGCTACGGTCTCCAGTATATTTATGCGCCAGCAATTTCCCACAAGTTTTACACTTAGCCTTATTTTGTTCTCTTACTTGAGTAAAAAAATTCCAAACAATTGATGTTTCTAGGCGTTTAAGGTTGTCTATTAAAAGTAGGGGTTTCTACAGGTGGGTCGGGCGGGGCATCAGTTGGGTTATTAACAGGACTAGTAGGTGAATCATCTAAATCCGGTTGGGTTTCATCTACTTCCTCATTTTCCTCATCATTTTCTAAGATAGTTTGATTAGGATAAAGAGCATTCATAACTTCTTCATTTAATTGTTCACCTGGTGCAACATTATGGCAAAATTCACTATCGGAAAATTGAAAACAAGGGTTATCACTATCAAGAATAATAGGAGCAGCAGGACGGGTAACAGGTCTGGGTCGGGGAGCCGGGGGAAGGGTAGTAGGTTGGCGACTACTTTCACCAATTTTAGCTTTTCCCTTACCACCAAATATTTTTTTCAAAGAAAATGGCATATTAATTACAATTATGCAAACTAAAACACACAAAAATATATTCTTAAAACTTAAGAGTTGTAACGAGTTTACCGAATTGCCGAACAACTTCTTGAAAATTGAAAATCGTTGAAGACTTGAATACTTCAGTTAAACAACTTAACAATTTTTCACGAAATTGCAATAATAAAATAAGCAATTATAGAAGAGAAATTAGATATAGATTGAGAGAGATTGATGAATTGGTGAGTAAAAATGAAAGAATGAGGGGGTATTTATAGTTGAGAATTGGAAAAAAGTGTAATTATATAAAGTTTGGGGGCCAAATAGCTATTTTATAAAGTGGCAAACGGATAAATTTGAAGGCCAACGGCTAGATTTTAAAATCTGACCGTTGGTCTTTTTCTTTAATTTTTTTGTTTTTGAAAATAGCCGTTGGAGCCCGTTAGGCCCGTTGGGCCCGGTTAAACCGGTCCAGGCCCGCCTACCGGTCCCGGGCTCGTGGGCTCCTTGAATTGGACCGGCCTGCCACGGGCCTTGTGCACCATTAGGGACCGGCCCACCGAGACCGGCCCACCAGGCCTGTTTAGCCTATTTGGACCGCGGTCCCGGTCCGGTCCCGGGCTAGGCCCGGCCCACAGTGCAGCATTATGACCAGATGGCGTTATATACGCGTATATATGTAAATATATGTATATGGGATATGGGAAAAGGTTACGGCGTTATATACACACCACCACCTGATCAGCTGGTATATATTGATGATGTTGCCCACAGTGGCCGAGACAATATGATGGGATACCCTTAGAGACTTGATGATATTGTGTACGTCCATACCTACACATGACACGACATTTATATGCACGTGCATGACATTATAAATGTTTCAAGATTTATAAAGTTATTCAGATTTACAGACGGATTTCTTTATTCCATATTTCATCTGTCTCTTATGTACTTATTTTCATGCCTTACATACTCAGTACATTATTCGTACTGACGCCCTATTTCACGGGGCCTGCCTTTCATGCCCGCAGGTGCAGGTAGGCCAGCTGACAGCCCCCCTTCTTAGGATCGTTGATCAGCGAGAGTTGGCGTGCTCCACTTGATCCGGAGCTGCTTATATATATATATATATATATATATATATGGATATGACGTGGCTCAGCCCCGTCTTTGTATAGTTATATTTCTATTAGAGGTCTGTAGATAATATGTCTAGTTGGGTTGTATGTGGCCTTGTCGGCTTTCAGTTTTGGGTGTATAGTTGTCTATAGCAGCCTTGCCGGCTCGCCCACTGTATTCTGCATGTATATGTACATATGCCTTTTTGGCAGGTTTCCTTCATATATGTTATTTTCTTAATTCAGCAGGTGTTATTCAGGTTTATATCTTATACGCATGCTTAGGGGTGTTTGTCAGGTGAGTCTTTTATATCTTATATGCATGCTTAGGGGTGTTTGTCAGGTAGGAATCAGGCACCCGTCGTGACCCATCGGTTTGGGTCGTGACAAAAATCATTTATTCCAAAGTAGAAGATGAAGATTTAATCCAAAATGCCTAACTGAGCTTCTAGGTCTCAACAATAATAAGAAGTGGACCAAAATCGTGAAATGGTGCTATTTATACTTGAGCTGAAAAATAGTTTTGGAAGGGTTAAGTGTGGCACACCCAAAATCGCGCCTGAGGCAGATGCTATATCAGGCTACAACATTTCAACTTGTCCTCCAATGCATTGAAAATCATTCGATACCCCTCCAAATTATACTGATAAGTCCAAAAATATTGTATGAACTTCTCTATGGTTTCAAAACATAAAATAAAGCACGAATACTAAAATCGAGTGGTAGATTTGTAACATGAACCGCCGACAAGGAAGGTGGCAAGGCCAATCTATAGGCCACAACACCAATCGTCTCAACTATTTCAAAAGGACCAATATATCCCGAGCTCAATTTTTCCTTCTTTCCGAATATTACGAGTCCCTCACCGACTCTCTCTCCATGAAATCTAAGTTTTCGGCTCGCTTGTCCAAATAGTAATTTTGCTTGCTATAAGATATCTAAGCCGCTCATGAATTACTTTGACCTTGTTCAAGGGCACCAAATTTGACCACAACATCTTTTTCTCACCCAATTCAAGCCATCCAATAAAGGAACGACATTGTTGTAATGACCAGGTCGATTGTTTTGCATTTTAGTACTATGTTTTGTGATCCGAGACTTTGAGTAGGTTTATTTGATATTTTATGACTTACGTGTGTAGTTTATTTTGATTTTTGAGAGGTTTGGGAGTATTTTGAAAAAGAATTTTTATTTTAGAAGTTTTAAGTTGTTGGAGTTAATCAATGTTTGACTTATGAGTAAACGACTCCGGAAGTGATTTGATGGTTTCGTTAGACATGTATGATGATTTTTGACTTGTACGTATGTTTGGTTAGGATCTCGCGTGACCTGAGTCGTTTCAGCGCTTATGGTTGAATGTTGAAAATTTGAGTTCATGAAAATTAATACATTGAGTGAGCACTTTTTATTGGGTAAAAAGAGTTCATGAACATTTGAATTCTTGATTTTAGATATTATTTTGATATTTTGAGCTTACGAGCAAGTTCATGTAAGGTTATTATACTTGTATGGATATTTGAAATGGGGCCTGAGGGTCTCGAGTGAGTTTCGAATTAATTTCGGGATGTTTTCTAAGTTTTTCCATTGATGGTGCTGATCTTGTCGCATTTGCGATGGACAACTTGCAATGCGAGGTTCGTATTACCTTGCATTTGCATGGTCTGACGTACCGATAAGTCGTTTAGAGTATTAGCCCTTATTTTCGTGTTTTGAGACATCTATTAGCTTTGTTTGATGTTTCTTGATTTGCGGTGCGTGGTCCTTGTCATTTTTCGAAAAGTTTTTACGTAAAATTTTGAAGAAAAAGTGATTTTAGGCTTGAAATGGAACTTGAGTTGATTATGGTCAACATTCTTGGTAAATGACCTTGGATCGGTATTTTGACTATTTCGGTAGGTTCGTATGATATTTTTGGACTTGTACGCACGTTTTATTGGGGTCTGGGATGACCTGAGCACATTTCAGCGCGTTATGTGAAAAATTGTGAAAACGAGTTTTTAAGTTGAAAATCATGAGTGTTAATGATCGATTCATGTTATTTGATATTATTTTGATGATTACACTTGTGTGCATGTTCTATTTGGAATCTGAGAGGCTCGAGTGAGCTTCAGATGTGTTACGGAAGTGTTTTGTTTAATTTTGAATTGCTGGTGCATAACTATTGGTGTCTCAGGTTTGCAAATCTCGCATTTGCGAGCTCGCTTTTGCGGTCCAATGATCGTATTTGCAATAAAGGGCTGGTGGATTGGTACTTGGCATTTGCGAATATTTGATCGTATTTGCGGACTCTGGGAGTACACATTTGCGACTTAGAGTTGGGAGCAAGCAGCTTTGCAAATGCGAAGCTTCGCTCGCATTTGCATTCAATGGGCAGATCGCATTTGCGAGGATTTTGTCGCATTTGCGATGTTGGGTGGCCTGATGCACTGATCGCATTTACAGTTAGCGTTTCACATTTGCGGGCATCACATTTGCGAAGAAGACATTGCAATTGTGATGTGTGCAGCTAGGTAAAAGAGGGATAAATCGGGACTTAACTCATATTACACTATTTCTCAACCCAAACACCCTAGAGGTAATTTTTGAAGAACTTTACTTTCTAAATTCGTTGGTAAGCATCTCTAATCCACTTTCTTTCAATTTCTCATTACTTTTTATGAGTTTTTAACATCAAAACTGGGATTTCCATGGTAGAAATTGGGGATTTGGTAAAATTGAGATTTAGACCTCAAATTGAGGTTGAATTTCGAAACAAATCGAATAACCGAGCTCGGGGTGAATGGATAATGAGATATTGGTGTGGATCTCAGATTTTGACCAAGTGGGCCTGGGGTTGACTTTTTTAATTTCATCAAAGATTGAACTTTTTTCCTTCGTGAGTAGTTTTTAAAGCTTATTTTAAATTGTTTGATCGATAATTGGCTAGATTCGGTTTGTTTGGAGGCTTGTTTGAGAGGCAAGGCCGTGGTTGGTTGATTAATTTGGTTGGAGAGTAACGTAAGTGCCGTGTCTAACTTTGATTTGAGGAAATTAGGACTTATTGGTCTATTTGTTATGTGAATTTATGTGAAAAAATAGCGTATATGCAAGGCAACGAGTGTATATGCGCCGTCATGGGTTAAAGCATGTGGATTGGGGTATTTATTATTGTTCTCAATTATTTCATGTCTTTATTTAATCCATGTTATTACCTGTTGAATTCTTTAATTGTTACTTGCCTTTACTTGTTAATTCATGCCTTTATCCGTTACATGCCTTAATTGCTAATTGTTTCTGTGTATCCGTGTCTCTATTTATTAACTGTCTTTACTTGCTTATTGACCTTGTGTGTTATTAGATAACTACTTTTACCTGCTTTATGTCCTTAATTGTGTAAAATGCATTTTATTCGAATTACATCGTAGTGGTTGTAAACGCTCATTATATTATTATTGTTTGGGATCGGGTTGCGTGCCGCAACAATTATTGGTAATATTGAGTGGGATCGGGTTTCACGCCGAAACGATCATTGGTATTGTTGTGTGGGATTGAGTTGCACGCAGCAATGGACATTAATATTATCATTTGGGATCGGGTTGCACGCTGTAGTGGTATTTATATATATGTTTGTGGATCGGGTTGCGCGCTACAATAAAGGAGACTTATTATTGATATATAATTGTGGATCGGGTTGCGCGCTGCAACGAAGTATGATTCGTTATAGCTATTAGTTATTGTAGAGTTTATTCCGGTACTGTGATACAAGATTTGAGAACATATTATTTTGGGGCCCGCCGGTAGTTGACTTTCAGGTCCGTTTATATGAGTTTACTGCTTTATCTATATTTTTGTTTGTTGTTGTTATTATTTGTACAGGTTTATTGTAAGTGTCTTGTCATAGCCTCGTCACTACTTCGTCGAGATTAGACTTGTCACTTACATAGTACATAGGGTCGGTTTTACTCATGCTACACTTCTGCTCTTCTTGTGTAGATCCCGGTGCTGGTCCCATCGGTGTACAGAGGAGTTTTGCCCGAATCGACTTGTTGAGGAGACTTGAGGTAGAGCTGCTAGCGTTAGCAGTCCCTGAAGTTCCTTTCTATTCCGTCTTTACTATTTCCTTTTGTTTTAAACAATTGTATTTCGTTTAGACTTTATTCGTAGTACTCTAGTTGCTCATGCATTCGTGACTCCAGCTTTCTGGGATATGTTTAGACTGAGATTTATCAGTTAATTCAGTTCATTTCAGTATCGTACTATTAAGATTTTGCTTTTAAATTACTAAAAATAATTAATTAATTAGTTAACGTTGGCTTGCCTATCAAGTGGATGTTAGGCGCCATCACGGCCCCGCGGTTGGGTTTTCGAGTCGTGACACAAGGTCTGGGAAGGGATCAACTTCACAATTGTGAAGCCGCGACCACATTTGCTCGCAATTGTGAAGTCCCAGTCGCAATTGCGACTTTAGTGGCTGGGGAACTATTTCGCATTTGTTACCATTGGTTCACATTTGCAATATGTGTAATTGCAAATAATAGTTCGCAATTGCTATATCTGCAGCTGGGTAAAAGGGGAAGGTTCCAAGATTAGCTCATTTTATTCTTTTTTATAGACTAGACTTCGATATAAGGCGATTGTTTAAATGATTTTCTTCCCATATTCAAGGGTTAGTGATTTTAACTTTATATTAATTAATTTCTATTATTTTTAGTGATTTTCACCCTTAAATCTAGGATTTCAAAGAGTAAAAATAGGATTTGTGGGTAGTAACTTAATATAGTGTGTTTTGGAGACTTAGACCTCGATTTGAGGTCGGATATTGAAACTAATTATATATTGGACTTGGGGAAGAATGAGTTTTCGGGATTTGATCTCGATTTCAATTTTAACCATGTGAGCCCATGTTGACTTTTGATAATTTTTAGAATTTCATAAAAAAAATTGAACCTTTATTGATTGGGGATATTCCTTTAGCATTATTTTACTTTCTTAGATGATATTTGACTAGGTTTTGATCGTTTTGAGAAGTATGTCTAAGAAAAATGGTATTGGGTTATTGAATTTATATCAGAATGAGGTAAGTGTCTTGCTTAGCTTTGATTTGAGAGAATTTTTCTATTAAATAATATTATTTTCTACATGCAGCAGTGATGCAGATGCGAAGTGACAACCGTATATGCATGTCTCAGGGTTATCCATGCTCGGGGTTCATTATATACATCTTTGTGCCTTATTGAACTTCATGATCTTTTTGACTCATGTTTCATTAGCTTCTAAAACTGTATAAGTACAATCATACATACTATAAATCATCTTTAGGCGTATAACATCTTAAATGAGCATAAAGGGCTATTCTTAAAATTGTTTCAATACTTTATATGATTGTAGTTGTAACGACCCGGCCAGTCGTTTCATGAGTTACAGCCTCGCTTCCCCCATTTCTGCTTCTTTATGTGTTGTTCAGCTGTATTTCATCTTATCGTGTTGGTCGTTTTGTGTTCGGAGTGGTCTTAGAGTGGAATGAGACACCTAGTCTCTTATTTGGAAGCTTAAGTTGGAAAAGTCAACCAGATGTTGACTTAGGTGTAGAAGATCCCGAATGTGAACTCTGATGGTTCGGATAGCTTTGTTAGGTGATTTTGGACTTAGGAGCGTGTTCAGAATGTAATTTGGAGGTCCGTGGTAGATTTAGGCTTGAATTGGTGAAATTGGAAATTTGGCATTTTTCGGTCGGCAGTGGAAAGCTTGATACCGGGGCCCGGGTTTGAGTCCAATTCGGGATTTTTGGTCTAATTTGATTATTTTCGTGTGGAATTCATTCCTTTAGCATATATTGATGATAATATACTGATTTTGGTTAGATTCGGAGCATTTGGAGGCCGAGTCGAGAGGCAAGGGCATCGCGGTTAGAGTTTTGTCCGGTTTGAGGTAAGTAATGATTGTAAATCTTGTCCTGAGGGTATGAAACCCCGGATTACACATCATTTCACTACTTTGAGGTGACGCACACGCTAGATGATGAGCGTGAAGGCGTGTACCGTTGGGGATCGCGACTTGGTCCGTTCCGTAGAAACTATTAAGTTGCGTATTTGACTGGTAACTATCTGATACTTATGTATTTTAGAAAGCATTATTATGTTGTGGGCTGAATCCCATATTTGGGCCTCGTGCCAAGCTGTTTGGACCCTTAGGGGCTTTTTACTACTATTCCTCACTGTTTTGATTTAATATTTGTACTCAGTCACGCTATGTTTTACTGATTTCATAACTCAGTCTTATTTACTCTGATTTGATGCATAAAATGATATTTTGGGCTGAGAACCCTGTTTTACTGTTAGCCCGAGTGGCTTGAGAGTTTTCTAACTGAGTAAGGCCGATGGCCTGTGTTGTGAGGATATCATGACATCGGGCTGCGCGCCACATCATGTTGTACTGATTTATGATATATGAGAGACCGTGGGCCTGACTTATTATGCCACGAGATAGCCTGTTATAGCGCTAGGGTTGTAGGAGCTCCTCCGGAGTCTGTACACCCCCAGTGAACGCGGGTTCCCTGAGTGAGTGATATGATGTTTCCCGAGGGGCTGTTCTTGATTCATGTTGTGCCTGAGGGGCTGATTATGAGTGGTTGTGAGGTTGCCCGAGGGGCTGATTCTGAGTGATGTTATGCCCGAGGGGCGGATTATGATACATGTGTTGCCCGAGGGGCTATTTATGATTTCCATCATTTTTATTCTAAACTTCATTGAACCTCTGTTGAAACTGTTAGAAAGACATTTTTCAAAGGATTTTTACTGAAACGGGATTTTTAACGAGATAATTTGATTTATATAGTGTTTTAAAAACATACTGTACTTATTGTGGTGCTATGACGTGGATTTATGTGTTTCTTACTGCTCAGTCTTTATTTACTTTTATAATTTACTAAGTTGGGCGTACTCACATTACTCCCTGCACCTTGTGTGCAGATCCAGGAGTTGCGGGTCGTGATAGCGAGCGCTGATCCTTCATCCGTCGCGGTTATCCCGAGTCGACAAGGTAGCTGCATGGCGATCGCAGCCTTGCTCTTCTCCCTCTTATCTTCCTTAGACTATATTAGTATTTTCCAGACTGTGATAGACTTAGTTGTATTCAGATAGTCCTTAGTAGATGCTCGTGACTTGAGACACCCCGATGTCGGGATTATGTTTCTTTCCGCACTTGTTATTTAGACTTATGTTGTGAAATTCTATTCTTTAATAGCTTAAAACGTCTTTATTATGGAATATTGGTTTGATTTGGGATTGTGTCGGCTGACCTAGTTTCATGATAGGCGCCATCATGACCGGGTTGGTTTTGGGGCCATGACAAGTTGGTATCAGAGCCCAGGTTACATAGGTCTCACGAGTCATGAGCGGGTTTAGTAGAGTTTTGCGGATCGGTGCGGAGACGTCTGTACTTATCTTCGAGAGGCTGCATAACCTTTAGGATAAACTTCACATTCTTGAATTTTGTCGTGCGAATCTGTTGATTCTAGTAACTAAACTTCTATTATTCTATTCTCTCACAGATGGTGAAGATACGTGCTACCGATCAGGACGGACGACCACCAGTACCACTAGTTGGGGCCACTAGAGGCCGAGGTCGCGGTCGAGGCCGTGGTAGGGGCAGGGGTGTTGCCCGCACATCACCTGAAGATCCACCAGCCGCCCCAGTTCATGATCAAGTTCCAGTTGTGGACGCTCCAGCAGGACCAGCTCAGGCACCGGTTGTGCCTATCGTTATCCCAGGCCTTCAGGAGGCCCTAGCCCAGAGTCTATCAGTGTGCACTGGTCTGGCTCAGGCGGTCTCAATTACTACGGCAGCAGCTACTTCTTAAGCCGGGGGAGGCACTCAGACTCCTGCCGCTCGCACACCTGAGCAGGTCTTACAGGGACTTCAGACACCGGGGGCACCTCCAGCCCAGCCGGTTGCAGCTGCTCAAGACTATGTAGCTCCTGTTATGCCAGAGGACGAGCAGCGCGGATTGGAGAGGTTTGGTAGACTCCAGCCTCCGTTGTTTAGTGGTGAGGATGCATATGGTTTCTTGGATAAGTGTCAGAGGATGCTTCGAACTGCTGGTATTCTGGAGACTAGTGGGGTCTTATTCACTACTTTCCAGTTCTCCGGGGCTGCACTTAGATGGTGGGAGGCTTACGAGAGGCGTAGGCCGGTTGGCGCAGCGCCCCTTTCTTGGCAGCAGTTCTCCGTTCTCTTTTTGGAGAAGTTTGTACCTGAGTCACGCCGAGAGGAGCTGCGCAAGCAGTTCGAGCAGCTTCGTCAGGGTGATAGGTATGTTACATAGTGTGAGATGGGGTTCTCCGAGTTGGATCGTCATGCGGTCTGGTTGGTTCCCACAGACCGAGAGAGGATCAGGAGGTTTTTAGATGGCCTTGGTTTTCAGCTTCGGTTGCTTATGACCAGGGAGAGAGTATCTGGTGCTACTTTTGATGAGGTTGTTGACATAGCTTGACATATTGAGATGGTACGTGGATAGGAGAGGGTTGAGAGGGAGGCCAAGAGGCCTCGTGGTCAGGGTAGATTCAGTGGTGCTCCTCATGGGGGTCAGTTTCAGCACGGCAGAGGCCGTCCATTCAGACATGCTCAGTCAGCTCGCCTAGTTTATCGTGGGGCATCATCGGGCCATGGTTCTTACAGTTCTCATCAGGGCCATTCATCAATTAGTGCCCTTCCAGCCCAGAGCTCGTCCCGTGCTCCATCAGTTCAGGGCTCTTCCATGCCAGGTTCTTCTGCTAGTCATCCCAGTGCTAGGGGTTTCCTTCGGTCCCTGTCTCCAGCACTAGGGAGTTGTTATGAGTGTGGAGAGTTGGGGCATATGTAGAGGCAGTGTCCTTGTCGTCATAGGGGTCCGCCTCAGCAGAGGAGTCAGCCATCAACTTCAGCACTAGTTACTTCACCACCCACCCAGTCAGCTAGAGGTGGAGGACAGTCAGCTAGAGGTCGCCCTAGAGGGAGAGGTCGATCAGGTAGTGGTGAGGCCCGTTTCTATGCACTCCCAGCCAGACCAGATGCTATTGCTTCAGATGCTGTGATTACAGGCAGTGTCTCAGTCTGCCATAGAGATGCCTCTGTATTATTTGACCCTGGTGCCACTTTTTCATATGTGTCATCATATTTCGCTCGATATTTGGATATGCCCCGTGAGTCTCTTGTTTCATCTGTTCGTGTATCTACTCCGGTGAGAGATACTATTGTTGTGGACCGCATAGATCGGTCGTGTGTGGTGACTATTTGGGGTTTGGAGACCCGAGTGGACCTTCTGTTGCTTTGTATGGTTGATTTTGATGTGATATTGGGCATGGATTAGCTATCTACGTGTCGTGCTATTTTAGACTGTCATGCTAACACAGTGATGTTGGCCATGCCGGGTGCGCCACGGATTAAGTGGCGAGGTTTGACGGATTATGTTCCCAGTAGGGTGATTTCATTTTTGAAGGCCCAGCAGATGGTTGGGAAGGGTTGTCTTTCTTACTTGGCTTTCGTGAGGGATCTCAGTGCAGAGATCCTACCATTGATTTAGTCCCGGTAGTGAGGGATTTTCCAGATGTGTTTCCTGTAGACCTGCCGGGCATGCCACCGGACAGGGATATTGACTTTGGTATTGACTTTGGTATTTATTTGGTGCCGGGTACTCAGCCCATTTCTATTCCACCATATCGTATGGCACCGACGGAGTTGAAGAAACAACTTCAGTAACTCCTTGATAAGGGGTTTATTCAACCTAGTGTGTCCCTTGGGGTGCGCCTGTTCTATTTGTGAAGAAGAAGGATGGCACGATGAGGATGTGCATTGATTACAGGTAGTTGAACAAAGTCACAATCAAGAACAAGTATCATTTGCCTCGTATTGATGATTTATTTGACCGGCTTCAGGGAGCGAGGGTGTTCTCCAAGATTGATCTCAGGTTAGGGTATCACCAGTTGAAGATCAAGGACTCGGATATTCTTAAGACAGCTTTCAGGACCCGCTATGGTCATTAGGAGTTCCTTGTGATGTCTTTTGGGTTGGCCAATGCCCCAGCAGCGTTCATGCATTTGATGAACATCCTGTTTCGACCCTATCTCGACTCGTTTGTTATTGTATTCATTGATGATATTCTGGTATAGTCGCGTAGTCAGGAGGAGCACGCCGAGCATTTGAGAGTTGTATAGCAACGGTTGAGGGAGTAGAAACTTTATGCAAATTTCTCCAAGTGTGAGTTTTGGCTCGATTCAGTGGCTTTCTTGGGGCACGTGGTGTCCAGTGAGGTTTTTCAGGTTGATCCAAAGAAGATAGAGGCAGTTTAGAGTTAGCCCAGACCGTCCTCAGCCACAGAGATTCGCAACTTTCTTGGTTTGGCGGGTTATTACCGATGGTTAGTTCAGGGATTTTCATTTATTACATCACCCTTGACCAAATTGACTCAAAAGGGTGCACCTTTCAGGTGGTTGGATGAGTGTGAGGCGAGCTTTCAGAAGCTCAAGATTGCCTCCGGTGTTAGTTTTGCCATCAACTTCAGGTTCAGATACGGTATATTGTGATGCTTCTCGAGTTGGTATTGGGTGTGTGTTGATGTAGGAGGGTAGAGTGATTGCTTATGCTTCTCGTCAGTTGAAGCCCCATGAGAAGAACTACCCTGTTCACAATTTGGAGTTGGCTGCCATTGTTCACGCGTTAAAGATTTGGAGGCATTATATCTATGGTGTATCTTGTGAGGTGTTTACTGATCATCGTGGCCTCCAGCACTTGTTCATGCGGAAGGATCTCAACTTGAGGCAGCGGAGATGGTTGGAGCTGCTAAAGGACTATGATATTACTATTTTGTACCATCTGGGGAAGGCCAATGTAGTGGCCGATGCCTTGAGTAGGCGGTGTGTATGGGCAGTTTGGCGTATATTCCTATTGGGAGAGACCTCTTGCAGTTGATGTTCAGGCCTTGGCTAATCGGTTTGTGAGGTTGGATATTTCGGAGCCCAGTCGGGTCTTAGATTGTGTGGTTTCCCGGTCTTCGTTGTCTGATCGCATCAAAGAGCGCCATATGATGATCCTCATTTGCTTGTCCTCAAGGACAGAGTTCAGCACGATGATGCCAGAGATGTGACTATTTGTCACGACCCAAACCGATGGGCCGCGACGCACACCCGGTACCTTATTCAACTGAGTACCAACAAAACGTATCTTTTCGTATCATACTATCATAGATAACTGAGCCGGAGAGGCTGCCGTGAAATAGGTAGAATCTAACATGTAATACCAACTTATACATAAGACATATAGGCCTGTAAGACCAAAATAACCACTCGTACACTGAACATAGGCCGACAAGGCCATACAATCTTTTACGTACATGACATTTGTCTACAAGCCTTTAAGGATACATAATTGTCATAAAGGTCGGGACAGAGCCCCGCCATACCAAGCAATACACATCTAAATCATACTGACCAAACAAGCAACTCCAGAGCAAATGGAGTGCACCAACATCTTCCACTGAGCTGATCGCCTACTTGGAGGACTCTCGACCTGTCTATCGAGGCCTGCGGGCATGAAACGCAACGTCCCCAGGAAAAAGGGGACGTCAGTACGAATAATGTACCGAGTATGTAAGGCACATAAATAATTACATAAAAGACATGGAAGAAATATAGAGTAAATGACTCAACCTGTAAGTCTGGATAACTCTGTAAATCATGAAATACTTATAGTGTCATGCATATGCGTATGAATGTCATGCTGTGCATAGGTACATGTGTCCATAACATCATCAAGCCTCTAAGGGCATCCCATCATATCATCTCGGCCGCTATGGGCAAATCATCAACGTATACCAGCTGATCAGGTGGTGGTGCGTATATAACGCCGTAACCTTTTCCCATATGCCATATACATATATATATATATATATATATATATATATATATATATATATATATATATATATATATATATATATATATACATATATACGCGTATATAATGCCATTTGGTCATGGGTCAATGTACATGTATAAATGAATGCAATGTATGAGATGTACGTCAACAAAATCTCTTGGAACATCATAAGACCATTATACCTCTGATTAATATCATGAAATAAACTTTTTCAACTTACGTATTTTATGAGACCCATGAACAGACGATAGAATAATAAGACATATGGGAATTCAAGAACATAGGCAACTCTAATACTTTTATGAATAGAGTCATTTATGGAAGTTGTGCATTTTGCTCGTTTCGTTTGTGTTGTATAGATCATGCCAAAAAGAATGAAGGGATAGCCTTAACATACCTGGAGTAGGGAAAATCCGTATGATGTTCTTGGAAAGGGTTGCACCGTACTCCTTTAGAACCGCAAAATCTTACATTGTTAATGTGTAAATAATTTTTGTTGGAATTATTGAAACCCGTAGGAATTCTCACGTCTTCTGTTGGATTTTAGATTACTTGAAACAATCAAAGGGATCATGTGTATGCTTATGGAATTCCAATCTTTATTGGCATTTTTTGGATTTGAGATTAACTTGACATTCCAAGGCAAACTCTAGATAGCCTACGGAAGTGTAATATATATGACACTTAAGTGAACACCTTTCCTTCCAAGTCACGAGTCACTCAATGCTTTACAAAGGGCTGCCACGTTTTTTGATTAGTCTTTATCCAAAGACTTTATTTAATTCACCATCAATTGTTAATTAACTAGGTAATGTCCCATTACCCAATAATTAACTAATTATCCACATAATTAAGAATTATTTCCACCTACTTAAAATACTACTCACTTTTCACATACCTTATACACCTTACTATCATGGTCATGTGGTACTTTGTATGACACTAATCCATAAATACCAGGTATTTTAGCTCGGGCCGTATTTTATCCCAAACTGTCAAACTTCGACGAAATTCATTTTCTTCGATTTGCTTACCCTCTCACATTCACGAATTTACTCATCACCTGTTATAAATAGCATAAATGCATATAACCTCAAGATAATATCATCCCTGATTCTACGTCGATTAACTTACGACGAAACTTTTACGCACGAAATGCGGGATATAACATAACCTCATTTCTGAGCTTTCATCAATTTATTTGTGGCGCACTTTCACGTATAAAAATATAGGGTGTAACACTATTGGTGATGATGGAGTATTGAGGATGCAGGGGCGGATATATGCCCAATGTAGATGGGTTTCGGGAGTTGATTCTGGAGGAGGCCCATAGCTCGCGGTATTCCATCCATCCGGTTGCCGCGAAGATGTATCAGGATTTGAGACAGCACTATTGGTGGAGAAGAATGAAGAAAGATATAGTGGGATTTGTAGCTCGGTGTCTCAATTTTTGCAGGTGAAATATGAGCATCAGAGACCGGGTGGCTTGCTTCAGCAGATAGATATTCCAGAGTGGAACTGGGAGCGGATCACCATGGATTTCATAATTGGACTCCCATGGACCTTGAGGAAGTTCGATGCTATTTGGGTGATTGTGGATCGGCTGACCAAGTCCGCGCACTTCATTCCGGTGTGTACTACCTATTTTTCAGAGCGTTTAGCTGAGATTTATATCCGAGAGATTGTTCGCCTGCATGGTGTCCCAGTTTCTATCATTTCAGATAGAGGTACTCAGTTAACATTGCAGTTTTGGAGAGCCGTGCAGCGAGAGTTCGGTACTCAGGTTGAGTTGAGCACAACTTTTCACCTTCAGACGGACGGACAGTTCGAGCACAGTATTCAGATATTGGAGGACATGTTGCGCGCTTGTGTTATTGATTTTGGGGCTTCATGGGACAATTTCTACCGCTCGCGGAGTTTGCATACAACAACAGTTATTAGTCGAGTATCCAGATGGCTCCATATGAGGCTTTATATGGGAGACGATGTAGATCTCTAGTAGGTTGGTTTGAGCCGGGTGAGGCTAGACTTTTGGGTACAGACTTGGTGCAGGATGCTTTGGACAGGGTGAAAGTGATTTAGGAGCGGCTTCGTACAGCGCAGTCGAGACAAAAAAGTTATGCTGATAGGAAGGTCCGTGAAGTGTCTTACATGGTTGGGGAGAAGGTTCTACTGAAGGTTTCACCCATGAAGGGTGTTATGAGATTTGGGAAGAAGGGTAAATTGAGTCCTCGGTTCATTGGGCCTTTTGAGGTGCTTCGGAGGATTGGGGAGGTAGCTTATGGGCTTGCCTTGCCACCTAACTTGTCGAGTGTGCATCCGGTATTTTGTGTTTCTATGCTCCGGAAGTATATTGGCGATCCGTCTCATGGTTTGGATTTTAGCACAGTTCAGTTAAACGGTGATTTGACTTATGAGGTAGAGCTAGTGGCTATTTTGGAGAGGCAGATCCGAAAGTTGAGATCAAAGGATATGCTTCAGTGAAAGTGCAGTGGAGAGGTCGGCCCATGGAGGAGGCTACCTGGAAGACCAAGCGGGAGATGCGGAGCAGATATCCACACCTATTTGAGGCTTCAGGTATGTTTCTTGAGTCATTCGAGGACGAACGTTCGTTTAAGAGGGGGAGGATGTAATGACCCAGCTGATCATTTCATGAGTTACAGCCCTGCTTCACCCATTTCTGCTTCTTTATGTGTTGTTCAGCTGTATTCCATCGTATCGTGTTGGTCATTTGTGTTCGGAGTGGTCTTGGAGTGGAATGAGACACTTAGTCTCTTATTTGGAAGCTTAAGTTGGAAAAGTCAACCGAATGTTGACTCAAGTTTAGAAGATACCGGATGTGAACTCTGATGGTTCGGATAGCTTCGTTAGGTGATTTTGGACTTAGGAGCGTGTTTGGAATATAATTTGGAGGTCCTTGGTAGATTTAGGCTTGAATTGGCGAAATTGAAAATTTGGCGTTTTCCGGTCGGCAGTGGAAATCTTGATACCGGGGGCCGGGTTTGAGTTCAATTCGGGATTTTTGGTCTAATTTGATTATTTTCGTGTGGAATTTATTCCTCTAGCGTATATTGATGAAAATATACTGATTTTGGTTAGATTCGGAGCATTTGGAGGCCGAGTCGAGAGGCAAAGGCATCGCGGGTTAGAGTTTTGTCCGGTTTGAGGTAAGTAATTATTGTAAATCTTGTCCCGAGGGTATGAAACCCCGGATTGCACATCGTTTCACAAGTTTGAGGTGACGCACATGCTAGATGACGAGCGTGAAGGCGTACACCGTTGGGGATCGCGACTTGGTCCGTCCCGTAGCAGCTATTAAGTTGCGTATTTGACTGGAAACTATCTGATACTTATGTATTTTAGAAAGTATTACTATGTTGTGGGCCGAATCCCATATTTAGGCCTCGTGCCAAGCTGTTTGTACCCTTAGGGGCATTTTACTACTATCCTCACTGTTTTGATTTAATATATGTACTCAGTCATGCTATGTTTTACTGATTTCATAACTCAGTCTTGTTTACTCTGATTTGATGCATAAAACGATATTTTGGGCTGAGCACCCTGTTTTACTGTTAGCCCGAGTGGCTTGAGAGGTTTCTGACTGAGTAAGGACGAGGGCCTGTGTTGTGAGGATATCATGACATCGGGCTGTGTGCCGCTGCATGTTGTACTGATTTATGATATATGAGAGGCCGAGGGCCTGACTTATTATGCCACGAGATGGCCTGTTATAGCGCTTGGGCTGTAGGAGCCCCTCTAGAGTCTGTACACCCCCAATAAGCGCGGGTACCCTGAGTGAGTGATATGATGTTGCCCGAGGGGCTGTTCTTGATTCATGTTGTGCTCGAGGGGCTGATTATGTGTGGTTGTGAGGTTGCCCGAGGGGCTAATTCTGAGTGATGTTATGCCCGGGGGGCGATTTATGATACATGTGTTGCCCGAGGGGCTATTTATGATTTCCATCATTTTTATTTTAAACTTCATTGTACCTCTGTTGAAACTTTTAGAAAGACATTTTTCAAAGGTTTTTACTAAAACGGGATTTTTAATGAGATGATTTGATTTATATAATGTTTTGAAAACATTATGTACTTATTGTGGTGTTATGACGTGGATTTATGTGTTTCTTACTGCTCAGTCTTTATTTACTTTTATTATTTACTGAGTTGGCATACTCACATTGCTCCCTGCACCTTGTGTGCAGATCCAGAAGTTGCGGATCGTGATAACGAGCGCTGATCCTTCATCCGCCGCGGTTATCCGGAGTCGGCAAGGTAGCTGCATGACGATCGCAGCCTTGCTCTTCTCCCTCTTATGTTCCTTAGACTATATTAGCATTTTCCAGACTGTGATAGTTTTAGTTGTATTCGGACAGTCCTTAGTAGGTGCTCGTGACTTGTGACACCCCGATGTCGGGCTTATGTTTCTTTCTAGACTTGTTATTTAGACTTATGTCATGAAATATTATTATTTAATAGCTTAAAACATCTTTATTATGGAATATTGGTTTGATTTGGGATTGTGTCGGCTGGCCTAGTTTCATGATAGGCGCCATCACGACCGGGTCGGTTTTGGGATCGTGACAGTAGTCATGCCTTATTCCACGAACACATTCTGTATCTATTATTCTTGTACTATTTGAGCTTCTTTATTTTTTTTAAAAATCATGATTGGGGCCTTGGGGCGATATTTGGCACTATGGGTATTTTCGTGTGATTGATATGATATGGGCACAAAGGATATTTCCATGTTTGATATGAAATTGACATATTGGTTGTCTCCTTGCAATAGTGACTTTGTCACTAATATATGCATGCCTCTTGATATTTTATGGATCTTGTCCCATCAGACTTTGGATTTGCATTTTATTTTAATATGGACTTTGTCCATTTTAAGTATGATTGGAAAGCCATTTTTTACATGGTACTTGATTTTCTTGATTAATGGATTTTGACTTTACTTGATTTGGTACCTCGATCCTTCTCGTTATTTATCATGCTGGATGTGATTACAAGACACATATGTTGGGTTAAATTGGCTATTTGATAGATTTTATTGAATTACCATTTAGAGCTTTCTTGATATTGGAGATCATGAAATCTAGTACCTTGAATTACTCCATGATTTAGTACTTGATTCACTTTGGATATCGCACTCTCATTAGGTACTTGATGACAATTTGATAAAATTATTTTTTGAATTCTTTCTTTCTTTCACTCTTCTATTAATACATAAAATATTTGTTAATATAAAGTATTAGTTAAATTTGATATCATGGGACTTGGAGAATTTAATGGCTCCAAACCCCAATGTTTATGTGACACTATGCTCGATACTTAGCGATAGCTTATTATTATTGTAGGTGATGTACCAGAAGAGGCTTGAGGATAGTCATAGAAGTAGACTTTTTAGAAGCTTACATGAAGATTATATTTGCATAAGTATTTATATTTTTGAAAGCTTGCGGGACTTGGACATGATCCATGTGACATACTTACATATGTAATTTTGAAAAACTATTGGGCATGCTATTTTGTAACATGAAATGGGTGAATCATTTGTCTATTTTGGGCATGTAAGCCAAGTCTTGTCATGTACTTAGTTATAACGGTCCGACCGGTAGCCCCTATTTATCGCTCCTTCTATGCTTAATTGTGGTTATGTGACTTTCTGGGGTGGTTGGATTGGTTCCGGGGAAGTTTCAGAGTGAATTGGGACACTTAGTCCCAAGGTTGAAGGCTTAAGTTGAAAGAGTTGATCGGAGTTTGACTTTTATGTAGACGAATCTGTAATGGAGTTTTGATGGTTTCAATAGCTTCGTATGGTAATTTTGAACTTGGGTGTATGTCCGAATATTGATTTAGAGGTCCGTAGATCGTTTTGACTTGAATTGGTGAAAGTTGAAAAGTTGAAGGTTTGGAAGTTAGAGAGGTTTGATTGAGAGTTGACTTAATTGATATTGGTTCGGATTTTGGTTCCTGAAGTTGGAATAGGTCCGTTCTGTCATATATGATTTGTATGCAAAATTTGAGGTCAATAGGAATTGGTTTGGTATGATTCAACATTAGTTTTAGAAGTTGGAAGTTCATTAGTTCATTAGGCTGAATTGGAGTGTGATTTGTGATTTCGATACTATTTTATGTGATTTGAGGCTTCGAATAAGTTCGTGTTGTGTTTTAGGACTTGTTGGTATGTTTGGACGGGGTCGCAGGGCCTCGGGTGTGATTTAGACGAAGTTCGGCTTCATTTTGGTCTTAAGGAACTGCTGATCTGATATCTGGTGCACTCTTCATCGCGATTATGGGGATTGCGTTCGCGTAGTGTTATTCAGTAGTAGAAGGTTTTGTTCTTCATGTTTGGCAAGAACGCAACACGTTTATGAAGGTTTATAGGGTCTATGCACCGCGATCGCGAGAGTGGGGCCGCGTTCACGTAGAAGAGAGAAGCTGGCTTGGGCACCAAGCCTTAAGCCTTCGCGTTCGCGGATGGGAGGACGCGTTCGTGTAGAATTAGCTCTGTGGAGCATCGCGCTTACGACATGGGTTTCATGTTCATGTAGGAGGTTTTGGTAGCTGATGTGTTTTGTTCTTACCGAACACAAGGAAGCTTCCGCGTACGCGAAGAGGAATACCTGGGCAGAATGCTTAAAACCCAAATCGAGGGTTAAAGTTATTATTCCATATTTTGAGTTGTAGAGGGGCGATTTGGATGGGATTTTCACGTCTTGGGTTGGGGTAAGTGTTTTTGGCTCGGATTGTTATTATTTCATGATTCTACCTTTTTTTAACCATCTAATTAGTGAATTAAAGTGAAGAAATGGGGGATTTTGTGAAAACTTTTCTAAAATGAAAAATAAAGGTTTGAAGGTTGATTTGAGGTTATAATGGGATGATTATGGTATGGTTGGACTCGTAATCGAATGGTGTCCGGAATTTGTGAATTTTGTCGAGTTTTGACGTGCGGGCCCGAGGTTGACTTTTTAATTTTGATAAAGATCGAAAGTTTATTGTTTGAAGTTGTTTCCTATGACATTACTTGTTGATATTGAGTTGTTTGTGACTAGATTCGAGTTTTTTTGGAGGCCGATACGCGTGTGAATGGCTTGTTGGAGTTGTTATTTGTGCGTTTTGAGGTAAGTAACACACCTAAACTTGGATTTTAGGGTATTTAACCTTGAGAACTACGTTATATGAAAGATATTGGAGTGACGGGCGTGTGTGCGTGCACCGGTGTATTCATGGTTTGGGGAGGCCTTTAGGCTATTACTGGGCTTGTTTCTGCTATCATATCATGTTATCCCCGCGTTCCCTCTATTTGTTTGATTATTTGAACTGTGAATCATGCTAGACATCATTTCTAGGCTACGTGCTAACTGCTTGAGACTTGATAGGGCTATTCTTATTGTTTATGAGTTATATACCTTACTTGCACATATGTTCTCAGTCATCATACCATATCCGTATATGATATCTCTGTCTCAGTACTTCTTATTTGATTCCTCATAAACTGTTGATACCGCTTAAGGGTAATTATGTTAAACTGAATATTTGAGATATGTTTATCTAAGACTTGAATGGTAAATGACTGAATTTCGGACTTAGAGTCGGTTTGGTACTGATTTTAAGGTGACACGTACGCCAGGACAATATTGGGCGAAAGGTTATTATTTTGGGGCGACGCGTGCACCAGGCCTCCCTATTGGGCTAAATGATTATGACTAGTGCTTGGGAAGGATCCGCCCCTCCAGAGTCTAACATTCCAGCAGTGGGCACAGGCACAATATTTCATTTATGTGCTTCATGATGGGCAGCTATGCGGGCACCCGTATAATTTTACCCCAAAATTAGATAACAATTGAATTTTTACGCGATTTAAGGATATGCTATTTAATCCAACACGAACAATTAAGAATATCAAATAAATGAGGTAGAAATGAAATAAACGTTCAAACCAGTTGCAATATTATGGCCAAGCCTGAATTTAGACTCACTAACGCACTTGTCCTCGGTTGGATCCTCGATTCAAGACCAGTCGTGAATAAAGAAAAGAACAAATGAGCTAGACTTTAAAAATAGCTAAAAGGCAGAAAATATACTTGTATTGCTTTTATTCACGTGTTACAATGTGTCCAAGAAAAGAAAAACCTCCCACAGTTTTAGTCCTAATAGAAGTCTAAATAAGGTAAAAAATTCCCCTTCCCGGTAATTGTTGATCCGCAATCGATATCAAGCGAGATTCGTGCTGTGATATCCGGTTGAGGACGAGTATCATGGCCCTCTATCCCCCATGCACAACCGTTCATCGTGTCTCCCGAGGTCTATAACTTATACTTGGCCCGAGGTGATTTGCTTTACAATATCCGATGACGGATACATTGTTTGCTCCCTCCGGGCCTTGATATGAAGGGTCTCAGACCTTGATTACAACCTCGTGGATCCATGTTCTCTCTTTGTTTCCTCGTTGGGAAATCGGGGTAGACTTTTACCCCTAATTTTACCCGTACATAGATAGTCCCCTTCGTTTTCCGGAGAGTAGGTTTACCGAAATGATGGCAAACGATAAGTGGACCTCGGTTCCTTTCTTTGCACGTCCCAACCGAAATGTCCCATCAGTCGCATCGTTCTAACGTCGGACACGTGTTAGCTGCTGGTTGACTGTCACGCCTCGGCCTCAGGGAGTGCGATGGGTGCTCAACCGGGATACCTCAGTCAAGCAAGCCTGAACAATGCCTTCTACCCGAACTTACACATGAATAAGGAGGAATTATAT
The DNA here is from genome assembly GCF_001879085.1 of Nicotiana attenuata. Classification (NCBI taxonomy): domain Eukaryota; kingdom Viridiplantae; phylum Streptophyta; class Magnoliopsida; order Solanales; family Solanaceae; genus Nicotiana; species Nicotiana attenuata. The sequence goes on along the minus strand of NC_031997.1, from coordinate 8,376,372 downwards.
TTCATTAACTAAACAATGAGAAGATCATGTGGACTGCGCCAATTCGTTACCATTAGTCACATCATTTATAAGCCTCCATAATATTACATTACACGTTCATAGTTTAGTAGTGGGAACACGTGATACAATTACAACATCCTTAGTTTGACTTCCCAACACCAATATGCAATCCACACTATGTCTATAGAGACTCTAATAAATACAAAAGAGTTCTATGATAGTGTCGGCAACAAGATCCCGGCTATACCTCAAAATATAATACACAAGGAACAAAAGATGCACTACCCCAAAATGAAGTGGGGCTCACCAAGTCATCTGGGAAGACGGTGTACCGCTATCACTGATCAATGCCGCCTGCTAAGGAACCACCTGCATCCATTAAAGATGCATCGCCCCCGACAAAAGGGGCGTTAGTACATATGGAATAATACTAGTATGAATGACTAAACACCCTCTTAATAGAACGAGTAATAATACAAGGAAGAACAATCATAGAATCAATGGGAGCCTCAAACAATACCAAAACATCCAGTTAGGAGCAAGACAAGTTTTCAAGTAAATTTCCATATTTTAGGTTGGGAGATATTTAGCACTGATATACCACCATGTCTTTAGCACGGAGTCCAGATCACGGACCAATCAGCTAGGCCGTCTCACCCAAAGACATCCAATCACAATCACAATCTCAATCATTATCTCAATCACAATCACAATCTCAAGCACAATCACCACCATGTCTGCGACATGGCGTCTGATCTCGACCCGATCGGCTAGGCCGTCTCACCACAATATCGTGTGGATTGACATCACCCTTCGCTAGCAAATCATCTCTTCCCAATTAAGGAGAATAATCTCATCACATCAATCTCTTCTCAAATAAGGGGAATAATCACAATCTACTCCTACACCGACACATGTAGTTTTGGGGTTAGGTTATTTCAACCTACTCTTCCTCAGTGACTAATGATACTCCCAAATGTTTATTATATAAAGGGCTTTCAGCTCATTTCATAGTCTTTTACTCATATTTTCATTTAATTGGTACTAGTGGCCGCAAATGTAATATCATTCTTGGCACGTCGGCCGTATTTCGTATTTCATGTTCACGCTTTTCACTTTCAAGCACCATCACGGATTATTAACAACAATGCATCTCTAATCACGAATATTAGTACACAAATGAGAAAATAAGAGTCTTAGGCACATTGAGCTTTCTTACACATTTTGGCATAAAAACTAGCGATTGAGACATGATTGAATTCATAATATTTCGACACAGGGTCACATTTGAATACATTCTCGGAGGATAACACAATATGATAAGAGCATTCAGAATACATTATGAACATATATCTTTCGACATAGAGTTTATTCGCAATAGTCAAATTTGTGATAAATAACTCAGTACATGAGAAGTAAGTAATTGACCCATCATACTTGAGACTTACGCGAATGCCATGGGATTAAATTCTAAGAGAGAAGTTTAGCCAACATACCTCGCTTTGAGCTTCCTTATATTACTACAATGTCCCAATACTTCTAGCAATATCAACCTATAGGAAGATAGCGAAAGTCGGATAATAATTGAAGGATCCTCATGGTATGACTCTCTTGGGAATTTTGTCAAACACCAACTATGCAAAACAGACTACATAGCTCTACAATGGTAATCCCTTCCTCCCTCAACCAATTTCAACAAGATACTACCCAAAATAGTTCAAAAACCCACATACTAACACCTAGTGTCACATGCGTGGCTTATTTCCAACCCCACAACATACTTAAACCCATAACCTCTCTCATGAAAGTTTTAGGACAACGTCTTACCCAGGTAGATGATGGTCTGGTGAATGATTCCCTTGAATCTTCAAGGTTGGGGTAGGGATTGATGATCAATGCACTTAGGGATCCTTCCTCTCTCTCTAAATTACTCCCCATGTGTTTTACCCTGCCAAAATAACCCCAAAGTTATTTTTAGTAAAATGGGATCGGGTGAAATTTTCCAAACATAACTCTATGATGCCGGGTCTGTGGTCGTAGATCGGACCGCAAAATAGGTATGGGGCCTGCAAAGGGGACCGTAGAAAGAGTCCCAAAAACTGGGCAGGGCTGGACATGTCTGCGATAGTTCTGCGGTCTGCAGATCAGTTCTGCAGTCACATAATAGACTGCAAAATCTCCTTCGGAAGGTCTCTCATAGTGGTTCTGCAGTGGATTGTACGGCCCTCTAAATGGTTATACGGCCGCATAATAGACCGCATAATGTTCCTCAAAATTAGCTCAAGTTCTGCTTCACTCTGTGGCTGATCTACGACCTACAAAGTTGTTCCGCGGTTGCATAGTGGACCGCAGAAATGCCATGCTCTGCAAAATGATTCCTTCAACTCCTCGATGTACTATATAACCCAAAAAGTCCGTACCGCAGCGAGCTTTCTACAATCATCAAACACATAAGCCCACCTTGGCATCACGAAACCCCGGGTTTTAGCTGAAATTTTACGGGGCTTTACATTGTCTGTCCTTGAATGCGAAACGTCGCGCAGTGATTGTTTTTCCTCTATAAAGCCCCCTTTTTCACTTCTTCTACTTTCCGAGTCCAGAACTTACCCTCGAACTCTCTAATTGCTTTTAACTCCTCCAAATCTTCATACATTATTCGTTAAACCTTCAAATGTTCATCTTCAATCCTCATACATCCTCTTTGGATCTTCAACCCAGACCTTCATCCCATCTTCAAATCTTCATATTTTTTCTTCAAACCTTCATATTTTTCCTTCAACCTTCATATTCCCCAGATTACGATGGCAAAAACTTTTAAGTCTGTGCCTCAATAAACTGCTCCTTCATCTTCCAGCTCGACCGCAGACGCTGAGGTGGCCATTTTGGAGGTGGCTCAGGAGCCCCCATTGAAGAGCTTCGTATCGGAGGGCTTCTTCATCGGGAATCATTTTAACGTCGAGAAGTCCTCCAGTCAACAGGACCTAGGCGAGGGAGCACAGGGGTACATCTTCTGAGGAAACACTACCCACGGTCCAGGTGGACTGTAACTGGGAGGGCAAGGAGGTGGTCGTCCTCGAGCCCGATGATGACATCACTACTCATGTGGAGGGGTACTTGAGTGTTTACACCTACCCTTCACGCTCGCCCCGGTGGACCCAATAGTCCTTGATTTCTACAAAAGGTAGAAGGTGTGCCTTGGGAATATCCATCCATCCTTTTAGAGGATTGTAATCCTCTTACGACACTTCGTGAACAACACCGAAGCTCCTCGATTAAACCTTGGCCATCTGCTTCGCCTATATATTCCCTAAATCTTTTGAGGGAAGCTGATCAAGCTCATTCGTCGAGCAAGCAAGGCTTCGTTCTTGAGCATTGACGAGGACCGAGATCGAAGATGGCAGGGAAGGTTTGTTCGGGTGAAAACTGAAGACCTCATCCCTTTCGAATTCCTATCGTTCCCCGAGAAGTGTAATGCATCCCCTAAGTATTTTCCTTCTCGAGTGTTTCTCATTTCCCTTTATTTTCTCTCTCACTGCCTATGTTAGTTGTCGTGCAGTTGTTGCCTAAGTTCCTAATGCAGTTCCTCGCTTCAAGGTGTGAATCGAGGGGATCTGCAAACAGATGCCATACTCCGAGCGTGCATGGCGCAAACTCTCGAAGGGAAAATGGGAGGCCTGTTCCCATTGTGAGGTTCTTTTTCGAATAATTACCTTCATATTCTTAGCTTACACATTACTAAGTCTTGTTTTTTCTTGCAGGTTTTTGTAAGACCATGGAACTCATGCCATTGGATAAGGATGAGGATCCATCCTCGGTTGTTGAACCCTCCGCTTGAGGACTGCCCAGGGTTGCCGCAAAGGAGGAGAAAAAGAAGAAGAAAAGGAAGTCCTCGGGTTCCTGGATGTTGAGGCAAAGAAGAAAAAGGTGACCATCCGGGTTCGGAAAATAAAAAAGAGCACCAAGTCCAAGGTACCAAACTCTAATTCCTTCTACCAGCTCAGGGATTATCTTGAGGATGAGGACCTTGAGTTCATTGCTTATGGGGAGACCTTAACGAGAGGGAGCAGGTAGCGACCGGGAAAAGTGACCACAAGGTCGGTCCCTCTCTAGTTCGGGAACTAGAGGGAGAGATGGAGGTCGCGACCTCCCGAGAAGCCGCTCATGTCCTGAAGGAGGTAGCTGGTGTCATTAACCTCATGGAAAACCCCTCCTACACCGAGTCCATGCTTGAAGAGGCCCAAGCAGGCAAAGAGAAATCAAGTGAGATGGCATAGTGCCCAGATGATGCCCTCAACATGTTCTTCGATGGCATGGATATGGCCGCACTGGAGGAATTTTCTAGGCTTGGTCATTTGTAGGTCCCAAAAAGGGATGTACAATTGGGAGCAGGCTAGCCGAGTTCGAGCCCATAATTGGTGAAGCAATTCCCCGCTCTGAGTCTGGATCCCAAGCGCAAGATAACGATCGTTCTTACGATCTCGGATGACGCCCGTGTCTTTTTCGCTCTGGTGGGTGTAGCCAGCTACATTCGATTCATGGCAACCGAGAGGACCTAAAAAAGATGAATAAAGTGGGCACATCGAGGCTCTTCAATGAGGCACAACAGGCGCTGAACCGTGTAAGGTGTTTACCCTCCATACCCTTTATGTAAATCTTGATTAGTTTCTAACTTGTCCTAATAACTTCATTGTTTTTCAAGCTTTAGTGCTTCATCATGAAAGCTTTCTTAAGTCACGTTGTTAGTGAGCAGCAAGACGAGGCCCTCAAAGACCTCCCAATTCTATGAGTCGAGCTAGAAAAGGCTCAGAAGGAGGCTTCGTCCTTGAAGGGGGAGCACGATGACCTGGTCGAGAAGGTAAGGATCTTTGAGGCTAAAAACGAGAAGCTAGCAGTGGTGACTAACAACACAACTTCGCAGGTCCAAGAGAAGATAGACCTGATCGACCAACTTCGGGTTGAGGTGGATGAGGTTAAGGCCTCGACCGAGGTGTGGAAGGGCAGGATGAACCTTCTGGCTTCAGAGAAAGAAGCTGCAAAAAATGGAGCTGGCATTGCCCGAGAACGAACTCCGGGTGGAAAAGGATAAAGCCGATAATGGTCTCGACTAAATGATGATCTTAAGCCACAATTGAGCTCGGATGTCACGAAATGGGATGCCCTTGGACAATAATATGCCGCACTGAGGTCCAAGTTGGGTGCAACCTCTTCTGACGTCGAGCAGATGTTGGCCTAGTATAAAGCTGATATGGTTGTAGCCAAGGCCCGCTTAAAGACAAAGACCAAGTACATAAAGTGGCTATCTCGGAGAAAGACCCTCGAAGAGATCCATGCCCGAGGTTTTGACCTGTCGGCTGAGATTGAGGAAGCCAAGACACTTGAGGTCGAGGCACAGGAACTCTACGAGTCTGAGGGTCCCGAAGGCTCCTAGGGTTCCAAGGGTTTTGAGTGTTCCGACAATTCCAGCGACGAGTCGAGCCTCGGTGAAGACCAGCATAAATGCCTTAGTTATTTTTAAATTTTCCTTTGTGTATTTGTTTTTGTTTATTTTGATGTCGTTTTATCGTGACTTTGTAAATACTTTTTGGAATATATAAAATTTCCCCTTTTGGCAATATCGTATCTTTACTTTTCACCATCTATTTGTGATCTTTTATTTGCGTATTGTTTTTAATTCCTTAGCATAGAATCAAATATAGGCTAGAGTGTCCATTCTTTCAGAGGCCTTTAATATGCTTAAGTATCTTAGATGATGTCTTTGCTGAGGATAACCTTTTAATAGGTTTCCATTTTTCGTAAGCGTCTTACTTTCTGAGTACGGACTCCGCACATCTCTAATCCATTTTCAGGGTGGCCATTGCCTTTTGTATTCAGGTACTGGCTAATAGGCTTGGTGCATCCGGAATTCGGTAGCACGGTCGCCGAATTTTCATCGGACGACAGTCCGTGAGTGGGGGTAGCCCGTGGGCTTGACATTCCCTTGGTAGGGATAGCCCGTGGGCTTTAGGATCCAAGATCGAAGAAATAAAATGCGTATTAATAAAGTGTAAGATAAGTAGAAATTTCTTTCATTGCTTAATATGCAAGGTACATGATATAAGGCGTATAACTCTTGTGCTGTGGCTAGAGTGGACTATGTGGGCACGGTTCGTGTGACCCTTACAATGAATCCTAACCACCAAGCCTTAGCTTTTGGCACATAAAATTTTCTTTCCCATTGTTAAAGATCTTAATCTAGGGCTAATGGACCTAGTATTGGAGACCGAACTTGTGAGGGCTCGGATATTGTTGATCCAATGCAAATGATCATTGATTTTGGCCTAAGGTCAGTCTTCAAATCTAAGGTAGCATATTTTACTCTTGCCTCGCTAAAAACCTTTCCGTAAAACCCACTTTGGGATAAAACTGGTTCAAGGGAAAAAGAGTGCAACTCGTGCTTTCAGACCTAATAGAAATATCCACCCTGACCGAGTACCTACATACATTAGTCCGTAATGTAGCAAAATAATAAAGTAATTAAGTCTGTACCTTATTAGTATTATCGTTTTAAGTTTTCCACGTTCCAGTTCTTTGGTAGTTGTACACCAAACAACTCAACACGGTCCTCCCCAATTCGGGCCCATTTTCTATTTGTTTGGATTCTTGGTGTGTAGTGTTACCTTTCTCAATACCAAGTCCCCGACTTGAAAGTGTCAGAGGCTGGCTCTTCAGTTGTAATACCTTTCTGTTCGCTGCTTCTAGGCAGTCAACTGGACCAGGGTGGCCTCCCGCCTTTCATCCAATAGATAGGCTCGTGATCACGCCCTCGCCGTTTGACTCTTCGGTTGCATACTAGAACGTGAGGCTCAATTCCCCCACCTCGATGGTATTAAGGCTTTGGCTCCGTAGACTAAAGAAAATGGGGTGGCCCCGGTGCTTGATTTCGAAGTCGTACGGTATGCCTACAAGACTTCGTGCAAGATTTCCTTCCACTTTCCTTTCGAATCGGTCGACCTCTTTCTTAGGTTTTGGAGAATAGTTTTGTTTGTTGATTAAGACTGTTCATTCCCACTAGGGTGGTAAGGCGTCGATAGTATCTTCTTGGTATTGTGATCTTCGAAAAACTTACTTACCTTGCTGTCATGAATTGTTTCCTTTTGTCGCAAAAAATCTCGAGTGGTATCCCAAATCGACATACTATGTGATCCAAAATGAAGTCAATGACTTCTTCTCTCAGACCTTCTCGAATGCCTGGGCCTCGATCCATTTGGAAAAATAGTCGGTCATGAACAATATGAATTGAGCTTTATCGGGTGCCCATGACAGGGATCGACAATGTCCATTCCCCACTTCCTAAATGGCCACGGAGACTGGACCCAATGGAGCATTTCTCCCAGTTGATGGATCATCGGGGCGTGTCTTTGGCACTCGTCGCATTTTTGTATGAAGTCTTTCATATCGTTCTCCATTTCGATCCAGTAGTAGCATGTTTTGATGAGCTTCCGAACCAAAGCTTTTGCCCCCGAATAGTTCCCGCAAATGCCCTCATGAACTTATCTCATGGCATATTCAGTCTCTCCCGGTCCTAAGCATCTGGCTAGTGGGCCAAAGAAAGTCCTCCTAAACAATGCCCCTTCGACCAAGCTAAATCTAGCAGCTTTTTTGTGCATGGCTCTCGATTCTTTGGGCTCTGAAGGCAATTTTTATGTCTTCAAGTAGTCTATGTATTTGTTTCTCCAATCCTAAGTTAAACTCGTTAAGTTCACTTCGGTGTGGCCTTCTTCTATCATCGAATTCATTAGTTGCACCACTGCTCCCGAGCTGTATTCATCGAAATCGACTGACGACCCCAAGTTAGCCAGTGTATCAGCCTCATTGTTTTGATCTCGAGGTACATGATGCAGGGTCCATTCCCTGAATTGGTGTAGGGTTACCTGCAATTTGTCTAAATACCAACGCATTCGTTCTTCTTTTACTTCGAACGTTCTGTTGGCTTGATTCACCATGAGGAGGGAGTCGCACTTGGCTTCGACCACTTCGGCCCCAAGGCTCTTAGCCAATTCTAGACCTGCGACTGTGGCCTCATACTCAGCCTCATTGTTAGTAAATTTCACAGTTCTAATAGATTGCTTGATTATACTTCCCGTAGGAGGTTTTAATACGATACCGAGCCCGAACCCTTTCGCGTTGGAGGCACCATCTGTGAAGAGGGTCTAGATTCTCGAAGTAGTTCCGGAGTTGAGCAGTAGTTCCCTTTTGACTTCAGGTATTAAGGCCGGCGTAAAGTCGGTCACGAAGTCTACCAAAATCTGAGATTTTATGGGGGTTCGACGTAGGTACTCGATATCGTACCTGCTAATCTCCATGGCCATTTAGCCAACCAGCCCAAGAGCTCGGGTTATGCATGATATTCCTCGGTGGGTAAGAGGTTACGACTTATATAGGGTGGCATTGAAAGTACGACTTTAGCTTCCTGGAAGCACTTAGCAAAGCGAGTGCTAACTTTTACAGGTAAGGATGCCTTAATTTGTCCTCTCCTAGAGTTCTACTAACATAGTAAATCGAGAATTGCGTACCTTCTTCCTCCCAGACTAAGAAACCACTTACCGCCACCTCGAAAACTACCAAGTAGAGGTACATCTATTCGTCTGCCTTTGGAGTGTGCAACGAGGGGGGGGGGGGGTAGGGGAGGGGGGAGCTCGATAGGTATCATTTGAGTTCTTCCAAATCTTGCTGGCATTCTGGGGAGCAGGAAAAGTTCTTCTTCTTCTTCTTCAATAGTGAGAAGAATCGATGACTCTTGTATGAGGATCTTGAGATGAACCGGCCCAATGCGGCAATACGCCCGGTCAGTCTTTGAATTGTCTTGACGTTGTTCACCTCGGTGATGTCCTCTTTGGCCTTTATTTTGTCGGGGTTGATCTCTATCCCCCAATTGGATACCATGAACCCGAGGAATTTGCCTAATCATACCCTGAACGTGCATTTCTCTCAGTTTAGCTTCATGTTTTATTTCTTTAATATGTCGATGGTTTCCTGGAAATATTTCAAATGATCCTTTACTCACAGGGACTTGACCAATATATTGTCAATATAAACATCCATTGATTTCCCTATTTGTTCCTCGAACATTCAATTTACTAGGCATTGATAGGTGGAACCAACGTTCTTTAATCCAAATGGCATCATGTTATAAAAGTAGGTGCCAAAATTTGGCAATGAAAGAAGTATTTTCTTGATCGTCTGGGTCCATCCGAATTTTGTTGTACCCGTAGTAGGCATCGAGAAAGCTGAGTATCTCGTGCCCGATCGTCGTGTCGATAATTCGATCGATATTAGGCAAAGGGAAAGAATCCTTAGGGCATGCTTTGTTTAGGTCTTTGTAATCCACACACATTCTTGGTGTATTTCCCTTCTAGGAACTACCACTACGTTAGCTAACCAGTCCGGGTATTTAACTTCTCTGATGGATCCTATTTTTAGATGTTTGGATACCTCATCCTTGATAAACTCATGTTTGATCTCGGATTGTGGACTTCTCTTCCGCTTAACCGGATGGAACTTCAGGTCCAAAGTCAGCTTGTGAGTGGTTACCTCCTGTGGAAATCCTATCATGTCAAGATGGGACCAAGCGAAACAATCGACATTAGCTTTAAGGAAATCAATAAGTTTTTCCTGAGCTCGAGGGTTAACCCCGCGCCCAGGTATACCTTTCGATCTGGTAGGTGTTCGATTAATACGACTTGCTTCAACTGTTCAACCATCAATTTTTTGGCATCCGTGTAATCAGGAGCTATGAATGATATCGGGACGTTGTAATCGTCCTCCTCATCTGCTCCTCGTTTCTCCTGTTTCTCTTGTTTAGACGAGGTCAGTAGCAATGATTACTATTTAATTTCTTCCTTTCTGGTTGGTTCCGTGTTCCTTGATGCTAAAACCGCGGGCACCGGGATTACCTCGTCGATGGCGAACATCTCCTTTGTGGCCAGTTTGATGTTCCAAACGTCAATACCACACAAGAGGGGGGGGGGGTGATTTGTGTGGTACCTAATTTTCGATCTAGAAGAACCTGGTTCTTCTAGGTGTTCTAACTACTACTGTTTGCGGAATTAAAATACAGAAAATAAAAGAACACAAGGATTTTTACGTGGAAAACACTTGGCTCAAAAGGTGAAAAAACCACGACCTACTACTCAGTAGGATTTTCCCAAACATCCACTAAACTCAATGAGCCAAAAATAGCATTTACAAAACTCTTGTAAACCTAAGGATTAACTCTAATCCCCGTGTGGCACACAGCCTCAACTGTTGCGACACTTTCAAGTTAACTCTAACTTGAATACTCAAAGTACCTAATACAATTGCTTCTATGAAAGCTGAAAAGGTAGAAGTTTTAAATCACCTACTACAATTGAACTAGAATAAGAATAAACACAATGGAACTGGTTCTTCTATCTTGTTCAAGTAGCTGCAGGCGTGCCCACTCAATCTCACATAAATTGCTTGCAAAATAGCCTTGCTCTTTTGCTCTCAATTTTGCTTAACTCCAGCGTATGTGCATACCTGTAAAAGAGAACAACTCAGTTATTTATTAGATTAGTAAATTTAGAGTTGGATTGTGACTNAAGTCCTCGGAGAGCTTTCGGGAATATGTAATCAAATGGCGTGAGCAGGCATCGAGAGTAAAGCCTCCAATGGACGAGGTCGAAATGGTCACGGTGTTCCTTCAAGCTCAGGAAGCTGATTATTTCCAAAATATGATGTCAGCTATGGGTAAACCGTTCGCAGAAGCTATTAAAATTGGTGAAATGGTGGAAAATGGATTGAAGACGGGTAGAATTTTGAGCCAGTCCGCTATCAGAGCAACCTCCCAAGCCATTCAAGGCGGGTCTGGAGGAGTAGTAAAAGGAAAGAACAAACGGCTATGGCAGCATCGGGTGCAAGAAGACAGCGCGCTCCTAGACCCATGTTCTCGGAAAGAACCCCTCAACATTGCTACCCTCACCATGACATGGCTTATGCTCCTCAAACGTATGCGGTCATGAATGCTCAACCCTTTTCTTGGCCGCAGCCACATGCCAATAAAAACCAAGCTCCATTTCAAAGAAACCAGCCTCCTCACCAAAACCACTATAACCCCCGTCCTCCACAAAATAACTTCCGCCCCGTGAACCACCCAGGAGGCCAAATTTTACACCAATCGGTGAACCCTACTCCAGTCTATTTCCGAAGCTTGTTCAAATGGGTCTGCTGCAGCCCATACCTCCAAACAGGCAAAACCTAGAATCACCTTCCTATCAGCGGGGTGTCCGATGCGCTTATCACTCAAGAGCTGAGGGGCATGATACAGAAAAATGTTGGACTTTGAAAAGAGCCGTGGAAGACTTGATAGAACAAGGAAAGATAGTGCTAAGGGATGAGGATGTCCCCAATGTGACGAATAACCCACAGCCAGCCCACAACAATGGGCCAGTAATTAGAATGATCTGTGAAGATAGGGAATTTGATCCGGCACTAAAAGCCATAATTGCCATTGCCGATGCGGAGAGAAAGCCAAAAATCGCCCCGAAGCAAGATAAAGGGGAAAAGAAGAACAAAGTCACCAAGTCAGAACCAGAAAAGAAAGTTGAAACAGGAACGGGGGCAATGCCTCCCAAAGACGGTGTTCTTTGTGTTCCACGAGGCCGCAAAGAATAACAGTTGATTTTGAGTCCTCCAAAGAGATTTGAACTGAAAACAGGAGCGCAGATGTACGTACCCAAGGGAGCCTATGTGGTGCGGGGAACAATTAAAGCATCAAGGCTGGACGAGCTCGTGGTTATTGGACGCGCACCACAGAAGCCTATGACGAACCCTGCTGCAGTGCCATGGAATTATCATCAGACGGTGGTTGCGTATAAGGGTAAAGAGATCTTGGGAGAGCTTCCAGAAAATTCCCCCGTTGAGAAGTATTCCAACATAGAAGAAGTAAACAATGCCACTCGAAAGCGTTTTCCATCTAAGAAGCCTGTAAGTGCCGAGGAAGTGGAAGCTTTCTTTCAGAAAATGAAGATGGCCGATGATGTTCCAAACGTCAATACCACGCAAGAGGGGGGGGGGGTGATTTGTGTGGTACCCAATTTTCGGTCTAGAAGAACCTGGTTTTTCTAGGTGTTCTAACTACTACTGTTTGCGGAATTAAAATACAGAAAACAAAAGAACACAAGGATTTATACGTGGAAAACACCTGGCTCAAAAGGTGAAAAAACCACGACCTACTACTCAGTAGGATTTTCCCAAACATCCACTAAACTCAATGAGCCAAAAATAGCATTTACAAAACTCTTGTAAACCTAAGGATTAACTCTAATCCCAGTGTGGCACACAACCTCAACTGTTGCGACACTTTCAAGTTAACTCTAACTTGAATACTCAAAGTACCTAATACAATTGCTTCTATGAAAGCTGGAAAGGTACAAGTTTTAAATCACCTACTACAATTGAACTAGAATAAGAATAAACACAATGGAACTGGTTCTTCTATCTTGTTCAAGTAGCTGCAGGCGTGCACACTCAATCTCACATAAATTGCTTGCAAAATAGCCTTGCTCTTTTGCTCTCAATTTTGCTTAACTTCAGCGTATGTGCATACCTGTAAAAGAGAACAACTCAGTTATTTATTAGATTAGTAATTAGAGTTGGATTGTGACTCAATTTCTGATGCTCCATTGTGTTTGAGTCCTAGACCAATCCAAACTCCAACCTTTATCCGGAAGTGTTCTCTTCTCATAAGGAGACATATTCTCCTTATCCCATATGCAATTAAGGCTGTAAGTGGGCCGGTCTTGGACCGGGACCGGACCGGGCCCGCGGTCCTAACGGGCTAAACGGTCCCGGCGGGCCGGTCCTGGTGGGCCGGTCCCTTAATGGGTAATAAGCCCGTGACGGGCCGGTCTTGCTCGTGTAGCCCACGAGACCGGGACCGCTAAGCCCGGGACCGGCAGGCGGTCCTGGGCCGGTTCAACCGGGCCTAGCGGTCCTAACGGGCTCCAACGGCTAATTTTTAAAAAAAAAAAAACTTTTTTTTTAAAAAATTAAGCCAACGGTCAGATTTAAAAATTACTAGCCGTTGGCCTTTAATTTTCCTAACCGTTTGGAATTTTAAAAATATAAGCCATTTGGACCCCAAACTTTATATAATTACACTTTTCCCCAATTCTCAACTATAAATACCCCCTCATTCTTTCATTTTTACTCACCAATTCATCAATCTATCTCAATCTCTCTCAATCTATATCTAATTTCTCTTCTATAATTGCTTATTTTATTATTGCAATTTCGTGAAAAATTGTGAAGTTGGTGAATTGAAGTATTCAAGTCTTCAAGTCTTCAACGATTTTCAATTTTCAAGAAGTTGTTCGGCAATTCGGTAAACTCGTTCCAACTCTTAACTTTTAAGAATATATTTTTGTGTGTTTAGTTTGCATAATTGTAATTAATATGGCATTTTCTTTGAAAAAAATGTTTGGTGGTAAGGGAAAAGCTAAAATTGGTGAAAGTAGTCTCCAACCTACTACCCTTCCCCCGGCTCCCCGACCCAGACCTATTACCCGTCCTGCTGCTCCTATTATTCTTGATAGTGATAACCCTTGTTTTCAATTTTCCGATAGTGAATTTTGCCATAATGTTGCACAAGGTGAACAATTAAATGAAGAAGTTATGAATGCTCTTTATCCTAATCAAACTATCTTAGAAAATGATGAGGAAAATGAGGATGTAGATGAAACCCAACCGGATTTAGATGATTCACCTACTAGTCCTGTTAATAACCCAACTGATGCCCCGCCCGACCCACCTGTAGAAACCC